>NC_044328.1:85453958-85760183 GCF_007399415.2 Gopherus evgoodei
TCGTGCTCTGCCCGCGACTGCTCTCTACAGCTCAGGGACCAAAACAGAAGTTGCCTGCTGTGGGACGAGTCATAAATGCTAGTACAGGGCGCTGTGCAATCAGGGACCTCAGTGCCTGAGAGTCAGCCACACACGCGCTGACTGCACAAGAACTCCGCCCCCTGCTTCTCCCCACGCTCTGCACAAGCCCCCGCAATACCCAGAACCGCACACAGGCTGTTCCCGTTGTTATTTAACGGAAGTCTTTGGTCATTTGCATTGGCAAGAATGCAGCCCTATTATGCTGGGTTCTGTACAAACATGGGGAGGGGCAGTCCCTACCTAAAGGGTTTACAATCTAAACAGGACAGACGGGGGAGTGTTTTCAGTGGTAGCCATGTTAGTCTCTATCAGCAAAAACAACGAGGAGTCCCTTGTAGCACCTTAGAAACTAGGGTGACCAGACAGCAAATGTGAAAAATCGGGATGGGGTGGGGGGGTAATAGAAGCCTAGATAAGAAAAAGACTCAAAAATCGGGACTGTCCCTATAAAATCTGGACATCTGGTCACCCTATTAGAGACTAAAAAATGGGGAGTGGTGTTATGGCCATTATGCAGGTGGGGAACTGAGGCCCTGAGAGAAAGGAAGTAATTTGCCCACCCAAGAATCAAACCTGAATCTCTTGAGTCCTAGTCTAGTGCTCTAACCATTGAGCAGACTTCCTTGGTCCTGGTGATATTTGACACTACAGGGAACAGTAGAACAGCTCTTTTCCTCATGGCTAGTAAAGATGATGTCAAAGTGACACATATAAGGCACTGTACAAACTTGAGCAACCACTGAAGGACAAAACCAGAATGAAAGAGGTCCTTGATGTAGGTTAGAAAAGGGTAGTGGTCTGATCACAGGACTGTGAGTCAGCAACTCCACTCCTGCTAGCTCTGACACTGACTATGTCTGTGTGCTTGGGTAAGTCATTTAATAAAGGGGCAAATTAAAATTAAATAGGCCTCTGACCCTCCAAAACTACTGGATCCCCCTGAAGCACTGAGCAATTTCTTCCACTCCCACACTGCTTGCTCTTTTCCGGGCTCCTACACAAATCTTTCCACCCCACATCTACAGTCTTTCCTTCCCCAGCCCAGAGAGCGTATTGGTTTCTCACTAACTCATGGCTGTATGAGTTCCAAGCAGATTTCCAGGCCTGGATCTCTTAGCGCCCAATCCTGCTGCATTGCAGGACTCTGTTCCAGCTCTGAATCTGTTGCATTGTCCTGTCTGTGCCGCCCCCTTTGAGATAATATTTACCATCCTACCTCAGGGGACTGGAAGGTTGTGGGGATTAAGTCGTGTCTGTAAAGTTATCTAAGTGCTAAGTATTATCACCAGATCTGACATAGATGCCTCCCCTGGCTGTTGAATGCCCATGTTTCCCAAGAGCATTTGTTATGATTTCCACCATGGAAAATGGGGCAGTTAATACACATTTGGGGTTGTGCATTTTCATTACCTACTAGACCAGCAGTCCCCACCTGTGGCCCCCAGAGCACTCAATAATGGCCTATGGAAAACTGGCTGATGATGTGGCAGTGGCTCATCTCCTCCTTGGCTTTGTCTTCATCACTAGCCTATTTTCACCTAGAGTTTATTGAGTGCTGATTAACGTGAGATACTTATCCTACTTGTGAAGGCTAGTGTAGACATATCCCCATGCATGACTTCCTGTGCAATACAGACCATAGAACTTCACTCGGTAGTTCTTCTTTCGAGCCCAATCCATCTCTTGGGGTGGAGTCCTGGCCCCCATAAAGTCAATGGGAGTTTTGCCATTGACTTCAGTTCCACTAGGATTTTATCCCTTGCTTCTTGCTGCTTTTCCAGGCTTCAAGGAGAAACAGCTGAAAACAAGGAATTTGGCATTGTCTTCACTCAGAAGTTGTATTGCCGAGAGTTTGCCTTAACACCGTGCAACTTAAAACTACAACTGCCTTGTCTGCACTAGGATTGTGACATTGGTTAAAAATACCCCTTTTTCTGAGTGAAGGAACAGCCTAGATGATCACACTCTTCCTGGGCCTCCAAAGTACCCTGTGAGCTGTAAAAAGTAAGTGAACGTTCATACAAGATCACAATAACCTATAATAACAAATGTAGATGGGGAAAAGTGCTAAAAAAGAGACAGAAGGACTGAATTAGTCCAAACCAAAGGCTGACAGATATAATTCAAGCCGTGTTAAGATCATGCCTGGTAAACAAGAACAGTGTGAGACCGGAAATCAATAAACCAAAATTGCTGTGTCTGAAATTAGGCCTACTTGGTGAACAAAGTAATGAGGGGCTGAGCTATTCCACCCATCACTCCCATTTGGGGTCCCCAAGAAGGACTTTTTGGGGAAATCTGGCTACTGCAGTGCTGAGTGATAGAGACAAGAGAAAGAGCGAGCTACACACGAGGGACCCCAGGATATGACATAACACCATTGTGCCTTCTTTGTCCTAATCCTGGGAGCTGTCCTGAGCAGAGCAGGCCAGACAGAGGGACTCAGGTGACATTATCACCTCCACTGGCTCTTACTAAATCCCAACTGCCACCTGGGACATGAGACTTTGTCTCCCCCGTATGTCCCTTTTCTTCCCACCTTATTTCTTCTCTTTCCTATCTGTCTCCTTTTTCCTTCTACCTAATCCAAGTCTGTCTTAGTCAGCCAAAACTGTATATTTTGCAGCACTGATGTAAGCTTGTGACCAGAAAGGCAGCTCAATGCAATGATTCCAACAGCCAGATGCAGGTACCAGCTTGCCAGGTCTTGCAGTGGCTAATGAGACTGGGTGCTGGGCCCAAACTTTTCAGCAGTAAGATTGCAATGGAATATCAACATCAAAGACAGAAATGGATTTTCTATCCCTGCTGTTCCTTTCTCTCCCCTTTTGTGTGTTTACTAACTTCTCTGTGCCCCCGAAAAGACATCTCCAAGAGGCCAATGTAAATGATTGGGCTACACCGGAGAATGGGACTGGGACCAGACCAGTCCAAGATTGTGGGAGAGCAAAGGCTGCTCTGGGTGTTGCTGTGAAACATATACTAAAAATAATTATTCTGATGAAACTTAAAAGCAGAAGTGAAACTTGTGAGGGCCGGGGAGAGAATGATGAAACACAGAGGCTTGCAGTTTATATTTGCATTGTTCCTAGAGGTGCATGAAAGCCTACCAAAATAAAAAGATTCACTTAAAGACACATGTCAGATAATTTTGCACCCACATGTGGGGTTTGAGCTAAATGCTGCCATCAGCTCTTGCAAACATTTTCCTATTTGGAAGTCAAACATCCTCTTGTTTAGCTTGACATTTCCTCTCACAACCCCCAAATAACCACTCTGCTAGGACCAGGAAGTGAAAGTGACTATTGGCAAAAAGGGAAATTCTTTTCACTGTCAAGTTGAGTCAAGAGCAGAAAACAAGTGGTGAAAAACACATTGGATTATACAGATTCTTTCTGTTTGACTTCTTCCAGGTCTTGGTGGTAATGCAGCAGAGAAGGATGCTTGTTTGGCTATGGTAGTGAGGCAGAGGCAGCGTACAGATACCCCAGTGAGTGCCAGAGAGCTAGGCACTGTGCAGGCACACAATACAAAAATAATCCCTGTTCCTTTGTTTTTGTCGCTTGTATAAGTATTCATTTATATGCAGTGTAGGTGTTGCTGTGTTGGTCCAAGGATATTAGAGAGACAGGATGGTGAGATAATATCTTTTATTGGACCAGCTTCTGTTGATGAGGTCAGAAGAGCTGTGTAAGCTGGAAAGCTTGTGTCTCTCACCAACCAAAGTTGGTCCAATAAAAGGTATTTCCTCACCCACCTTGTATTAATTTGGTAACTTACTGAATTAAGCTAAACTGGTATAAAGGCAGGGCTTAAAATGGTTTAAGTGCATCTACAGTGCGGTTTCAGCGGTTTAACTGAATCTCTGTCAGATCCATTTTGTTCCACTAGTGGAAGTTTTTGAATACAGACAAGGCCTCTGTGAAGTTCCTCTTCTTTCCCATGTCCCCTCCTACACATTCTTTCATGGAAGAGAGTAATATGTCTTGTGACTTACAACCTGTTCCTTAAGCAGCAAAGCTGGTGTCACTGCCAGTAGGTGGTGCTAGCTGATTTGAGCATCTTTGTGCTGTTCATTCAGGGAGAGCAAAGAACCTGCTCTGCCTGCAGTGGGGATTTTCTGGAGATGAAGATGAAGGGAGTGGGAGAGAAGCAGCAAACTGCATGCTGTGCTCTAAGATTTGGCCTTGCTAAATTTTAAGGAAGAGAGACTCTCCTTGGTACACCCATATTATGCAGTTCCGGTCACCCCATCTCAAAAAAGATACATTAGAATTGGAAAAGGGTACAGAAAGGGCAAAAAAAAAATGATTAGGGGTATGGAACAGCTTCCATATGAAGAGAGATTAAAGAGACTGGAACATCTCAGGTTGGAAAAGAGATGACTAAAGTAGGATATGATAGAGGTGTATAAAATCATGACTTTTGTGAACAAAGTGAATAAGGAAGGGTTATTTACTCTTTCACGTAACACAAGAACCAGGGCTCACCCAATGAAATTAACAGGCAGCAGGTTTAAAACAAACAAAAGGAAGTACTTCTTCACAAAATGTACAGTCAACCTGTGGAACTCATTGCCAGGGGATGCTGTGAAGGCCAAGATTATAACAGGATTCAAAAAAGAACTAGATAAGTTAATGGCGGATAAGTCCATCAATGGCTATTAGCTAAGATGGTCAGGGATGCAACCCCATGTTTTGTGTGTCCCTAGCCTCTGATTTCCACAAGCTGGGAGTGAGCAACAATGGGTGGATCACTTGATGATTGCCTATTCTATTCATTCCCTCTGAAGCACCTGGCATGGGCCACTGTCAGAAGACAGGAAACTGGTTTACCTGGATCATCGTTCTGACCCAGTATGGCTGTTCTTATGTCCCCTTTTTTTCCAGTGTTGTCCTTGTCTTATGTCTGCCTACAACACCTCTTGATACCATGTTGCCCTGGCAGGATTATTCAACTGCCCTTCTCTGCCTCCCCCATACACTCTCTCTTTTGCCGTCTGTTCCCAGCCTCCTCTCCGTAGGAATCTTAGGGTCTCTCCTCAGACTCCTCATGTCCTTATCTAGACCAGAGACCAGGCTGGTAAGGCAAAAAGCCTGAAAAATGTGGCTACAATACAGATTAAATCTGCATGCAATATGCATACATGTCAAAGAGAGTGTCCTACTGGACCCGTCTCCCTATCAAAATCCACCATCTTCTTTCAATTCCATCCCAGCTCTCCATCACTGCCCTTAGGTCACCCACTTGGGGGAGAAGCTTGAGTCAACATCTCCTACTGCTACTCTACCCCCTACTCTCCCTTTACTCTGCCCTCCTTCCCCTCCTGTGCCCCTACTCCCCTTCTGCTGCTGCTCCTCTTTCTCCACAACCTCCACTTAAGGATGAAATATGTATGGAACATGCACAGAAATCTGCCAGTATGGCCCACAACTTAATCAATTTCCCTCCCAAAGCTAGCAATGCTGCCTAGTATCCCCACAGCACCTGTCATGCTTCTTCCTTTCCCCTGGCTGGCAGAGGAAGGCGTGACAGATGGATCAAGCCATGCCCCTTCTGGCAGCCAGCTATAAAAGTTGGAGCAGAGGCATAAGAGGCTGCAAGGCTAGAGGTTAGGTAGGAGGGGATGCGTAAGCATGCCAGACATCAGGATTGAAATGCTTAGGTTCCCTGGAGCCACAGGTGTGAAGGATTGACTCAGTTCTCATAAGTAGGTGTCTTCAACCCTGTGATGAGCTGGAGGAGATGAATCAAGCCATAAGTTATCTAAGGAAGGAGAAAGACACCCAGATCGGCATCTGGTCAGTAGAGGGCCCAGTGTGACATTCAGCAATCATGACCAGGAAGGGTTATAGTGAGCATCTGGATAGAGGCTGCAAAGGGATGATCAAGGAACAATCTCCATGAGGCAGCAGCAGCTAGAACCCTAAAGGGTCAGAGCCAGGAGTGGTCATGAGCTGACCCACAGCAATACTGAGAAGGGAAGAAGAGCAGCTCAGCTGTGTAACCGCCCAGTGGATCTGGAGAAGTCAAAGTCAAGGATGTGGTGGTAGGGTCAGGAAAGTCTGGTTAGGAGCCTGCAGAGAAAACTGGCACTGAAAGTAACCCCAGCTGACCAGATGTGCAGTCACAGGTGGTTAGAGGAAGAGATCAGCCCAAGCAGCGCTGAGATGAGGGTAGGCAGGCGGGACACTGACTTGCACTGGGTGCAGTGCTTTGGGCTTTTTCTTTTCCTCTGCTCTGATTGGCCACCCTTCTTATTTTGCTCACTGGTTGCCTGGCTGGTAGGGTTTGGGTTTTTTTGCTTGGCTGAGGGGGCAGCGCTGAAAACTTTTTTTCACCCTGGCCAGCAATTCAGCTAGGGCTGCTCCTCAGTCCAGGCCTCTGAGGCCAGTTTGTTTGCTCTCTGAGAGAGGGCTGGGCTTGAAGGGGCACCTTTGGGACTGGCCCTGAGGGTCAAGGTTTCTGTATTATTAGGCAGCTCCCAGCAGGGTCTATTGAGGGTATAATAAGGCTGAGATGTTGGTTCACTTTTTCTACTGGTCTCACCATAGTGAAGCTCTCCTGTCAATGCTGCAGATATCTAAGTTCAGTGGGCACCGATCTGGGGTACAGCCTATTGGGCCTGGCTTCAGCCTCCCAGTGCCCCTTCACCCGAGCAGGCATGGGGCAGGGTCTGAGCAGTAGCATAGCCTAGTGTGTAGGGCACCCACCTGGGACTTGAGAACCCGGGGATCTATTCCTGGCTCTGCCAGGCACGTGCCAGCTGCAGTGTTGGTCTCTATTCTCGGGTGAGTGTGGGACAGGGGCTGGATGTGACAAGATGTGTGTACAGTGCCCAGCACAGTGTGGGGCAGGGGATGTGACAAGGGGTGTGTGCAAAGCCCAGCACAGCCTGGGGCAGAGGCTATGATGAGGTGAGCCTAGCAGAGTGTGGGGGAGGGGCTGGGCCAAGATGCATACAGCACCTAGCACAGGGTGGGGTGAAAGCTGTGTCACAAGGTGTACAGCACTTAGCACAGCATGAGGCAGGGGCTGTCTGGGACAGGTGTGTGTACAGCACCTAGCACAGCATGAAGGAGGCTAGTTGGGACAAGGTGTGTGTACAGTGCCTAGCACAGTATGCAGCAGGCTAGCTGGGACACGGTGCATGTGCAGCATCCAACACTGGGCAGGGCAGGAGCTGCGACGAGCTGTGTGTACAGCGCCCAGCACAGCCCAGCCCATCCCCCCCAGCTGGCACACGTTCCCCGTGTACCGGGGCCCCACAGGGCCCACGCCCAGCTGGCTAAGCGAGACCGGGTGCTCCGCTCATAGCGGCCCTGCCCCCTCGCAACCCCAACGGCTCCCCGGCTCTCTGGGCTGCGCGAGGCCCGGGCCCCTCGCGGCCCCGCCCCACTCTGCCCTACCCAGGGGGCGGAGCCCAGCCAGGCCCCGCCCCGCGGAGGCGGTGGAACCCGGAAGCGGGCGGTGTTTCTGCCAGAGCCGTTTCCTGCCCGGGACGCAGCGGCCAGGGCGGGAGCGCAGCCATGGCTCACCAGACCGGCATCCACGGTAAGGGCGGCGGGGCCGCAATACCCGCCCCGCCCGGATCTGCCCTGCCTGGGCTGCCGCGGCTCCCTGGGGGTCCGGGCTGCGCCCAGCCCACTCTCTCCCTTACTAATGCCCTTTTAGCGGGACTCTGTGGAGCCTGGAGCAGGATCTCTGCCCTGGGGGGGGGGTTGCATGTCTCCTCGACGCACCTGGCTCCCCATGTGTCCTGTGTACTGCCCAACCCACAGCAGCGCCCCTTCTCCAGGTCTTGGCCCTATACAGCCCGTAGACTCACAGCAACAGATGACCTTGGGGAGGTTGTGTATCCCACTCGGTCCTCCTGCAGGCAGTCACGTTTCTGCTGTTTAGTAGTTGTACTGCGGTAGTGCCTAGGAGCCTCAGTTGTAGACCAGGACCCCCCGTGCCAGGTGCTGTACAGATACAGACCAACGAGTGTCCTTACCTCAAAGCACTTACAAGCCCAAGTACATAGCCTGTATGTGCTGTGATGTTTGCACTGGCATCTTGTTTTTATATTCTTGGACGTGTGTATGTAGTAGTATCTTGGCTATAAAGCTTATAGACTTGCTGGGGCATCAGTCCTTGATGGCTTAAACATCATGCCTCTCACTAAGTCTTCAGCATCTTCCCTTCTACAGCACTGAGCTTGGTATGGCTGCAGGATCTTCTCTCCTATGGTTTCTATAAATATTCCCTGCCAATACTTGGTTCTATAGAAAATGGGTGCAAATGCATCCTATAGATATTAGTGTCCTGTCTTTGTGCTTAGTAAGCTGTTTATCAGTAACTTTTGTCCATCTGAAATGTTCTTGCTTTTCCTTTGCTGCTCCATTATCTCATAACAACATGTTTAGCTCTGCAGTGTGAATCATAATCTTGGGAACCATTTCCCTTTCTGCAAAGCAGGCGGCTGCTTGATTTTTGTGTGTGTGTGTCTCTTTTTTTTTTTTAACGTGGTCCCTCAAAAGTGTAGTTGAAGCTTAAATAGTATCCATGTGTTTAGATTTACTTGGGTCTCATTTCAACTCTAGATGTGTCATGGCTGTGAAAGTTAGAAGAGAGGGCAGGGTTTGATCCAGAACTAAAGGCAGCAGTGCTTTGCTAATGTTGGGATGGAGGGCAGGGGAAAAGTTTGAAATATTAATCTCCCATACCTTTTATTGTTCTCTTATTTGTAACATTTTACAAAGAACTTCCAGGGAGCAGACAGGCACACAAAGCCAGACTTGATGATAAAATGCGTTACATCTCTCAAAACTGCATGAGACACTGTCCCAGCAGGGTCACTTAAAGATCCACTAATATCTAATCAGGCCAAGATTAAAGAATTTTGAGGTCCTATGTGCTGTGGAAATTGGGGAGGGGTATCTTCCTTAAAGTGACACCACCTCATAGACACCCCAGAATGCCCTTTTGTCCAACTCTCTCACAGACCCCCAGATGCCCCTTGCTGTCCACATATACCCAAACAGCCTTCTAACTGCTCTCACTCACATCCCAGCAGTTCTGACGTACATCCGACTCACTGCTTCCCCCAGTTCCTCAGCTCACCAGCCACAGGCTCCAACACTCCCATCTTGTGTCTGGGATTCATCAGATCTTTCATGCTCAGCACTCTGCAGCCCCCCCAGACTAGGGGAGCTCCTCCCAATTTTGGATGCCTAGCTCTGCTCACTCACATTGCATGCCTGGTACTCACATGACCCCACACTGCTCTGGTTTGGCCCAGCTATACATCTGTTCCACAGTCAACCTATGGAACTCTTTGCCAGAGGACGTTGTAAAGGCCAAGACTATAACAGGGTTCAAAAAAGAACTAGATAAATTCATGGAGGATAGGTCCATCAATGGCTATTAGCTAGGATGGGCAGTGATGGTGTCTCTAGCTTCTGTTTGCCAGAATTTGGGAATGGGTGATGGAGTGGATCAATTGATAATTACTTGTTCTGTTCATTCCCTGTGGGGCATCTGGCATTGGCCACTGTCAGAAGATAGGAAAGTGGGCTAGATGGACCTTTGGTCTGACCCAGTATGGCCATTCTTGTGTCCATGGTGTTGCGTCCTTGAGTGTTTTAAAAACTTGGCTAAATCAGACCATTGTTATTACTGTTGGGAACAATCCCTGTATTGGTTGTCTATGCTACTAATACAAATATTTTAGCATGGACACCTCTCGATGGCAGAGAGAAGTGCATTGGTATGGTGGTTTTGTAATCTACAAGAAGCCCTTAGCTCAGCTATTCAGCTGTACAAGTTTGGGCAAATCACGTCCTTCCAAAGCAGATCCAAGTTCTGAATGGGCATTAACAACTGAGAATGCAATCAAAAGATATATTTGTGGCTGTGTCACTGTGTCCCTAGTTGCTGAGGCTATCTGTCTTATGGCCAACCAAACGTTCCATGCGACCAGCCAGAGTTAACCTTCTGGACTTCAGGTATACTCCCGGTCCTTTGATAAGTCCCATCCCAGTTGATGGAACAAAGGCCCCAACCAGATATTCTAGAAACTTTGTTCCAAAGTTCTTTATGCTACTGTTTAAGTGCCAATTGTGTGTTCACCTTCTACAGATTTGCAGGTGCCTCTTGGGGGGTGGAAGAGGGGGGGAACATGACCACCAATCTGCACCAGCAAACTTACACAGCTTTTTGTTTTAGCAAGAGGAAGGAATGCCTTCCCTTGGGGGTTCAGTTGGGGGAATTTCAGTAGTCAGAATATAGTTCCTTAACTTAGAATTTGATCATCATGTTGGAGCTACCAGCCATACTCTATCTAGCACAAAGTGCCATGGATCTTTAATTAGCATGTGTGGTCAGGGTATTGGTTTTGTGTGTCCCCTCCACTACCACAGTGCCCCCTAACATGGCTGTGGAGCCCTGGTGCCATATTTACTTCAAGCATTCTAAGTATCACCCCCATGTCCCCTAGAATTTCCTTGGAAGCATCTCCAAGCCCTGACTAGCCTGAGGGTGCAGCTGTTTATTGGAAATTAGTAAGAATCATCTTTTTAATGTCCTCTAGAACTCTTTGGCGGCAGCTGACTCTTCTTGAATGAAGAAGGCAGCTTCAGAAAGAATAGCCAGACAATTGAGGGGGAGTGGCTAAATGAGCCATGGGAGGTGATGGTAATTGTACTCAGGCCTTGGCTACACTCACACTTTACAGCGCTGCAACTGGGGTGTGAAAAAACACCCCCCTGAGCGCTGCAAGATACAGCGCTGTAAAGCGTCAGTGCAATCAGGGCAGCAGCGCTGGGAGCGCGGCTCCCAGCGCTGCACGCTACACCCGTAAGGGATGTGGTTTACATGCAGCGCTGGGAGAGCTCTTTCCCAGTGCTGCCGCTCTGACTACACTCACACTTCAAAGCGCTGCCGCGGCAGCGCTTTGAAATTCCAAATGTAGCCATACCCTCAGATTTAAGAGTCCTAACTGTGTGAAGCTTTTCATTACTTTATATTGTTTTTCTACCTGGCAACTAACTTATAATATTAATCAAGACTTAAAAGGTTGCATAATTTAAGCAACTCCGTCAATATGAGAGCATAGAAGTTAGAGATGCAACCTCTGGGGTCATCTTGCTCATCCCCTTGGACAAGGCATGGTTGTTCTCTAAAGTATATACTTCAGTGTTTTGTCCAGTCTGATTTTAATGAATCAAGCGGCGATGCTTCTTCCACTACCTTGGATAGACTGGGCAATATAATGGATCTCAGTAATACTGAATGTTTCCTTATATTAAACACATTGGCATGATCTTTTTGCAAGTGTGTTGAATTTATGGTTGCTGTTACTTAGTGGCTCAACCGCTTTCTTCCTGTATAAACTTCTGTTACTCAAGGACAAAGCCAAGAATAGTCTCTCCCTTTGTATGCTCCAGAAAGAGCTGTATGAGAAATAGTTATTGAGGGTATTACATATTTGTTACTCTAGCTCTCCTGATGCAATGATCTGTGACTCATTATATTGGATCTCAGCATTCTGGCATAACCATCAATGTTCTTATCCAGTGGCTAGGACGCTCCTCTTTGTCATGGGCTATCCATGGTGCTCTGCCAGAGTGCTGCCTCCTTCATCTGGAATAAGGGGAGTCCATGGCCAATCCAGTCTTATATATCTCTGCTAAGGCTGCCAACCCTGGTCTGAATTTAGATGCTGGATCCCTGCTACCAGAAACTGAAGTGAAACCCATCAGCTCACTTCTTAAAAGCTAGTAAGCAGCCATCAGACAATAATAAGTTGCAGTCATTATGGGCTGAATTTCAGCTGATGGCCTGGGTGAGGAGGAGGAGGAGGAGAAGCTCCATATCCCATGTCATGTGCACAGCATTGTAATGTAGCCCAGTAGGACACAGAAATAAAGAAAAATACAAGAGTAGATTAAGCCTAGCATCTCCCCCCCTTCTCTTATTCTTTCAACTCTCAGACCAGGTGCATTCTTCATTGTGCAGAATAGAGTTAATTCCAAAGTTAGTCCACCTTATTTCCTCCCCCCCCCCCCTTGAAATCTCTCAGGCGTTGGTGTGGTCAGCCAGTGGCGTTCCTGAGAAGTGACTCATAGTGCCCGCCCTTACAGTCAGCCATGAACCTGACGCTGTTTTGATCTCTCTCCAGGGCAATGCACATCATTACTTCCTGTCTTCCTTACAACCCAGTTACACACCCTTTCCCTCTTCAACCTACAAGTTAACAGGAAGGAGGTTTGAATTTCTTTTTAAGTAATTGCAGATTAGCACCACAATGACAGAGGAGATCAGTGGGTAGAACCCCTTTGTATCTCACCAAGTTTGACCTTGTCTAGTCAGTAGCATATAGTGGTGCAGCTGCCTGCCTCTAGCACTGTGTGGCCTGGGGAAAGCTAACCTGGTTTAAAGTTTCCTCTGGTAGGATTTAGCTGTGAGAGTGAAATCTGGGTTAGTTCCTCCAGATTGTCCCGCCAGGAACCAAATCAGAATCATGTTTGAAACTATCTCCCTTAACAAGTCTCAGATGTTACTGTGGGACAAGCTTGTAGTGTGGTTTCAAAACTGAATTATGTGGATGCAAACTGTGCTACTGAAATTCCAATGGCATCCTTCACCCCAGTGTGGAAGGTGGCAGAGGGGGAAAGGCTTAGCGTGCGCTCTGTCCATTGAAGGCTAAAGCACCCAGTGCTATTTGACCTGAGCCTTCATCTGTCCTTTGGGAGGTAGTAAATTACAGATGGATCCACGCACATTCAGTGCTTCATGTTAAAGCTTCCAGGAGATAAGCAGATTTATATTTAAAAAGAAACTGTCTATTAAATGCCTGAGACACCGAGCTCAGGCTGTGACAGTTCTTTAAGGAAATCTGCTGAGTGTGTTTCATATCTTTTTGTCCTCTACTGCTATGGAGAGATTTCCCATCATGGTACTATTATTGTTGTCTTTTTCCTCCTGTAAAGAATGGATAATGTCATATCAGAAATGGTGATGGCTTGCATCTGATGCCAGTGTTGCCCTCTCTTGTGAATATCTGAGGCTGGTAATTGCAAAGAGAGAGGAATTTTCGAGATCCTCCCTGTTCTTGGAATGTTTTTGGTTTGGCCTTTGCGGTAAAGGGCAGCTCTTCGAAGTACTGCTATAGGATAGGTGTCAGCTAGCTCAGGACGGGCTACAAACAGCCAGCTAGCAATGGCCAGTTGGTACCAGATTAGACTAATTCAGGATGCCCACACTGTCTAGAATGGAGTGACTGATGCCACAGGAATCCTGACCTTATTTTCCATTGTGATCCCTTTGGTGCACTCATGGTTTTCCTCATTACATGCTGTATGAAAAGATGAACAGATATAGGGAATCTTTACTAAGTGCCAGGCTGGCTTAGTGGAAAATCATTTTTCCAGTGCTGATTTCAGCACTTGTCTTCAGCTTTTTGGGGACTCCAGCATTCAGGGATTCAGGCGCCACCTTTACCTGCCTTTTTGCCTAGTCCCAGATTTGTGGGCATGACTTTTCAATCTGGCAGGACACAACAGTTGGGGCAAGGCCCTGAGCCAGGGCCAAATACTAGCAGAACAGAAAGCATGAAGTGATGTGAGAATAATTTCTTCAAGGTAGGTAAAACTTTTCAGGGCCTCCGTTCCCTGATTCAGCATGTCTAATATCTAAAAATCGATGCTGATACAAGGTGCCAGCTCAGCAAGCTTGTGTGAGATGGTTCTAAATTTTGTGTCTGCAAGGAAGGAGAGCAGAGAGACATGACTGTGTATAAGGAAGGCTGCAGAAATAATGGGATGGAATCTTGGCCCAAATATGCTCCCCTAAGTCCCTTGCTAGGGGAGGAGTTGCCTGCAGGCATAGAGCTGGCTACTATGCCTCCTTCCCCATAGCCCCCAGTGCATGGGATGGGCATGATGATGGAGAGGGAGTGACTGGACTGTATTTATCTCCAGATGGCATATAGTCACTAGGGAACTGTATGCCCTGGCATAAGTTAGAGCAGCCCCCAGACTGCTCTGACTTACACGCCTCCCCCTCCCACTCTGCTGTGGAAGCTGAACACAGCAAAACAAATTGTTCCCAAGAATAACTTAGGTAGGACCTGCAAATTATTCTGTAGATATTTTTTTCTTTGTAGCTGAGGATAACTTTCCTCCTCTGATCCCACTGGGTTTCACAGTGACCTTTCTCTAGTGCTTGCTCTTGCAGTACCTGCTTTGCTGAAACAATAGATGCTACTTTGTTTACTCCGCAGTCAATGCCTACGACATTAGAGGACAGGGTTGGGCTGCCAGATGGCATAGAGTAAATAAGAAAAGATCTCTTATTACAGGATTCAGATAATCCATTGGACTTCATTTGTGACTTGTCTTATGGAAATTCCACATGAGGGCTTGAGGAGGAAGTGACAATTAAATACAGGCTGACTGGGTGGTCAGTTTGAAGTAAAAGCAGCCTAGCTGGGTGTCCTGGAAGAAAGAGTCCTTTGAGTTTTTTTCATTGCTGACTTTTCAAGAAGTTTGACTTCATTTTGAATCTGGGGCTACCTTCCTGGTTTTATGAAGCTGTGGCTAGATAAGGTTTGTCTCACTTTAATTGTCCCTTGTTAATGGGAATCTGCCGGTTATTAAAATGACCTACTTGGAGTGTCCAGCTTCTCATCAGGTTAGAAATCACATGCAAACTTTAAAGAGTGAGATATGTAACCACTGGAATAGCTTATCAAGGGATATGGTAGATTCTCCATCATGGCAATTCTTAAATCCAGATGAGATGTCTTTCTTAAAAGTGCAGACAGAAGTTATGGGCTTGATGCAGAAATTACTAGGAGAAATTCTGTGGTCTGTGCTATGCAGGAAGCTCAGACTAGATGTTCTTTTATGCTTTAAAATCTGTGGATCTTATATATCTTACTAAAAGAGACGATGGCTTTCATATAGGACCTGATCCAAAGCCTACTGATGTCCTGGGAGGCTTTTCATCAACATCACTGTGTTTTGAAAGAGGCTCTAACATACTCTGACCTGAACACAGCATATTTTCCCTCCCCCAATTTTTACTCTTTAAGGGAAACTGAAAATGCAGATTTAATCCCAGAGTGAACACACTTCCCTAGAAATTGCTGCAACTGTGGCATGTTTCCAGTTTTGCGGTGAAAGACCAATGGATGTGAAAAGAAAGCAAGCAGAGCGAATTAGATGGCCTCCCCCGTGGCTGCTGGTTCCTGTTCCTGTGTCAATCCCCCTCTCCACCACCTCACTGCTGTCCATCTAAACCAGCGCTCCCCAACCTTTTCGTCTGGCGAGCGCCTGATGAAGGACCATGGCGGTGGTCGAGCATCCGCCGAAATGCTGCCGAATTTCTGCAGCGTTTCGGCGGTGACGCCTCTTGATGACATCTCATCGAGAGGTGTCGCGCCGAAATTCAGCGGCATTTCGGCGGATGCTTGACCGCCGGCCAGAAGGCGGGGGTAGTTAGATGCCCCTTTGGGTGCCATGGTGCCTGTGGCACCGCGTTGGGGACCCCGATCTAAACAGTAGCTTTCATAGACGCTGTACGAGTCTGCAGGACTAAAACCCGGGACTGTGGGCATTCTGGACTGCCAGCACTTCTGTGTTGCCACCAGAACCTCAAACTGGGTTTCTGCTGGGGGACGCTGTGAGGCTAGATACTGCTGGAAGTACCACCCAGTGGAGCCTCTGTAGTGGGCCCCTGCAGCCCACTGATTGGCCCATGGCAGTATACAAACCAGGAAGCCATCTCAGGGAGCTGTCTGAGCAATGATGCAGACTGCCTGCTTGCTTCTACTCCAGACCTTTCCTTGCCATGAACCCTTAACTCTGCAACTCCTCTCCTGATTGCAACTTGGTAACTGACCCGTGCACGCAGGCCACTCATGGCCAGGCCCTGACACCAGCCCTGATAGATGCTGAGAGGACTTGCAATTTCAAGTGGCTCTTCACGTCCACTGACATCCACCGCCTGGCAATTAGAAATGACTATAGAGCTCTTTAATGCATAAGAAATTCCGATGGCCATGTTCTCCAGCCATAGATTTAAGTGATTCCCATGGATGTCAGTGGGACTTTCTCTCTCACTAGGATAGGAGTATAGGGCCCCAGGACTAGTAAGCTGAAAGACTAGATGTGAACTAAGTCCAGCATTGACACCTGGCTCTGTTTATATACATGGCTGCAAGAAAATATTGTAAAGCTCTGAGCTCCAATCCTGGTTTCTTTGTTGGGAGGGAGGAAAAAGAAAAACTAAAAACAACAAACCCACCAAAGAGTAGGCTAGGGAAACAAAGTGAAGGAAAAGAATGGAAGAAACCAAGAGGGAATAAAGGAACAAAGACCATACTGTATTTTAGACCAGCCGTCATCTGGTTGCTCTCTAGAAATACCTCAGAGGGGTAAACCCCAGGGAGGAAGAGGAATTATTTAAATTAAGGGCCAGTGTGGGCACAAAGACAAATAGATAGAGCTGGTCACCAATCAGTTTAGGCTTGAAATTAGGCAAAGTTTTGTAACCATCAAAGGAGTGAAGCTCTGGAACAGCCTTCCCAGAGGAGCAATGTGGGCAAAAAAATCTAACTTGTTTCAAGACTCAGGTTGATAAGTTTATGGAGGGGATGGTATGATGAGATTGCCGACAGTGGCATGTGGCCCATCTGTGACTACTATTATAAACATCTCTAATGGCTGGAGATGGGACACCAGATGGGGAGGGCTCTGAGTTTCTACAGGTATTTGAGGTCAGGAAGGAATTTTTGTCTACATCTGGTTGGCAGAGACCATGGGCTCTTTTGCCTTCTTCTGCACTGTTGGGCATGAGTCACTTCCTGGTTTGAATTAGAGTAAATGATGGATTCTCTGTAACTTGAAGTCTTCAAGATTTGAGCACTTCAGTAACTCAGCCAGAGGCTTTTTGGCCTATTACAGGAGTGGGTGCGTGAAGTTCTGTGGCCTGCAATGTGCAGGAGGGCAGATTAAATGATCACCATGGTCCCTTCTGGACTTAGTCTATGAGTCTATGCCAACTGCTTGTGCACTGCTGAGAATATCGCAGACTTTGTTTCCCATTTCATTGTACCAAAACTCTGTGCTCATGCTCGGATCAGAGACTTCTACTCATGGGCCTTGAAAACTCCACAAAACAGTCCTGTTGCAGAAAGGTGCCTCCCAGGAATCTCTCCTCCCCTTGCTTGCTATAAATGTAACATGACTGTGTGACGAACTGGGAAAGTTCTTAATGTTTTCTCTGAATACTGTATTGGTGCCTCAGTGTCCCCATGGCAGTTCTTAAGTATCTGGCAGAGCAATGGCCAGTGCACCTAAATGCCTGACACTCTGTCTCCTAGCAACTGATGGCCTGGGCCCCTCCTCTACAAAGGTGCCAGCTGAAGGTGTTGGAGACAAAGGGATCAGGTGACCTCCTGGCCCGGGAAAGGGGCTAAGCAGAGAGGAGGGGCTGAGGGAGGGGTTGTGAGTCTGGAGCTGGCTGGGGTCGAGGGTGGAGGGCAGACCTGGGGGTCTGGCTCACTGCCCCCCAGAATGGACCCAGCCGAGGGGTCCGGTTTGCTGTATCTACAAGCTCTGTTTTAGACCCTGTTCCTGTCATCGAATAAACCTATGTTTTACTGACTGGCTGAGAGTCACGTCTGACTGTAAAGTGGGGGTGCAGAACCCGGTGGCTTCCCCAGGACCCCGCTGGGGTGGACTCGCTGTGGGAAGCGCACGGAGGGGCAGAGGATGCTGAATGCTCCAAGGAGAGACCCAGGAGGTGAAGACGTGTGAGCTTCTTGCCCTGAACAAGTCTGCTCCAAAGGAGAGGAGGCTCCCCAAAGTCCTGACTGGCTTGGTGGGGAGCAGTTCCAGAGCATCGCCCGGTGACTCCGTGACAGACTGGCACATCGTTTCCCTCACTTAAGAGCATGGCGTGTCTGTGTATGTTCAGTGCTGGGCTTCTGCAAGAGGTCATGATGGATATGCTGGAGGGCTATAAAGAAGGACCAGCCTGTCTGGTATAAACTGTACCCTGAAGCACCCTCTGATGGTGGAGCAGTCAGTCATAGTCAAGATGGAGTGGAGAACACTTCCTCTTGTCTGCTCATGGTGAAAAGGAGAAGTTGATTGACTTCAGCTTTCCAGTCTAGTCAAAGCACTCTTCTTTTGGTCATGTATAGTAGTATCTTATGCTTCCTCTATTCTCAGCCATAGGAGTTTGCTGGGTTTGGGGGAAGGGGGTGTTCTCATCAGGTGATAGAATAGAGTCCGCTGTTCCCTGTGGTGAGGGTGGACGGTGCAATGACAGATCTGTGTATGGACTCAGGATTATAACAGGTTGCTTCAGGCAAATTAGGAAAAATCCTAGGAAAGCCAGTTTAAACAAGTGAAACAATTGCTTACTGCCTGCCAGACAAGTTGCTGATTTCCAAGCAGTGTGTGACTTGAGGCAGCAAATGAAAATTAGTCCCTTGCTTTCCTCTTGTAAACATCACCAAGTGGCAGAAGTAAGGAGTCATTCATGTGTCCAGCCAGTTACTTTGCCACATTCCTCATCTGACAACTCCTGCCTTTCAGGAATCATGCCTGGGGCTAATTATTTGTCAGTGCTCCCCATAATGCAGTGTGGGCTTGGTTACAAGGAAACTGAGGCAGGAGGCTAATTTTTTAACTTTAGCTGAAAAAATGCATGTGCTGTGCATTGAAGGTGCAAAGCATAAATCAGGATACCAGCTTCTCTTTGTGGATCAGAAATACGGCAAATATACAACACAACTTGTGTTGGCTACAGAATAAATCTGGGTCATCTATATCTTCTTTTTTGAAAACAGACTTGAGATCTAGGTTGTCCTTAGTTAAGACACACAATGTAGAACGCGGCTACTGTTTGGGATTGAGGTATATTGACAGATCTGTGTGTGGAAGGAGTTGATGTGGTGTGTCATAGAGGGTGAGTTGCAAGTTGTCTTGTTATACCAATATAATAAGAACCAGCAGGAACTTATTAAGAGGAATAAGGCAAAGATGCCACATTTATTGTAAATATAATAAGGCAAAAAATAAAAATAAACAACGTTTGATCACTTATTCCTATTACTACTTATTTCTTATACACACACACACATATATATTCCTTCACACAATCATTCATTCAGGTTCTGTATAGGTGTTATAGTTACCAGCCTAGAAGTTGCTCATGCCAAGTTACTGGCCAGGTATCTTGGTCATGAGGATGGAGCCAAGTCTGTGTCAGTAGCACCTGATGCTTCTGGAGGCTGGCAGCAGAACCAGAGACTCAGTCCTCAGTTTTTGGAGGTGATTCTTATAGGAATTAATTCCTATTTTAGTCTATGGGAGCTATATACTAATTTCTGGTGGCTCCACAATGTCTAAAGTGGCACATTCCTTCCAGGTGTTTGGGTTGGATCCCAGTTTACCCTCCTGGGGTTGTCTGGTGGTCCACTTGACACATTCTTCGGCCGATGGATCCTTTCTAGGCTGGCACCTCCCTAACCATTCACGTACATTAAGCATTCATCAACATACATTCCATATCTTAGGCAGACTCAATTAACAGCTTAAGGCTCACAGCAGGGGCGGTAACAGTGTTCACTTCAAGAACAAAGTCAATTAACTTGTTTGTAAGTTTTACGTAGTAATAGAGTATCTTTCACAGGACATATACAATCAATGTTTTCTGCAGACAGGAGCTTACAAGTTTTAACAGAACTAAAATATTTTTGTACTTGGTGAAACTGGGGGGTCACTATCATTTGGGGGAATCACTGTTAGTACCTTCTTTAATGTCCCTACAGTCTCTGAGGCATTGACATATCTGTGTGGAAAACTTGCACAGTTCCTTCAGCGCAATGAAGTGTCTGCTCTTCTCAGTCGTTCTTAATCCAAGCTCTAAATCGCTGCAAGTTGAAAGTGAGACCATCTCTTCAGAGAAGTCTGGAGGATGATATCTCATCATAGCTTGCAAGCCCAGTGTATTGCAAAGAACAGTTTTGTTTATGGACCTCCTTAGTGTGAGTTAGAAAAACACAAGAATGGCTGGTGACATGGAAGGATGTTCTCATCTAGTTCACGTGGCAGGAGCTGTGACAGGTGCTCCTTGTGGTCAGAACATACAAATAGGGCTGCTGTGGTCTTCAAATGTGAAGCTGACTTGTTGCTAGGGAAAGGTCCCATGTTGATAGCTCTGAAGCTAGAGGTCCCTCCCTGCCCACAGAGTAGGGATAACAAGAGCAGCAGCGCTGTCTTCTGCCACCCATACCCTGCCAGTGTGGCTTGCTCTGACCTCACATAGGATAGGTCAGCTTCAGTGCTACATCCAGTTCTTGGCCTTTCTGCTGAGACTACTAGCAAGAGGACCAGTTGTGATGTAGACATCTGTCCACAAGGAATTAGTCTGAGACCATGTCTGACATAGCCCATGGGGTCTGACAGCCACGACTTTCAGTGACTTAGGCTAGATTTAGAGTGGGGTGAACCAAAGCTGTAAAAGGCTCTGTAGCCCAATTTTACCTGTCTCTTGAGCCCTCTAGTCCCCTTTTTGTGTAGGTTTAAACAGAAACTCCTTCCTCAATAAGCCGCAGCTGCCGCCTCCTAGCCACAGGATGTGAAACATTTACATTTGTGGAGCTCGTAAATGAGAGAATTTCACAGTGGGTAACTTTGCAATAGATCCTACCATGGATTAATCTCAAACCTAACAGCAGTATGTGCTCCCATCTCAGGGCTTGTCTACATCAGAAAGTTGCAGCGCTGGTGAGGGAGTTACAGCGCTGCAACTTTGAGAGTGTCCACATCTGCAGGGCATCACCAGCGCTGCAACTCCCTGTTTGCAGCGCTGGCCGTACTCCCGTTTTGTCTCGGGTGTAGAGGATCCAGCGCTGGTGATCCAGCGCTGGTAATGCAATGTAGACACTCACCAGCGCTTTTCTTGACCTCCGTGGAAGGAGGAAGCCTCTGGTAATCAAGCTGGTTTCCTTTCCCGGTTTGCTCTCTCGGTCCCGGAGCCAGCCAGCAAACCGCAGGGAAGGAGACCTGCTTGCTCGGGGTTCCGGGACCGAGAGAGCAAACCGGGAACGCCGCGGTTTGCTCTCTCGGTCCCGGAGCCAGCCAGCAAACCGCGGGGAAGGAGACCTGCTTGCTCGGGGTTCCGGGACCGAGAGAGCAAACCGGGAAAGGAAACCAGCTTCGCCGCGGTTTGCTCTCTCGGTCCCGGAACCCCGAGCAAGCAGGTCTCCTTCCCCGCGGTTTGCTGGCTGGCTCCGGGACCGAGAGAGCAAACCGCGGCGTTCCCGGTTTGCTCTCTCGGTCCCGGAACCCCGAGCAAGCAGGTCTCCTTCCCCGCGGTTTGCTGGCTGGCTCCGGGACCGAGAGAGCAAACCGCGGCGTTCCCGGTTTGCTCTCTCGGTCCCGGAACCCCGAGCAAGCAGGTCTCCTTCCCCGCGGTTTGCTGGCTGGCTCCGGGACCGAGAGAGCAAACCGCGGCGTTCCCGGTTTGCTCTCTCGGTCCCGGAACCCCGAGCAAGCAGGTCTCCTTCCCCGCGGTTTGCTGGCTGGCTCCGGGACCGAGAGAGCAAACCGCGGCGTTCCCGGTTTGCTCTCTCGGTCCCGGAACCCCGAGCAAGCAGGTCTCCTTCCCTGCGGTTTGCTGGCTGGCTCCGGGACCGAGAGAGCAAACCGCGGCGAAGCTGGTTTCCTTTCCCGGTTTGCTCTCTCGGTCCCGGAACCCCCCTTGAAGCCGCCCAACAGCGCTGCAGTGTGGCCACATCTAACACCACTTGCAGCGCTGGTTGCTGTAAGTGTGGCCACTCTGCAGCGCTGGCCCTATACAGCTGTACTAATACAGCTGTAACAACCAGCGCTGCAAAATTTTAGATGTAGACATGGCCTCAGGCATTCTAATGGGTCTCTTTCTGTGCAAATGCAGAAATGCAGTCTGTAATTGACCTGTTTGACAGGTAGGTCCATTTTTTTTTCTGTCCACACCAAGACTCTACCACGTGCAGCTCTTATTTTGTACATTGGGCACCTAGAGGTGGCTGTGCGCACCATTTAGTGTGGACAGATAATACACAAATGGTTCAGAAATTGAGAGAAGTTTTTAAACCAAAGAAGAGTTTCACTTGATATCGAGCTGTATTTTGTAGATGTGTAAATAATTAAAACCCTATGAAGGCACGTACAGGCACCAGAGGAGAGGAAATCCACTGGAAAGAGTGTGCTGAGAACCTTTAAGTGAAATGCGATCACAACTTGAGTCTGTCCTTTGGGTCCTGGGTGTCTGACACCTCATCCAGAGCTCCCAGTCATTGCTTGACTATCGGGAGATTTGGGAGGGAGAATGTTTTACAGGGTTGTAGTACTGGCAGTAATATATATACTGGGGTGACTTCTTTGCTCTTCTCTGAAGCTGTCTCATTAGGCCTGTGTTTGAAACAGCATGGGTCTGTCTTGTAATCTCTCTCCATTCCCCAGCAAACACAATACAGATGCTATAGTGAGTGTGACTGAACCCTGATGAAGGTTGTGTGGGCCAGACTAGTGTCTTGTGTCAGGCAACTGAGGAAAGGTAGAACTAATTCTGATTGGAAAAGAGGATGAGTTGAGGTGACGAGGATGAGTTGAGGTGGCAAGGCTATCAGAATTTATGCAAGGGAAAGCTAGTCATTTAGTGGTAAATAGTTCCTAAACCAGTCACCTGTTGTGAATTAGGGGTGTGTTTGTAAGTCAGGAAAGGAGCTGTACGTATTTGAGCTTATAGGAAAAAAATAGGACCAGACTTCATGGAAAATTCAAAAAAGTTTTCATTCTTTTCTTCGTCACAGATTTTTTTTCCCCATTTGCTGCTGTATTGTTTTTTTTTTTTTGTTTTTTTTTGTTTTCAAAATCAGTTTTCTAAAAGGAAAACATTTTTGACTTTGGTCATCTTAAACATCAAATGGGATTTTTTCAATCCAAACTGTCAATATGAAAGCACTCAAATGAAATAGCATTTTTCAGAGTGAACAGGCAATATTTCTGTTAACGAGTTACTTTGCAAAATTTTGGAAAATGGAAAACTTGCAAAAACCTTGGTTTTGAAAAAAAGGCCCTTCTTGAGGAAAGTATTTTTCTTTCAAAAAATGTTGACGAGCATTAGTAAATGTTAAACTTGGGCAGAACTGTTCACAAACAGGGTGTGACTTCACCGTGGAGTTAGCATGAGCCCTTACCCAGGTATTGCCCCTACCCCTGTTCCCGTACGCTCACCCCTCTCATCTTAGATAAGTGGTGCTTTACGCCCAGGCTAGCTGGTCCAGTTGCGGGAGTGGGCTAGAACTTGGGTTCTGCTTTCACTCCCTTTGCAGTGAGGATGCAGGCTAAATCACTCCAGTGCTGCTAGTCCTCCAGTGCCCTCGCACAATTTGCCGTGTGCCTAGAAGGATAGACAATTCTCTAGGGTGACCATATTTCCCAAGGAGAAAACAGAACACCCCGAGCCACTCGTCTTGAGGGGTCTCCCTCTCAGTGCTGTTGCTGGTCGCTGGAACCATGCCCCCTCTTCCTCTTCCTCCCTCCCCCACCTTGGCAGGCTGTTGCCCCTTGCTGGAACCCTGCGCCACTGCCGCCTCCCCCATCCCCACCCGCAAGGCTGTTGCCCAGTCCCTTGAATCCCGTAGTGCCCCCACAGGAGGCTGTTGCCAGGTTGCTGAAACCCTGCTGGTGCCCCACATGCTGGAACACTGCTTCCTGTCTGCTCCCCCCATCCCCCTGCAGGGGACTGGCATCTCCACTCGCCCCCTCCATACCAGACCCCACTTTTTTGACAAAAGTGAACATTTATCCTGTTCGCTGTTGCCAACTGAGCAAGTCAGTAAGAGCAAATGGGACAAATTAATCTTTTTTGGGGAAAAAAAGTTGGGATTGCTGGGAACGGGCTTTAAAAAGGGACTGGCCCGGCCAAAATGGGATGTATGGTTACCCTACAGTTCTCACACAGTTCACGATGAAAAAAATCAGAGTGGCTTGGCATACTGCAACACACAACCCCATGGGATATGGCCTCAGCAGTCCAAGTGACACGCACACAGATAAGTGCAGCAGCCATGAGGACACAGTAACTTGGATAAGCCTTGGCAGTGTGGCTGCTCACACCCAAGCTAGGCTAACTGCTGTTGAGACTTGGCTGCCAGTTACTCGAGTTTATTCTGCAGAGAAGACCTATCCAAGGAATAATGCAAAATGCAATTATATCTCACCAAGGAAGGGGACCAAAGCAGAGACATAGATGGGTTTCCTTTTAGGAAAGGAGAGGAGTAAGGGATAGGGTGAAAAGTAAGGGGACTGGGTTCAGAGTAACAAAAATCAGGCAGGTAAGTTGGGACTGACTAACCTTACGTTCCTAAAACCTCTTGTGGTAAATCAGTTTGTGCAAATACGTGCAGTTTCCTGTTCTGTGTACAGCGGAGCAGTCAGTAGCTTTGGAATGTTTTCACTGTTTACTGTATGTGATCTCCATATGGGAATGGCTATCGAAGGCAGGTTTACATTACAACCTTAAGTCGACCTATGTTAGGTCTACTTATGGCTACTGCAGTAACTGCGCTGATAACACCCTGACAACCCAACAGCTGCTTCCATTCTTGACCCTGTACACTGGGAGTGCTCACAGTTTGAGACACCAAACAGCATATTGGCACCTTGCTAGGACCCCCACTACAGCCTGAGCTCGAATGTCTACACCACAGTTTTATAGGCCTGCAGCCCAAGCCCCGTGAGCCTGAGTCAGCTGGCCCCGCCACAGTCATGCCTTATTGCAGTGTAAACATACCCTGGGAAAAGATGTGGTACAAGACTTAATTTGTCTTCAGTGCATTGTTGCCTCTTGTCCTTCCAGGCCTTGTTTTTCCAGCAGCACGGGAGCAGTGTATCTCTGACCCTGAACTCGGGGTTTGTGAATGTGAAATGAAAGCAGCTGCCTGGAATCACTATAATCTGAGGATTATGTCCAGTAAATGAAAGATTGATGGCCGGAGGCTTAAGTTACCTGTCCGAGGACAGAGTGACTCGACGCATTCAGAAAGGCATCCATTTCAGGGAGCATGTATTATTGATCCAGAAGCATTGAGCTGTCACTGGGACAGGGGTTGATGGTGAAGCTTGCACAAACAAAACTGAGCTCCCTTTCTCCCCAGTAGGCATATGTGTGAGAAGAGTGAGTCTAGAAGGAATGTAAACAGAGCAGGCAGGGAGCTTGTACATGTATCTGGGCAGTTTGGGGCATTTATTAATATGTTTGCTCTTCTTGGAGTGCTGAGCTCTGGGCACCAATCTACCTCTGTGCCATGGGGCTTTGGTGTGGGTCTGGGGACACCAGGACCTGTGTCCTCCTCTGAAGGGGCACATAGTGGCTTGGGGCATCTTTGTATCAGTGAGTGTCCCCACTTGGTGGTGGGGTGAACATTGGGCATGGCCTATGCTTCAACCTGTGTTCTTACTATGGTAATACAGGCATTTTCTAAGTAGTCCTCATCGCTGGTACCGGTTACACTGGGAGACTGGTCTGTTGTCATGGAAATGAGGGTGTCATAAATGAGAGATTATATCTTTACCATCAAATAGGCTAGGTGAGTTGTGAGGGAGGAAGGTGTTTCCAAGCACAGATATCTAATGAACGGAGTAAAATGGCATCTAAGTGGACTGATAAACAAAGCCTTGGTAGTCTATATGAGAGAGAACCCGTCTATGAAAGGGCTCCTTTGGTATTAAATGATAGAGGGAAGGTGTATCAGCTTTTGGGAAAAGGATTCTGTGTTGTAGGTGCAGCTTTCCACTTACTGAGCAATTATTTGTTCTTTTTTTTTTTTTTTAACCATCCAATGGGTCTGGGTGGCAAATGAAATACAAATGGAGCTGGTCATGGCCTCTAATCCTCTCTGGAATGTAGAGATCAGTGCGAAATGAGGGAGTTGTCTCTCTCTGTGCCCTGAGCAGAACAAGCTTGCCGTCTGTCTGCACTTGGACTAATAAGCACCTCTGTCCCTCAGGTAGCTGGAGGTCTGGGGCTTTCACTTTTACTGAGCCCTTATTGTGTTCTTGTAGTGGGACACTCTAGCCACTAATCACAGTGGCTCTAGTTCTAAGGTCTCCAGGTTGTTTATGCCTTGGCGCCTGCATCCTGAGGCAGTGAGACCTTCTGTCCACTCCAAGAATATGTCTGCGCTGTAGCTGGGAGGTGTGATTCCCAGCCTGGATAGACAGACTTGCACTAGCTCAGTAGCAGTGTGTACGTTGTGGCATGGGCAGCCGCTTGGGCTAGCCACTTGAGTTTAGACCGAGGGAGTCAGGCAGGCTAACCCGAGCCATTGTCTATACTACAACGTCCACACTGCTATTTTTTGCACACTAGCTGGAGCAGAGGTGAGCTAGCGTGTCTGTCTACCCATTTGGGGAATCACACTTCCCAGTGTAGACGTGACCCTTTCAGCAGGGCTCGATGTGTTCTGATGTCATTCTCTGGTTAGTGCAGTCATGTTATCATTCGCCCCTCGGCCTCATGTTAAGAGGGGTGAAAACATTATCTAAGTTGTATCTGTTCTTCTGACTACATTCGACGTGTGTTAGTGCTCAGACTGGAACAGTGGGTTGTCTAGAAGGCTTTTGAAAAACAGCCTTTTTGCCCAGCTTCTAATGGCTGCAAATAGATTTGCCAGAGGTACCTCCTGGGAATCTGTGTTGTGCATTTTACTTGTAGCCCTCTGTCCCTTAGGCTCTTCCTTGTTCTTGTAGTGGCCCTTCATTAGAAGCATTCAGGCCCATGGCTCTGGTTCCTGATTCATCTCAAGCCTCTCAGTTTAGTATTACTGTCTGGAAATGGCTGCCCTGTTTATTCGCTGATTGGTCCTTATTAATTCAGTCCTGATTTTTGTGTCTTTTTCTTATATAGGCTCCTATTACCCCCACCCCCCCATTCCCGTCCCGATTTTTCACATTTGCTCTCTGGTTACCCTAAGAGGGAATGAACAGAACAGGTAATCATCAAATGATCCATTTCGTGTCGCCCATTCCCAGCTTCTCGCAAACAGAGGCTAGGGAAACCATCCCTGCCCATCCTGCCTAATGACCATTGATGGACCTATCCTCCATTAATTGATCTAGTTCTTTTTTTGAATCCTGTTATAGTCTTGGCCTTCACAACATCCTCTGGCAAGGAGTTCCACAGGTTGACTGTACGTTGTGTGAAAACATACTTCCTTTTGTTTTGTTTATTTAAATCTGCTCCCTATTAATTTCATTTGGTGGCCCCTAGCTCTTGTGTTGTGAGAAGGAATAAATAACACATCCTTGTTTACTTTTTCCACACCAGTCATGATTTTGTCAGTCTATTTTGTCTGTCGTGTCTGCACTTAGTTGCCTTAGTCCCAGTCTTATTAATTTCTCCTCACATGGGAGCCGTTCCATATCCCTACTCATTTTTTGTTGCCCTTTTCTGAACCTTTTTCCAATTTCAGTCTCTCTTTTTTTGAGATTGGGTAACCACATCAACACGCAGTATTCAAGATGTGGGCCTACCATGGATTTATGTAGAGGCAATATGATATTTTCTGTCTTATATCTATCCTTTTCTTAATGATTCCCAACATTCTGTTAGGTTTTTTGACTGCCACTGCACATTGAGTGGATATTTTCAGAGAACTATCCCCAGTGACTCCAAGATCTTTCTTGAGTAGTAACTGCTAAATTAGACCCCATCATTTTATATGTAGAGTTGGGATTATCTTTTCCAATGTGCATTGCTTTTGAATTTCATCTGCCATTTTGTTTCCCAGTCACCCAGTTTTGAGAGATCCTTTTGTAGCTCTTTGCAGTCTGCCTGGGACTGAACTATCTTGAATAGTTTTGTATCATCTGCAAATTTTGCCTCCTCACTACTTACTCCTTTTTCCAGATCATTTATAAATACATTAAATAGGACTGGGCACAGTACAGACTCCTGGGGGACACCTCTCTCCATTCTGAAACTGATCATTTATTCCTAGCCTGTGTTTTCTATCTTTTAACCAGTTACCAATTTGAGAGAGTTTTTCCTCTTATCCCATGACTTCTTACTTTGCTCAAGAGCCTTTGATGAGGGACCTTGTCAAAGGCTTTATGAAAATCTAAATACACTATGTCCACATGCTTGTTGACCCCCCCCCTCAAAGAATTCTATTAGATTGGTGATGCATGATTTTCCCTTTACAAAAACCATGTTGACCATTCCCCGACAAATTAGGTTAATCTGTGTGTCTGACAGTTTTGTTCTTTACTATAGTTTCAACCAGTTTGCCCGGTATTGAAGCCAGGCTTACTGGCCTTTAATTGCTGGGGTCACCTCTGGATCACTTCTTAAAAATTGGCATCACATTAGCCATCCTCCAGTCTTTTGGTACAGAAGCTGATTTAAATGATAGGTTACAGACTACAGTTAGTAGTCCTGCAGTTTCATAATTGAGTTGCTTCAGAACTCTTGGGTGAATACCATCTGGTCCTGGTGACTTATTACTGTTTCGTTTATCAGTTTGTTCCAGAACCTCCTCTAATGACACCTCAATCTGGGACAGTTCCTCACATTTGTTGACGATAAAGAATGGCTCAGGTTTGAGAATCTCCCTCACAGCCTCAGCTGTGAAGACCGATGCAAAGAATTCATTTAGTTTCTCCGCAATGGCCTTATTGTCCTTGAGTGCTCCTTTAGCATCTCGATCGTCCAGTGGCCCTACTGGTTGTTTAACACGCTTCCTGTTTCTGATATACTTAAAATCTTTTTTGCTATTACTTTCTGAGTCTTTGGTTAGCTGTTTCTCATTCTTTTTTGGCCTTCCTAATTATATTTTTATGCTTCATATGCTGGAGTTTATGCTCCTTTCTATTTTCCTCACTAGAATTTAACTTCCACTTTTTAAAGGATGCCTTTTTGCCTCACTGCTTCTTTTAATTTGTTTAGCCATGGTGGCTCTCTTTTGGTTCTCTTGCTATGTTTTTTAATTTGGAGTATACATTTAAGTTGAGCGTCTGTTATGGTGTCCTTAAAAAGTTTCCATGCAGCTTGCAAGGTTTTTACTTTTTGTGCTGTACCTTTTAATTTCTGTTTCACTAACATCCTCATTTTTGTGTAGTTTCCCTTTCTGCAATTAAATGCTACAGTGTTTGGCCACTGGTGTTTTTCCCGCCACGGGGATGTTAAATTTAATTATATTATGGTCACTGTTACCAAGTGGTCGAGCTACATTTACCTCTTGGACCTGATCCTGTGCTCCACTTAGGACTAAATCAAGAATCGTCTCTCCTCTTGTGGGTTCCAGGACCAGCTTCTCCAAGAAGCAGTCATCTAAAGTGTCAAGAAACTTTCTTTGCATCCCGTCCTGAGGTGATATGTACTCAGTCAATATGGGGATAGTTGAAATCCCCCATTATTATTGAGTTATTTTTAGTTTAATTTCCCTGAGCATTTCACAGTTGCTATCACCATCCTGGTCAGGTGCTCAGTAATATATCCTTACTGCTATATTCTTATTATTGAAGCATGGAATTACTATCCATAGAGATTTTATGGTACAGTTTGGTTCATTAAAGATTTTTTACTTCATTTGAGTCTACACTTTCACATATAATTCCACTCCCCCAGCAGCACAACCTGTTCTGTCCTTCCGATACATTTTGTACCCTGATATTACTGTGTTCCACTGATTATCCTCATTCCACCAAGTTTCTGTGGTGCCTATCATATCAATATTGTCACTTAATACGAGGCACTGTAGTTCACACATCCTATTATTTAGAGCAGTCACTGCTCTGCACAAAATTCATCCAGAACTTTAGGTGAATATGGTAATGTCCTAGCAGGTTTTCAGGAATGTTTTCGTAGGGTATGGCTACACTTGAAATTTCAAAGTGCTGCCGTGGCAGCGCTTTGAAGTGTGAGTGTAGTCGGAGTGCCAGCGCTGGGAGAGAGCTCTCCCAGTGCTGCACGTAAACCACATCCCCTACGGGTGTAGCTTGCAGCGCTGGGAGCCGCGCTCCCAGCGCTGCAGCACTGATTGCACTGAGGCTTTACAGCACTGTATCTTGCAGCGCTCATGGGGATGTTTTTTCACACCCCTGAGCGCGAAAGTTGCAGCGCTGTAAAGTGCCAGTGTAGCCATGGCCTCAGTAGGACCTTACCGCATTTGTGGCCATGAAGAAACACATCATGGACTGTGAAATCTGGTCTCTCCCCATTATATTTGGTCTCTTGTGTGGTTTTACCCTATACTATACAGATTTCATAGGGAAGACCAGTGTTTCTCAGATTGGGAGTCCTGACCCAAAAGGGAGTTGCAGGGGGTTCACAAAGTTATTTTAGGGGGGTTGTGGTATTGTCACCCTTACTTCTGCGCTGTCTTCAAAGCTGGGTGGCTGGAGAGCGGCGGCTGGTGGCCAGGCACCCAGCTCTGAAAGCAGCCCCCTGCCAACAGCAGAACAGACGTAAGGATGGAAATATCATACCATGCCACCCTTACTTCTGCGCTGCGTCTGGCGATGGCTCTGCCTTCAGAACTGGGCTCCTGTCTAGCATCCACCGCTCTCCAGCTGCCCAGCTCTGAAGGCAGCACTGCTGCCAGCAGCAGCACAAAAGTGGTGATAGCAGTACCGCGACCCCCCCCTTACAATAACCTTCTGACCCCCCTCCCCACTACTCCTTTTTGGGTCAGGACCCCTACGATTACAACACTGTGAAATTTCAGATTTAAATAGTTGAAATCACAAAACTTACAATTTTTAAAATCCTCTGACCGTGAATTTGGTAGGGCCCTACTTATTAGGGAGTGAGATGAGTGGGACAACCTCCGACACTTGTCAAGTTTTATTACAGGCTGCTAAGAGAAGTGGGCAAGTTCAGGCACTCTGCGCTCATACTGAAAATGCTCTTAACTAACATTTTCTCTTTCCCCTCTGGTTTATTTGCTATTTGACCTTCCTCAGAGCCATGATGAGATTTTGAAAATTGCCCCAGTGACTTGCAATGGGATTTGTGCTCCAAAGTCACTCTTGTGCTTTTGGAAAGCTCTCCCACAGTTTTTACCAGGAAAATAATACTCTCTACTTTAAGTGACTCTTTAAGTTCCTGATCTGCGGCTAAATAGAATGGATAAATTCTGAGGGCTGTCAGCACCTTTTACCCAACTGTAAGGTTTATTTAGGGTGAAGAATGAAGAAAAACCTGTTTTTCTGCATTAGAGCTCTCCTGGTGATTCAGTGATTAGAGCTGTATAAATACCTAAGCTAGACACTACTGTCTCTTTGCTTTACCAGTGTGATAGAAATTTGGGTCAGAAAAGACTTACTGGGGTGTCTTGTTCATTTTCATGGGTTCCAGTGAGTACAACTATATATATCTTTTTTTTTTTTTAAATCCCCTCAGAGGATCTTGTTGAGTGGTTGATTGCCACAAACAGAGTAGGAAGGAAACAGCCTGCTCAGGTACAGGAAAGGTGATAAAAATATCAGAGGAAGCTCATGTGGCGAATATGTTAAAACTAGCGTGTCTCTGGCAGCAGAGCTGGTGCTGGGATAGGTTGAAAGTGTGAGCAGTCTTCTTGAAACGGAAAGAGCATCTTGCAGCTATACAGAGTATGTTTCCAGTTTCTTTGGGCAGTTTTCTGGCTGCAGTACCATTTTGGCTTATAGCGTTCCTGTCTCCCCTAAAATACCTTTAATTTCACGGGTCTGCCCCCAGTCATACTGCCTGCATTGCTATTTCATCTCAACGGATCTTAATTATGGGGCTCTCCCCACTAAGTCACACACCCCAACCTACAAGCATTAAGTCTCTGGAGTTTATTTCAAATCCATACATTTCTAAGGGGCTTATAACTGCTGTAATTCACAAAGTCCCAGCCTGATGGACAATTCTCTCTCATTCCCTCCAACTGGGAAGTGAAGGGAGAGAGAAGTTAGTGGCCTCTGAGAATTTCTATTAATTAATCTGTGGCATCTGAAAACTGTCGCTGTTATGAATTTACATAAAAAGTAACATCTTAATGCATTTTAGTGCTTTAGGCTGTCATTGCCTGTCCACGTGGGCATGTAATTAGCATTTGCTTTAACAAAGAGTTCTGCCTGTGGATTAGAGAGAAGAGAAGCCCTGGCATGTTTGATGGGTAGCTACAAGGAAGATCCTGTACTAAGAGAGCTTTTCTGTGAATATTTCATTCCAAATGAGTTCTCAACCTCTTTCCATGTGTTCCCTTGTAAATGGTTCTCAGATGTGCCCCAAAATCCTTTGCACCAGTTCCCACTGTACTTCAAAAGTGGTGCCTTGCCCCTGAGGTTTTGGAAGAAGGCTTGTGGGAATGGATTGAAGTTTGTTGCAGTGTTTCTACGTTAAAACCCAGGTGTCTGATGGTCCTGTGATGTGAACAGGACCAAGTGGAAGAGAGATGGCCCCTGCTGGAAGGGAATTGGAGCCAGCACTCAGCATGACCAGCAGCCTTTCAGTGCAGCTCTTTGCTAACAAGTGAGATTGTGACAGCTTCCTTTGTAATGCTACTTACCTGTGGATATTGAAGCATTTGCTGGCCACCTCTGCAGCTGCTTTGCAAGTCCTTTTGTTACAAAGTCTGATTAAAATCTGTCTTCGCAAGGAGGTTTGTAGTGAGCACTTGTACTGTGACCCTGGGAGGGGAGGGAAGGGGAGGGGAAAATTTGGTCTTGACAAATCAAAGTGTTGATATCGAGGCGGCTCATGAGGAACAAAATGGAGATTTACCAGCACGGCCTACTGGTGGAGAATCATATAATTGACACTTACAGCACTGATGTGTTCTAGGCTGACTACCAAGGCAATGCTTAGAAATGTGTTTGGGCACAGCATCCAATTCACCAAACAGGATGCACTTGAGTAATATAGACACTAACTGGGCTGCTTGAAAGGGCTGTCCATTGCAAGGACTGTGATATACCCCATAACTAACATGAGAGGTGCATCTTCAGTGAAGAGGGGTGGGAGGAAGAAATTTAAAGGCCCTTCCCAATATTGGTGTAGATACCATAGGCACTTGGTTGAAAGGTGAGCTCCAGAGATCTTTGCTTGTCCCTGAGAAAGGAAGCAAGTCCTCCTCAGCTAGAACCATTGTTGTTGCTGCCGATTCCCAGTGGTTTGAAGACTTCATTCGAGAGAGTTCCTTGCCCTTGGAAGCCTGGAGGGAAAGAACATGTGCTCCACATCATAATCAAGCAGTCTGGACCTGTGCTATAAAATACAGAGCTGGGCTTGTGACCATCTGGCTGGCATATTTAGTGAAAGATTAAGCCGGGGAAGACCGGATGGTGCTTAGAAAGACCTGATGCTTGGAACAGTAGTGGCCTTTCCTTTCACCTCTCACTGTTGTCCAAAATATCCCTCTTTCTGTTTGGTCCCAGCTCTGAGACACTGCACCCTCAAAAAAGCCTAGAAACACTGTAGGTGTTGGGCCAGACTTTGCAGACATCCAGTTTGCATGTTGCTCAGGTTTAATAAGTGCCTCTGAGGTTAACTGTGGAGTTCAAGGGAAGCTGCCTTTGCAGTTCTGACCCTGGGCTGTAAGAGAGCAGAGCAAAGCAGAGTGGTCAGTCTCTCTAATGCAGACAAGTAAGCCTTGTAGGCACTTCCTGTGGTTGGTGACAAATGAAACCTCAGCTGGAACAGAAGTCCAGAAAAGTCAATATTTGAACTTAAAGTAACCTCTTCTTCCTTCTCCTTCTCGTCCAATCAAACTGAATGGGCTGGGAAAGGCAGCCTGTAACCATGACTGTCCACTGACATTATTATTAAAAATCTCATTGAGCCAGTCTAATGCTCCATTGGCTGCAGGCTTTAGGCCGTTGTTACATTTCTATATGTAAATATAATGGGCAGTCAGAGTTGGTGGTATTCCCTGACCCTTTTGTCAATCTGTCCTCAGTAAAATTGCAAACTCTAGGCATGTATTAATACTTCATTAAGTTCCTTAGAATATGCCTACACTGTGCCAAAAAACAACAACACAGAAACACACCACAGCAGCAAGTCTGGGCCGGGTCAACTGACTCAGATTTGTGCTCTGGGGATAAAAATAGTAGTGTAGATGTTTCTGCTGGGGCTGAAGCCTGGGCTCTGGAACCTGGTGTAGGGCCGTGGGTGGGTGTGCCTCACAGCCCAGGCTGCAACCCCAGCGGGAATGTCTACACTGCTGTTTTTAGCTCTGTAGTCTGAGCCTGAGTCAGTTGACCCAGACTTAGAGACTCACTGCCCTGGTTTGTGGTGTGTTTTGCAGTATTGAGGTAGCCTTTCATCCCAGCTATCCACCTGGCATGTCTTGTCACTCCACAGAGCAGCCAGGTTCCCTCTGTGCACTAGGGATGACTGGCCACATGCAGTAATGATGTGGTACCAACCAGTTTACTGCTGTATGGTGCACTTCCTTTTCTAACCCAAGTCTTTCCCCTCTCTGAATATTTATGGTGGCTTCTTTACCTGGAAACCAACATGTAGCATTTCAAAAGCCAGCAGAAAACCCTTGTGTTAGGTAGTCTGGGGCGCTGTCTGCTGGAAATGCTTTCTTGCAGGTTAGATGTAACTAAAGCTGTGATTCCTCATTTTTATTAAGATATCAAGCAAGAATAGGGATGCCAGCCCCAGATTCCTAGCTTAAATACTAGTTCTAGCCATTGCTGCGCTGGGACTCTTCTCCACTTCCTGCCCTAAGCTGTTTTTACAAATGTTGCTGGATGCTGTTAAACAGCTGGTGAGTTTAACTCAGAGATGGCTTCCTCTCAGTGAGGCCTGGGGTGAAGCGATTCCTTCGTATGTCTGAGAGCATATAAAGTGCTAGAGGATCCTCTGGGATGAATGACTGACTGGGGTTGTCTGCTAGCATCCCTAGAATTTTGATTCTAACTAGATAAATATCCACAGTCACCGGTAACCTTGGTTGGTGGGAGGAAGGGAAGGCGTCCTAGGAATTCATCAAATGATCCATTCCCCGTCACCCAATCCCAGCTTCTGGCAAATGGAGGCTAGGGACACAATTCCTACCCATCCTGGCTAATAGCCATTAATGGACCTATCTTCCATGAATCTATCTAGCTCCCTTTTGGACCCTGTTATAGTATTGGCCTTCACAACACCCTCTGGCAAAGAGTTCCAGAGGTTGACAGTGCATTGCATGAAAAAATACTTTTTTGTGTTTGTTTTAAACCTACTACCAATTAATTAGGCCAAACTGGCCTGCATTATTCTCTTATAACTAAAGCTGCTCAGACCCTGGGGGAAAGCCTAACACACAAACAGGTCTCCGTTCTGCAGAATCTGAGTCTTCAATTCCCAAGGTTTATCACAGCTCATCCTTGAGGGGTCACGTTGGGACAAGCAGAGAGTGAAATTCAAAGTGGCTACAGTTCTGATTCCTGTAACATTCTGGCAGCTTCTGTATTATGCAGCCTTCCCGCTGGAGGTCACATGCTCTGGCATACAGCATCCAAAGCAAAACGTAACCAAGGCAAGTGTCTGAACGCAAGAGAGCTGCCTCTGCCCATCGTCACACCTTCCAGCCGCCCTCCTCCCCTGCCCCACATGCAAACTGGGATACGCTGTGCACTTAATAAACTGACACTTGATCCTGTCCACCCTGCCCCAGCCAAACAATCATCTAAATTTGGGCGATTATGTTCACCCGGTCCAAGTATCAAGTTCTCTGGATCACATGTGCTCCCAGCCAGTATTTAACTCTGAAACCTCTGAGAGACAGGACTTCATATCCTCCACAGTGTAGGTCATACAGCAAGTGAAATCAGCTGCTTTGTTTTTATTCTGTCCATTTTTACCATCAGGGATTTTTTTTTTACTCTCCCCCATTTAGTTCTTTTTAGTTTTTGTCCCCTCCCCCTTACTTGATTTGAAGAGCAGAATAACATTTGGTTTGTCTACTAAGTCTGATCACGATGTTTCTGGTTCTTTTAGCCACCACAGAATTAAAGGACTTTTTTGCCAAGGCCCGGAATGGCTCGATCCGTCTCATCAAAGTCGTCATTGAGGATGGTAAGTTCTATTTAATTCCATTTCTTTGCACTGCCTTGTTTCCCTCCCTTGTCGGCGTCTTTTCTCCAGGGCTGTGGCCGATCCTGCTATAACAGACAAGACCGTGCTGCTGCGGATGGAAAATCCTGCTAGGGGCTCCTGGAATGCGGCTGCTCAGAATAGACTGCCGGGTGCGGAGTGAACACAGCTGACATTTTAAAGGAGCAGAGTTCTGATGCCTTTTATTTTCTTCAGTAGTATCTCTACGGGACCCACTTGTTTCCGTTGGGGAGCAGTCACTTGTGCAGGCAGCCAGTAACCGCTTCGCAGTGGCAGTAAGGGGTTCACAGTCAGTCTGGCCTGATGCAGTGCTGGTATTTGGTTTGCTGTTCTCTGTCAGGTCTCTTGGATGTTGCGGCTGCATCCTGACAATATGGCTTTGCTGGTGTAGACTGTTCTGCTTCGCTGGGGCTGTTTGCCAACTACCGTTGAAAGAATCCTACAGGAAGGAGACACCCACTGGATGATGGGTGCTATAGAAACATCCAAGAGCAGGATAACTGCCCCAGATGTGGCAGTAATACTTGTAAATGGCAGTGCTTTGGACTGTTAACGTAGCCTTTTTCAATGAGGCGGTGAGTGGGTATAGGATTGTTCCCAGTCTAGGAGTTTGTTCCTTATTCTGGTGCTTGAGCTTTTCCTCAGCAGTCTCTTTAGTGTAGCTGTGCCTTTAGTCTCTAGAGAGCTTACAGCAGTGGACCTGCATCAATGCAGCAGCGCCACTGTAAGCTCTCAAATGTAGCTGTTCTAAGCCACTGGGAGAGAGCGCTCCCGTTGGTTTAACTACTCCAGCCCCCCGCCAGTGGCAGTAGCTATGTCAACGGGAGGAGCTCTCCCGCCAACAAAGCGCTGTCCACACTGGTGCTTACGTCAGTGCAACTTATGTCACTTGGGGGTGATTTATTCCCCCCCCCCCCGACACAGAAGTTATGCCAACATAAGCTGTAGTGTAGACATAACCTCAGAAGAGCAACATCCCTGAAGGCTTGTTTACACTTAACGGTGCAGCTGCACTGCTGTCACGCTGTACTGAAAAGGGAGAGCTTCCCGAGATGTGGCAGCTCAGTTGATGGGAGAAGCCCTCTCGACATAGCGCTATCTATTCTGGAGTTTGGTTGGTATAACTGCCTTGTCCACATCTCTGAGCGGCATCTTTATACATATGTTTGTAGCGTGGGCCAGGGCTGAGTCAGTCAAATGGCTGCTTTCTCCTTCCGTTACCTAACAGCAGCATAGGATAGGGTGAGCAAAATGCTGGAGCCAGATCCTCTACTAGTGTAAATGGGCTCAGCTTCACTTAGTCAGTGGAGGACTGCGACTTACAGCTGCTTGGGAGCTGGCCCCAGATGTGTAGAGAGTAAGTGAAGGTGTTCACTCGGACCAGATCCTAGTCTGCGTTTCTTCTGGTTGCAGTGTGTTCTATGGCTTTCACATCCCCAGTTTCTTGTCCTTTTAAAAATTTTTCCAGTTTCTGTTCTTTCTATTTTGGGTTAAAATTGAGTGGAGCAAATCAATCTGTGGCATGTTTTGGTTTTGAGAGATCAAAAGGTAACTTTCGGTAGCTCATATTTATCAAATAAATAAATGGAACAAGGCATTGATTTGCCTGCTAATTTACTACTTTTTGGTAAGTTTACCATAGCCCTAACTGCAATATGTCCCACAGCAGGCTACATTACTGATTAGCTGACCATTGTAAAACCTCCACTGTAGACGTTAATCCGTGCCAGCCCATTAGCTTCTTGCTAGGGCAGAAGGGTTCATGGCGTGTTTCTCTTTGGGGTGACGGGCAGGCTTGTCTTTGGCTCCATCAGGTGGAGACTTCAAAATCAGCTGGCGAAAGATGGTGTCTGTTTATTCTGTAATAGAATACAGCAGTGTGCACTGTATCTGTGTTCTCTTCTGGCCAGTGCTTTGTACACTCGATCCCTCAGCATCGCAAGGGTGTGTTCTCTGCAGTACTGCCAGGGCATGTGGAAATGCATGAAATCTGCACTGTAGCTCTCAATGAATTTGTGGGGGTACATGTTAGAGACCGATTCTGTGCCTCACACCTACATACTTCTCGATCTGTATAGAGGGGCTGAAAAGGAGCTGCGACTGGCTCTTGTGATGTGCATACTGCAGAGGGCCACTAAAAACAGCCCTATGCTGTCCTCTGTGCAGACCCCAGCATAAGGGGATGTGCAGGGGTCAGGAGAGAGCAGGCATATAGCTCTTGGTGCTATATGAGTTGCGCTGCGTAAGTCAAAGCAGCTAGGGTGTACTCAGACTCACACAAGGGGCTACTTTCTCTCCCACATCAGACCCTAAGACCCATTCTGAGGCCTTCGCTGGGGTACCTGGCAGAGGTGCTGCACAGAGTTTGACCCGGAGTGCATAATAGGAAACTGACTAGTTATTGCTACCCATGGAGCAGGAGGCGTAATGAATTTAAGACCAATCAGCTGTTTTGCTTTCTCTTGCAAGGATTATTATACCCAGATATACCAGGATGTTCCATTGTCCCCTTCAGTCTCTCATATGGGAGTCAGTCTCTCTCTCTGCTCGGTGTTAGTTTTGTATCCTTTCCATGCTGAGTGAAGAACTAGTGCAAGTCATGCTAGTAATGTTGAGCAGATTCTGCCTGCTTCTGTGTGCCCTGGCATGTTGCAATACCGAGGGATTTTCCAGGTAGAGGCTGGATGTTGGGAACCACAAGGACGATCTTGTGACTAAACCATGGGTTGAAGTAAGGCGTTCCAAGTTCTGTTCCCAGCTCTGTCACTGACTCACTGTGACCTTGGGCAGAGTCACCTGGGGCCTGATTTTCAGAAGTTCTGATCGCCCACCCCTTCAGAGTAATTAGTGGGAGCTGAATGTTCTCGGCATCTTTGAAAATAAAGCTCTTAATCTCTCTGCGCTGCAATTTCCTCCTCTGTGTCAAGAGAGAACCCTTCCCTGGCTCATGGGGCTCTTGGTAAGATCAATTCAGTAAGGTTTATGCATAAGCAGGGTGCTCACTCTTTCCCCTCAGTGCAGCTGATTCAGTGTTGGATTATTTGCAACTGGTGATCTCAGTGAGGATACATTTGTCACCACTTATGAGAGCCGTACTCATGTCATCACTGCAGAGACTGAATGGGATATCTTTATCTGCATGATGTGTTGCTGTAGAACTTAAATCCTCCCATGCAGTTTCCCATGGGGTCCTCAACTGTGAGCTCCCCTTATCTGCAGGGCAGGAGTTCTGGTTTTCCTGTGTGTATCTTCCGAGAATGATTTTTGTGGGGGACTGTGTATAGCCCAAGCTCCTGACAGTAGAGAGGGGAATAGGTGTAGACCATGGGATGTAGCATCCGATCAACAGAGATTGTGTAGAATTGCTAGCAGCTAACCTGGAATCATCATCAGTCCTTAAATTGTGTGTAGCTCTTGTAGTACAGCAGAGAAAATTGGCAAATGGCTTTTTACCCATCAGAAATGCCTGACCGTATCTGAGCAGGATGGTCACAGGAAATGGAGAGACCTATTTCACCAGTTTACTAGGAGTTGTTGGGCTAGAAGGTGAGTTGAGGGATAATAGCAGTTGGCTCTATCTATCACGCACAAAGCGGCAAGACCCACTGATCAAGGTCTGATTGCTGCCAGTTGAGTCCATCTAGTGAGCCAGTGCTCTGCTACTGGTTTTGACTCTTGGGCTGAGGATAGCTTCTTCAATTCTCTTAAGGAGTCAGAAAGGGGGAGCTCCTGCAATGAAGAGGAGCTCGTGGTTGAGATGCTTCCCTGGGTCATGGAAGACCTAGATTGAATTGCTGCTCTGCCACTGACTCCCTGTCTGACCTTACGGCAAATCACTTCCTCTGTCTGTCCATGGGGGGAACTGGGGCATAATGGGCTAGCAGCACTGCGCTGCCTCACAGGGGACTCTTTAGGATAAAAAATTAAATTGGTGAGGTGCTGGAGGCCTAGGATAACTAGGGTAGTCTTCAGTCTAGATTTTCCCCTTTTTGAAAGTGATACTTACGAGATAACTGGAGGTCGTATTCTGCTTTCCCGTTCTGCATATGTAGGGAGAGCAGAATAGGAGGATTGAGATCTGTGTGGATCTGAGAGGAGAGTTGGGGGCCTAAATGGGAGTTGGCATAGGGGAATGGGGAAGGGAGGAGGCTGAGGATGGGGCATTCCATCTTTTGTTGCAATACCATTCCAAGTGTGTCTGCATCAGGAATGGCGTCTGAGTTACCAGATTAGGGAGAAGGGAGCGTATTAGAAAACCAACCCATTGCTGTCCTGAGCACATCCAGTGCAGTGATGCTTATTTAAAAATATATATGCTCCGTTCATATTTGGTTAGCAAGCTCAGCAAATGAGTAATGAAAGCAGGCATGTTCAGCTATTCTGTCATAGGCTGGCATTGCTAAAATGGCCTGAAATTTAATGGACACATTAGCTGAGAAATGGATTGATATGGTGCCAGGCTGACCCTGCCTGCATGCGTCCACCATACCCCTCTCTACCTAGCCGACCCTGAGGCTGGGCAGCTGTCGATGCTATTCCTCAGCAAGGCGCTTTGTCCTGCAAAGTTAGAACTTACCACTCGTTGTCTCTTTGAACTTGGGGTTGGCTGTCATATCATGTTTGCTATTCTGTGGGTTAGGTTAGTTATTCTCAACCTATGTACTGTTGCGGGCCGCATATGCAGCTCTCTGTTATGTGGGCCACATCCACACAATATATATCAGGGGTCTCAAACATGTGGCCCACAGGCAGCATGTGGCCCGCGGAGCTATTTCCTGCGGCCCACCAAGTAGCCCATGCCTTCCCCCTGGCCTATCTCCAGGCCAGGGATGGGCAGACTACAGCCGCAGGATTGCCCCCCTCGAGCCCCGCGCCACTTCCTGAGGCAGCTGGCATCACAAGCCTGTGGTTGGGGGGGTGGGAGAAGCAGAGAGCTCCATCTGTGTGTTGCCCTAGCTTTCAGGCACTGTCCCCCGTCAGCTCCCATTGGCCGGGAACAGGGAACCACGGCCAAATGGGAGCTTTGAGGGAGGTACCTGTAGGCTGGGCAAGCAGCAGAGCCCTACATCCCTCCCTTCCCCAGAGGCTGCAGGGACATGGTTTCAGCAACTTCTCGGGCCGGGGCCATCAGCCTGCCCCGGCCCTGATGTGTGCTGCTGCCGGGCCGGGGCCGGCAGCCCTCCTGCACCCCGCCCCCCCAACCCCCTGCCCTGAGCCCCCTCCCTGCACCCCACACCTCTTCTGCACCCCAACCCTGTGCCCTGAGCCCTCTGCTGCATCCCACATCCCTCCTGCACCCTAACCCCCTGTCTTCACCCCAACCTCCTGCTGCACTTCAACTCCTTGCCCTGAACCCCGCCACACCTCTCATGTACCCTCTGGGGGCAGGAAAGGGGAGGAGTTGGGGTGGGGACTTCAGGGAAGGGGTTGGAATGGGGGCAGGGAAGAGATGAGGCCTCATGGAAGGGGTGGAGGAGGGGCAAGGCCGAGAGTAGCAAGTGGGGGTTTTTCAGTGGTGCAGCCCTTGGGCCAATGAACTAGCCCTCATGTGGCCCTCTTGGTCATTTGAGTTTGAGACCCCTGATTATATATGCTACCTGTATGGCCCTGAGGATGTCCCATGGGCCACAGCTGTGTGCTGATTAGGCCTCAAGCGGCCTGTGGAGTGAGAACCACTGGGCTAGATGGAAGATGCTAACTTTATGAAAGTTAATTTTATTGCAAAGCATTTTTGTATCATGCACCTATGGGTTCTGCTTGGATTGCTTCTAGGTGTTAGGCAGAGTTTGGATTTCTACCAAAGTCTTACCCTGACACTGGCTGTCCTGTTCGGGGTATAATAATACTTAGGCCATGGCTACATTTACAGTTCTGCAGCGCTGGTAGTTACAGCTATGTTCGTACAGCTGTGTAGGGCCAGCGCTGCAGTGTAGCCACACTGACAGCTACCAGCGCTGCAGTGTGGCCACATTTGCAGCATTTGCAGCGCTGTTGGGAGTGGTGCAATGTGGGCAGCTATCACAGCATTCAACTGGCTGCAACGTGCTTTTCAAAAGAGGGGGGTGGGATGGAATGTGACAGGGAGCTTCTTAAACATTTTAAAAACCTTATTTACTTTACATACAACAATAGTTTAGTTATATATTGTAGACTTGTAGAAAGAGACCCTCTAAAAACGTTAACATGCATTACTGGCACATGAAACCTTAAATTAGAGTGAATAAATGAAGACTCGGCACAGCACTTCTGAAAGGTTGCTGACACCTGCTTTATAGTGTTCTCCTGCCACTGTTCTGAGATCTGTCCCTCCTCCTGCAGACCTCACTGCAGAACAGCTGCCCAGCTCGGTATGCAGGACACTGAAGCTGTGGACTGCCTGCCTTTTAAGGTAATTAAAAGTGAATCAGCCTGCTGATGGGTATTTGGTGAGCAAATCTAAAAGGGGTCAGGAAGCAAAGCACTCTCCCAAATGTAAATAGCATGCTGTGTAATGGATTAGGCGTTCTGAAAAATGCTTAGGCTGTGCAACCCTCTCCGCAGTTGAGTCATGCAGTAGTTGGGGAGGCATCTTTATTTATTATTTCTCACATCTCCACAGACCCTGGCTTTAAGCCTGGCGCGGTTCAATTCTATCCCAGCTGTCTCTCCTGTTCTTGCAGCAGAGAGTCCTGTGGCACCTTATATAGACTAACAGACGTATTGGAGCATGAGCTTTCGTGGGTGAATACCCACTTCATCGGACATGCATCCAACGAAGTGGGTATTCACCCATGAAAGCTCATGCTCCAATACGTCTGTTAGTCTATATAAGGTGCCACAGGATTCTTTGCCGCTTTTACGGATCCAGACTAACATGGCTACCCCTCTGATACTTGTCTCCTGTTCTTGTTCCATCCGCCTTCTAGTTCCATTGCTGTGCTTCTTGATCAAAGATTTATCATTCCCCAGAGCCCGATCTGTTGGAAGTTTGAAATCTGTCCGAATGTTGCACTGCTCCATTTGAACAGTCACTTGTGATGTATTTTGAGAGCTGTCACTGCAGAACTGGTTGGCCAAAATAACAGAATCCTTGTCACTAGAGACCAGGCGTAGCAAAATGACAAGCCCAAGGAAGCAGGACTAGGGAAGGAAATTCGGGGATGAGCTTGTGTATGAAGCAGTGGGGAGCATGTGAAGTTGAGAAGTGACGGTTAGGGGGAGGGAAGCAAGTGGTGGTGAAGGCAGTGAGCAAAGGGAAAACCCTCCTCTTCCCCAGGGCAAACCCTTGCATGTTTTTTAAGGAAGCAAAGTTTCTCTTGAAGCACCACTTGGCACAGTCATGACTGTTAGTGGTCATTGAACACAGAACTCCAGCGCACACTGAAAGTAGGAAAACTAGGAGGAAGCCAGCACAATAGAGGCAGTCCTGCTAGGTTTGAAATGACGGGGGGTCAGTTTCCTGTTTCTTTTTAGAATAGATACATCGATTGCAAAACTCACTTAGCTTTGAGATCAGACAAGCCTGTGACCTTGACAGAAATTCAAGCTAACTTTCAGTTCCTGCTCATGGAGGTTCCTTGCTTCCTTGACCATCGATGCTGGGCCTGGCAGAACCTTGTCCAGGGAGAAAGGAAGCAGATCTTCCAGCCTACTTGAGATCTGGACCTGGAAGTTCTGGACAAAAATGCTAAGGGATCTGGGTTGTTTTCAAGCTCTGTGTTTCAAGTTGATTCTTAAGGAACTCTGAGTAGATCAGCATCATCACAGAATGAACTGGAATGTGTGTGAGATCACAGGAGACCCAGCAAATGAGGCAAAGCAACTGTCAGCCACCCATGAATCCTAGCTGGAGGAATCCATTGTGCCCTATTACTTTAGTCTTTATGGGAGCACATGGTCCCTCATTCCCCTCCAGTTTTATTTTTAAATACTTTGTCTGTTCCTTTGCCTGCCTGCCTGCCAGCCAGTGGGGCAGCATGTCACTGCTATCACTGCTGAATTCTGTGCCTGTCCTCCCAAGGGTTAAAATGCTTAGCATCAGTTCCTCCCAGTCCAAGATGCAAGTAATTGTAGCAAGAGGATGCATAATGAGGCCTTAACTCTGAACTTATGCTGAGGGTATGTCTACATCTACAATTTTGCAGCGCTGGTTGTTACAGCTGTATTAGTACAGCTGTATAGGGCCAGCGCTGCAGAGTGGCCGCACTTACAGCAACCAGCGCTGCAAGTGGTGTTAGATGTGGCCACGCTGCAGCGCTGTTGCACACCACGGGGAAGGAGACCTGCTTGGAGGGGGGGGTCGGAGAACGCCAGAGCACACCGCGGGGATGGAGACCTGCTTGGAGGGGGGGTCGGAGAACGCCAGAGCACACCGCGGGGAAGGAGACCTGCTTGGAGGGGAGGTCGGGGAACGCCAGAGCACACCGCGGGGAAGGAGACCTGCTTGGAGGGCAGTGGAGTTTGCTTAATTACCAGAGAGGCTTCCTCAGGTATGCTGGGATACCTGCTTATTCCACGGAGGTCAACAAAAACGCTGGTGAGTGTCTACACCTGACGACTACCTGATCCTCTACACCCGAGGCACGACTGGGTGTACGGCCAGCGCTGCAAACAGGGAGTTGCAGTGCTGGTAATGCCCTGCAGGTGTGTACACATCCTAAGTTGCAGCGCTGTAACCCCCTCACCAGCGCTGCAACTTTGTTGTGTAGACAAGGCCTGAGAGAGTCGTAGCTATTGCCTAAAGCTAAGTGGTTTGTTTTTCTCCATCCACAGCTACTGCAGTGCAGCTCTCCTGGCTGCAGACAGACTAGCTTGTGCTTGGTGACTTAGGGCTTGGCTACACTTGCAGGTGTGCAGCGCTGGGAGTTACCGCTGTCTTCGTACAGCTGTTTAGGGAAAGTGCTGCAGTGTGGCCACACTGACAGCTATCAGCGCTGCAGTGTGGCCACATTTGCAGCATTTGCAGCGCTGTTGGGAGTGGTGCATTGTGGGCAGCTATCCCACAGAGCACCTCGTCCCATTTTGGCGCCGTGGGTTGTGGGAAGGGGACAGAAGGGTGCGGGTCATTCCGCTTCCTGTCCCAACGCCCCATGGTGCATCGCTTCACATCCCAGCAGTCACTGTTTTTCTGTCCACATTTGGCGCCATTGTGAGTCTCCCAGCGATGTCTGTGCTGCGCGATTTCTGTGGGAAATGGAGCCCGAACTGCTGAGGACTTTGAGTGTCACCAGCACATCACGTTTGGCAGTTGAGCTATTCCTTCAGCTTCAAAGTGACAGTGAGGAGTCCGACGATGATATCGAGTTGCCTGACGCGTATGACACTAAATTCCTTGTGGCATTCACGGAAATGCTCAGCACCGTGGAACGCCACTTTTGGGCTCAGGGAAACAAGCACTGAGTGGTGGGATCACATCATCATGGAAGTCTGGGATGATGAGCAATGGCTGCAGAACTTTCGGATGAGAAAAACCACTTTCATGGGATTGTGTGAGGAGCTCGCCACCACCGTGTGGCGCAAGGACACAAGATTGAGAGCTGCCCTGCCATTGGAGAAGCTGGTGGGTATTGCAATCTGGAAACTGGCAACTCCAGACAGCTACCGATCGGTCGCGAACCAGTTTGGAGTGGGAAAGTTGACCGTTGGAATCATGTCGATGCAAGTTTGCAGGGCCATTAATCACATCCTGCTAAGAAGAACTGTGACTCTGGGGAATGTGCAGGACATTCTGGATGGCTTTGCACAAATGAGTTTCCCTAACTGTGGAGGGGCGATAGATGGGACACACATTCCTATTCTGGCACCACCCTACCTAGCATCCGAGTACATTAATTGGAAGGGGTATTTCTCTATGGTTCTCCAGGCGCTTGTGGATCACTGTGGGCGTTTCATTGACATTTACACAGGCTGGCCTGGAAAGGTGCATGATGCACGCATCTTTTGGAACAGTGGCCTGTTCAGGAAGCTGCAGGCTGGGACTTTTTTCCCAGACCGGAAGATCACAGTAGGGGAGGTCAAAATGCCCACTGTGATCCTTGGAGACCTCGCTTACCTGTTAATGCCTTGGCTCATGAAACCGTATTCAGGGAAGCTTGACAGGAGCAAGGACCGGTTCAACTACAGGCTGAGCCGGTGCAAAATGACTGTGGAGTGTGCTTTTGGCCGTTTAAAAGGATGCTGAAGATCTCTTTATGGGAAGCTAGACTTGGGGGAAAGCAGCATCCCTGCGGTTATATCTGCGTGCTGTACCCTCCATAATATTTGTGAAGGGAAGGGTGAAACATTCAGTCAGGAATGGACCTCCGAGGTTCAACGCCTGGAGGCTGAATTTGCACAGCCAGAGAGTAGGACTACTAGAGAGGCCCATCACAGGGCTACAAGGATCAGGGATGTCTTGAGGGAGGAATTTGAGGCTGAATACCAACAGTAATGTTTGGTGCCTTGCACGGGAGTGAAGTGCAATGGTTACAATGATTTGCAGTGCCTGTTTTTTTCCGGGGCTATGATATCTTTCACTTTCTGCAATAAAAAAAAACTGTTTTAAAAGCCAAGAATTCATTTATTGAAAAGAAAATAACTAAAAGGGCAGGGGGTGTGGTGGTGAACTGTACAGTCAGAGGTTTGAATATGTCCTGCCTGGAGTGCTGTGCAATGACTGCTGCACTTCAGGATGAAAATGCTGCGTGATGGTGGGGGTTGAGTGCAGAGGGTAAGAGACGTAGTTCTCAGGGCTGGTAGGTGAACGTACAGATGTTGGGGGCAGCTGGTGGTGGTAAGAACCTGGATGCTGGAGAAGGGGTTTTGAGTTGACATTGGGGCACAAGGGAAAGAGCTTTGGGACTGCAGGGCGGCATGGTAGTGCTCTGCCTGCATGGCTATGAGTGACTGGATACAGTCCATTTGACGCGCCAGGATTCTTATCAGCTGCTTCATACTTTTCTTCTTAGCCACTGCCTTTCTCGGCTTTCTCTTTCCCTTCACTGCTGCATTTTTTCCCTCCATTCCTGCAGTTTTTTACTCTCTCTGGCAGACTGATTCATAACTGTTTTCACCATATCTTCTTTGCTTTTCCGTGACTTCTTCCTCAGGTTTTGTAGCCTCTCAGCAGTCTCTGATACGGCCAGTCGAGAATTCAAGGACACTGTTATTAGAAAGACAAAAATTGAAACCTTTAACAGAGAGGCAGCATTGTGTATAATCACAGTGAAGGAGTTTACAGTCTCTTTAGCATACTTTCCACATACCAAACAGAGCACACAGAACCCACAGCAACGAAGAAATGATGAGTAAGGGGAATGGGTGCAGGTGTTAATTAATCCTGGAAGATATCTCGCTGCTGCAGGTCACCTGGGAAGGGGGACTGATTGGTTCAGGGTTGTACTGGGGTTTCTGTGCATTGGGGAAAGCAAACAGCTGCAGGGGGACCTACACTGAACACTATCCCAACATTTTCCACAGGAGTTTATCCTGGAAGATATCTCGCTGCTGCGGGTCTCCTGGGAAGCAAGGGAGGGTCTTCTACAGCAATGCGGATTCCGCCCTGGCCCCTATGCAGCTTGCCTGTGTGCAGTAATGGTCCCCCCCCTCCCGTCGCGGCACAGTGTTGCGGACACGTTAGCCTGACTGGGACAAGGACCACAGTGGCTCTCCCTATAAACTTGCACAAGTGCATTGCCCACGCTCTGGCAGAAACTTTTGAAGAGCTTACCGAGGCCGATTACCGCGACGTGATAGACCACATCAATGGGCTATTCCACATCTAGCCATGCATGCAGCCATAACCCCACCTCCTCTCCCAAAATATTTCCATCCTGAAACTAAAAGGTGCTTACCGGGAACCTGCTCCTCTGCTTGTCCTTCTCCAACTAGTTCCAGCTGCTGCGACTGGCTAGCTTCCTCCTGGCTTGAGAAGAGCTCCTGGCTGCATGCCTCCTGGGACTCCGGGGTGTCTCCCCCCACCCCAGTACCCTCACTCTTAGTTTCCTCCCTCCCCTCCTTTCCCCGCTCTGAAGTGTCCATCATGGTCGGCGGATTGGCAGTGGGGTCACCCCCAAGTATTGCGTCCAGCTCCTTGTAAAAACAGCAGGTTGTGGGGAGTAGCACCTGCGGTTTCTCTCGCAGGCTTTGCAATAGGCACTCCGCAGCTCCTTTACTTTAACCCTGCACTGCACCACGTCCCGGTCATGGCCCCTTTCCAGCATGGCCCTTGAGATCTGCCCATAGGTATCGTAATTCCTATGGCTGGAGTGCAGCTGTGGCTGCACAGCTTCCTCCCCCCAAACACTGAGGTCCATCAACTCGCCATTGCTCCATGCTGGGGCTCGTTTGGCGCATGGAGGCGTGGTCACCTGGAAAGATTCACTGATTGATTGCACTCCACACCTGGCTGAGCAAACAGGAAGGGGATTTTTAAAATTCCTGGGGCATTTAAAGGGGTGGTCACCTGAAGCCAGGGCTGTAGAGTGCGAACTGATGAGCAGAGTGGCTGAACAGGCATTCTGGGATGGCCTCCGAGGTATTCAGAGGTAATTACAGTGCTTTTGATGGCCACACTTGCAGAGCAGCGCTGCATCACCAGCGCTGCAATCCTTATACCCGAGGCAGAGCAGGAGTACAACCAGCGCTGCAGCCAGGGAGATGCAGCGCTGTATGTGCCTTGCAAGTGTGGACGGTGAGTAAGTTGCAGCGCTGGTGGTGGGTTTACAGCCCTGCAATTCTCCAGTGTAGCCAAGCCCTTAGCCTGTGGCCTGTGTGCATATATGGGTTGAGGGGAAGGAATGATCAGCATTTAAGCAGCCAGACTCTGTTCTTGGAGCCAGGAACAATGTGTGAGAGGAATGTACTGTGCTGGAGTGGTGAGAGCCAGTGCCCAGTGATAGGGGGCAGAGCCACTGCTGCTCAGCTGTGTATGCCTCTTGTAAAATGTTAACAAATGGCTGCTTCCTATCTTAGGACACCTGCAGAGATCTCTGCTCTGCCAGGTAACATTGATTGTTTCTCATGGTAATTGAGTGATGGTTTAATTCTCTATCTCTAATTCCACTTGTTTCATGGAACCTGCTTGCCAGCGTCCAATGCAGCATTGCTCTCTAAGGCACATCATCTTGCTTATCCAGTCCAGTTTTAAATATAACAAACCACATAAAGAGACATCTGCCTGGTTTTCCCTGCAGGGCCCCAGATTTTCATTTCAACGTTTGAAATGTTTGTTCGGGTTACCTGACTGCAGTGATAGAAAGTGGAAGGATGCGTTTAAAACTCAGTTCCTCAATGGAAACGCGCTGAGGTGTGCTGCTTTGTGTAGACGAGGTAGGAAGTGCAAGATAAATGTGGGTTTACCATTAGGTAGATAGAGCTCTTTAACTGCTTTTGATCCAAATTGCCTTCTTGTGGTGGTAGCATGTGCTCTGTGTTCCCTGGGTGCGAACAATGCTGTGGAGCATCACAGCGAATGCACTGAATGTTTAGGAGTGAAAAGGCAAAAGGAACAGTGAATGTACACATGACCAGAATTGTTCTGCTTAGTCTTCAGCTGCACCGTTTCTCTTCCGTTCACAGCACGCAGTTACTGGGCAGAAAAACCCTCTGCCTGCTCTCTGACCTGCTTGAGGCAGAAGCTGGCATTAATGGCACTGGGTGAAGAGTGAGTGAATTTCGGCTTCTTGACCCTAGCAAATGTGCCAACAAGTGTCCTGGCTTAATTTTTTTTTAATGCCGTCGGATTTTCACTGCTTCCCTGGGGTTTGCTGTCAACCCACGGGTTGCTCCTGTTGTCTGAAAAGTTTTTCCTGACCTTCACTTGCTCCACTGCCCCAGTCCCATTTGGTTTCTTCCCTCCTATCTATAACCCGTTGTTTATGGAGGTGGGAACAGGGCATTCCACTGCTGTTTGGTATTTAATAGTAGTGTTGCCAACCCTCTGGGATTGTCCTGGAGTCTCCCAAAATCTGCATAGCCCTCCGTGACTATTGAAAGCAATCTGGGAGATTTTGATAGGATATTTTAAGAAAATGAGATTGTCATGGGGGGTTGGGGGGTGGGAGAAGGAATGTCCTGGAATAGCTTTAGTCAGAGTTGGCAACCCTAGTTAATACACACCTATTGGTTTCCAGGCTGGGTTCTAGTAGTGAACATTATACTGAGGGGATGATTCAAATCTTCTCTGTAAGAATCGGCATGATTAATTGCCTGCCTTTGCCATGCCATGGGCCCCGGGTGGAATCACGCAGCTTTTCTGCAGTTAAGGGTTGGAAGGAAGGAGACGGGGAGCTGCCAGTCTGGGAGGTAGAAGTAGCTATTTAAGTCTGAGGCCCAGTGAATCATAAAAACATGCAGTGTCCCAGCCCTAAGTCTGCTCTCATTTTTTGGTCTCTCTCTTTAGACTGGAGCGATCTTAAGAGAAAAAGGAAGCTTTTAAAGCTGAGAAAGGAACAAAGATAATAGTATGGATTTGCATGGCAAATCATCACATTAGTTACTGTAGCAACTGAAGGAAGCATGGTAAATAGTGGAAGATAAGTGATGCATCTGACTGCAGCAGTGGTAGAGACTCCTCCAGCAGCAGCAGGAAAGGCAAACTGACACAGCAGGGACTGAAATTAGCATGGGCATCATTAAAACATCAAAGCAGAGAGAGAGCTCAGAGAAAACTGAGGTTTCTGCCAGCAGTCACACCTATGGACTAATCTTATCAAGTGTGCAGATACTCCTCAAATGCATCTCTCTGGCTGCTTGCATGCTAAGCGACTCAATTTACATATCTATCTGTGACAATTGTGCAGTGCACATTGGGTGGATGGTTGCATGTGCAGAGTTTAGAAAATCCCACCTACTGTCGGTTAATTTTGCAGAGAAATTAAAATGCTGCTGTAGCAGACGATTAATTGTAGGCCATTTCAGGTTGATAAATTAATCTCTCCTTTTCCTACTAAAATAGTTCTCCAGAGTAACACCTGCAGAATAAACAGTTTATTAGTAACGGCAGTAGCTACTTGCTGACCAGTGACATAAGAATTGGTACTTTTTTTTTTTTGTACAGTTCAGATCTTGTGCATCTCAGGCCTATATGCTGTGCTAGTTTGAAGCTAAAATACTTATCGGTTTACCAGTTTTTTCTTATCTGTCTGTTTCAACAGCTTGTTTAAATGCTCGCTGGCAATTCCTAAAGGTGAGACAAGGATCAGGGACAGCGTGACTTCTGAATAGTTGGAAGTCGGTGCTGTCTTGTTTGCCCCCAAAATCCATCCAGTAGAAACAAGGATTAATGGAAACAGAGGGTGAGGTTTTAGGAAACACTCAGCATCCATGTAGCTCTGTTGCCCTAGAAATTGATGGGAGTTTTACCATTGACTTCAATGGGAGCAGAGTTAGCCCAATGCTGAGCACTTTAGAGAATTGCACCTGAAATGTCTTCTCTTAGTGACACTGGCAATTGTGTTTTTGGTGAGATCAAGACTCCTAAGGAAATTGACTTGTAATACACTGTTCTCCCTGACCAGATTTCCTGTGGCTTAGTTTCCTTTCAAGCCTGGAAACACCCATGTTTGTTTGACAGGTGCCTGGGAATGGCTTCTTCTTCAGGATTGTTTCTGCTGCCTAAACACTTGGAGTTTCAGGCTAGTCTACGCTACATCTGTAACCAAACCAGGAGACTCAATTCCAACACTGTTGTCCCTGCCCGGTTACTAAATGGTGAAAGTGGCAGTGTAGATGGGACTGAGGTGTCCCTGGAATCAGACAGAAGTCCATCGTTAAGTCCCAGCCACTGTACAACTTCTAATCATGTTCCTGCCTATTCGCACTTGCATAGACAGCAGGGTCTCACTCGACTGATGGAGCTACCTGTCCGGAGAGCTGGTCTTCAAATTAAAGGGAAAAAATTGCCCTGTACAACCCATTTTTCTGACGAGAGAGAGGCAGACAAGGGATCCTACATACTCAGTCCCCACCACAGCCCTCCAAATCCTGTGCTGCCCGATGGGTGTCTGTCCCTTCACCTCTGCGCGTCTGGAGTTTGGAGGTGCTCCCTGTAGACCAAACAGCAGGTGCCTCTTATCTGCTGTCACCATCCTGTAGGTAAGGGCAGGAGATGTGACGCAGAGGTGAAAGGACAAGGAGGGAGGGAGAAGGTCAGAACAAACAGCCAATGAGCACCTGGCAGAGAAAGTTCTATGACTGTCCAGAGGACCTTGCTTTGTCTGCTGCTTCTCCCACTGGCTGAAGTCTCTAGCCTCACTTCAGGTTCACTCGCTACCCAAACTGGCTGCACTCCCATGGATTTCAGTGGGCTCTTGATCAGGCTCTGTGATAGGACAGTCTTTAACCTGAGAGACCCATATAGCACATTGCCTAGCACTGGTGATCTTCTGTGTCTGATCTAGTCTCATGTGCCCAGGTAGTTTTCTTGGTTGCTGTTACAGGGTGTGAGTGCTGTCAGTATGTGTTTTTGTTTACTTTGTCTGAGGCTGTGGACAACTGCTGCTGGGAGAGAGCCCCCCATCTCATGGGGACCAAGGAAGGGCTGGCCTGGTCCTTTCCTTTTCTGCATTTTCAATCTCTCCATTCTCTTTCTGAGTTAATGCAGAATTTTTCAGAATATGTGGCGTCTCCTCCTGGAGCCAGCAGAAGTAGTCAAAGGGGCACTGTCCATCCAAAAAAACACTTCGCAGCTGAAAGTTCTGTCCCCACGACTGCTATAACAGAAAGGGATTCTTTGAGCTTGTGCATTTGCCAGCCCTTTGCCTATCATTCATTTCACTGGTGATGCTCACTTGCACTGTCTCTCCTGTGGTAGTACCGTGACCTCACTCTTGTGTGCTCCTCCGTGGGAATTCCTAGGCATGCTGGACCCCAGTCGCTGTGAGAAGGGGTTCACCATTGACAGCTGCTGCAGAGCTGAAATGGAGGAAGTTGCAGGAAGAGATGTGCCCAGAGAGGATGTAGGCCTGGACTGGAGTATACTGACCTGCATTCAGTCCCTTCCAAAGGGGCAGAAAGCCCTTTAGGAAGTCTAAAAATGGAACTTGAAAAAATATTTAAAATTTCAGCACCCAAATGAGCCACACCTGATTTTTTTTTTTTTTAGTGGACTAATTTCCATTGATTTGAAATTGGCAGTGGCTCTCTGGCCTGTACTTGCTTATGGTTTCCGTTCCCTGCTGTATCTTCTTGGTTGCCTGACCTGGCATCCAGAATTGTTCTCCACTTTATGTTAGGATCAGTATTAGTGTAACCAGTAAAATCCATCAGCTCCTCATGAGGTGGTGGGGTGCACTTGTCTGTTTTGGAGTCAAATTAAATAAAACCCACAACACAATTATTAAGCAAACTCTCTCACAGAGAGAGCAATGCCAGTAAAACTTAAAGGGTGGGACCTTCTTCAACTCCAAACACTCCCTTCTCCTTCACCCAGCCCCCAGTCATCAGCACCCCACCTTTAAGGGCAATACAGGTGGGTCTGGCAGTATGTTCTAATGCTTCCCTGATCCAGGTTCTAGCAAAGCAAGGGAAAGGAAACAAATGCCAAAGCCAGGACCCTTCTCTGAGAACATCCTGTTGGACCCCTCCCCATCCCCGCTCTCTTCATTCATACGAATTGGGTGGAGCTGTGTTAAAACAAGAACCTGGTTATCTGGGGATAGAGACAGTTGCTCAGATAGACAGGTCTGCATGTGAAGTGTGTTCCCTCTATCTTGTACTATTGATAGTTGTGTACTTCGTTGCTGTGGGGAAAGATGTACTTTAGAGACTTGAGGGGGGTGTGTGTGTGTGTGTGTGTGAGCTCGCGAGCACCTCCAGAGACGCTGGATGTCTTAGCAGCACAGATGATTAGAGCGCGAAGGGATTATTCAGGAGGAAGGAACCAAACGGCCTGGGTGCAGGACGAAGTGGGAACTGCGCATCTGTCAGTAGGGCAAAGGGTGTTGATACCCAGGAGGGATGTTGGGGTAGCAGAATGAAATTAAGTGAGGTTGAATATCGGAGAGGATATAGTGGGGAGCTCTGCTGGACTGAGGAATAGTCTCCTGGAGGAGATAACGGGGCTGGCCATTGTTTGAGTCATTTGCCATGAGGCTGGACAAAGCACTGGATGGTACGCTACTGTGGGGAACAATTTTGTGTTGACGGAAGGGGGTGGGTGAATGGATAGATGCCCTAGTAGTTCTCCCCAGTCTGACTTCTTTATTGCTGTAGTGCAGGCCTGCACAACTCGTAAAGCAGCGAGGGCCATATTACTTCAAAGAAAACAGCTGAGGGCTGAAACCCACCGCCCTCCCAAAACACCCCCCCCACCCAGCGCTGCCCAGCCCCCCTGAAACAACCCCCTTCACCGCCGCCCGCCCTGCGGAAACAAACCCTCCTTCCCCAGGGCCGCCCCGCCGAAACAGCGGTATTGAACCTTGGTGGTAATGTTATAGCAGGCCCCTAAGGTAGTATAATTAAGATAAAAGAAAAATGTCTTTTTGCTAGAAGTAGAATAAGATCTTTCCCCCCACTTTGTAATCAATTGCCCTGTTGAATGAATGAAGTGTGACTAGGAAGGCATGGAAGGCAGCACCTCCAGACAGCTGCAACCCTTGGAAAGGGGCTGGGAGCCAGACCAAGAACAACTAAACTTGTCAAGTGGGCTGACTAGAGAAGACCAGACATACTGATGACCTGGGGGGGGGGGGTTTAGAAGCAAGCACCTTCCTTTTGGAACACCCTCTTTGCAGCACTGGGACAACCCCCAGGCCAGAGAAAAGCAGCAAAAGATCAATTTTTATGAGACAAGATCAGTAGAACAGGTCAGCCACCGACTCACCACTCGCAGCCTCACCGCCCAGTATAAAGCCACCTCACCCCACCACTGCCTGTCCGCTCAGCCCCCCACCCACCCGGCTTGCCTACTCACTCCCCCGCCTGCTCACCTCCTCAGCTTACCACTGCCCGCCTGCTTGCTTCCTCAGCCCCCCCACTACTGCCCACTCACCTCCTCAGCCTGCCTTCTCTGCCACCTCACCTGCCCCCCCCCGCCCGCCAGCTCGCCTACTCACCCCTCCCCCCCGCTGCCAGCTCACCTACCTGTCCACTGCCGGCTTGCCTGCTCCCCCTGCCGCTGGCCCTGTCGCCGATTCACCCTCACTCCCCAGCCTGCCACTGGCTTCTTCACTGCCCCACCCACCAGCTGGCCGGCCAGCCATTGGCTTGCCTCACCCTGCTGCTTGCCTACTCACCCCCTGCAGGCCGCACAGTGAGCCCACGCAGGCCACATGTGGCCTGCGGTCCATATGTTGTGCAGGCCTGCTGTAGTGCCATTCCTCAGGGAAACGTTCAGCTCTCCTGAGATCTTCCCACTGATCTGCCAGCTGGGAACAAACAGGTTGAGTTGCGACTGCTGCAACTGCAGCAGAACAGATTGCTGGTTTGTGTGTGCATGATTAATTCAGCTGTGGTGGAAAGCGGTTTGAGGATGGCCTGGTACCAGAGACGTGGATGAGGAGGCTAAAGGCTGAGGAACACACGTGCCTGCCCCCTGCAAGCAAAGGAAATCTGGGAATCTGCCGACCTGACCCTACAGATCACATGAACCCAGGGCTGATGAGGTGGGGGGTGGGGGCAGAAAGCCGGTACAAATTACTGGGGCCCAGCTGTCCAGAAGGGGGCCTAGGGCCTGGCTTTGTCGGCTCTGTTTAGCTGGTCCGCCTTTTTTTCCACCAGGGCCCGAACCCGCTCTTGGCGGCCCTGTATGACTCCTGCTGGAGAAGTACAGCAGAGCTGATTGCAAACCTGAAAGCTTCTTTTTCCTGATTAGAAGCAAGAGCCAACTATACTATGAGCATGTTTGTTTTGAATCAAGTGATGTATTGGAGATGAGCTGAAGGTCACTGGATGTGGGCCAAGCTGCAGGGGTAACTGTTCACTTAATATTCTCTCCCTCGCCCCCACACACGTGTTAACAGTGCTGTGTCATGGTGCCACTTGTAACTTACTGAGAGTCCAGGACTGCTAAACTCACAGGCCAAAGGAGTGCGTAGTTGCACGACTGCTGTTTTGCAAGCAGTTTTAGTATATGTGTGCAGAAATTATTTGTGTGTGTGTGTGTCTATAAATGGCTCTGGAAATCTGGACTTGGTTTTTCTGAGGTGCATGATAGAAATGGAATACATTTTGCTGGATTTGAATTCCTGTGATTTCAAGAGAAAATCTGTAATTGCTAGGTCCCTTGGAGTGTCAAGTGCAGTGGATATGTGGGATGGGGTTATATGCCGAAGGATGCAGCTGTGAAGAGGGTAGGTGGAAATTAGGGCTGTATGAAACCCCTATTTATCCTCAAACCCAGTCCCGTTGAGTTTGACAGTGCACATGCGGGGGCTGAATGTTTGTACAGTGGGACGGGAAGTGGGGGAGACGCGCAAACCCTATACAAGCATAGCCTTTAACTGTCGCTTTAGATAGGGCATCTTCAAAGGTGGTGGGAGCCTCAGGGCTCCTGCTAATCCTCCTGGACTTGGTGGCTCCCTTCTGTGGGTCCATTCTTCAATCCAGCAGGCTCATCCATGTCCCACCTGGCATAGGCTACTGTCTCCCAAACCCCTACATGGAGAGGTTCCCCACAATTGCTCAGGCAGTAGCTTGGGAGCATACTTAGGTCCCCTAGCAGCAATGCACCATAATCCCTAGAGGATGGCTGTTTGAGTGCCCCAGCGTTCTGAAACCAGGGATTAGGAGGCACTTCTGGGTGGACCCGGGTGTGTTCCCCTCACCAGCTACCCTTGTGGTGTTCAGGAGGTGCACTCCACCTTCTTCCTTGGTGGCTTTCTGAAGATCCTCCTGGGGAATCCCAAGACACAGGAGAGATGCCTGTGGCCATGTTTCCCCAGCCCATGGGATATCAATGGTGGTTATTTGGGAAAGTGCTGGAAGGATATTGGGGGCAGAGCAGGTAGGCTGCTCCACCTGGAGCTGTGTTCATCCAACTCCCAGCTTCCTGACAACCCTGCAGAGGCTGCTTTGCTTTCAGCTTCTGGGAAACCCGTCTCCAGGGTTATCACAGCATGAGTGGGAACTTTACAATGCCCTGGCACGTCACTAAGTGACTGGAGCCCGGGATGAAGGAGCAATGGAAATCTCTGGAAATCTTCCCTCAGCCAGTACTGACTTGAGATTCCCATTGAAACCAATGGGAACTGTCCTGGGATGCGGCAAGAAGCCGGAAAAAAGACAGAAAACTGTTTGTGGCCTCTCTTGGAAGGTCTGGGCATGAGTGAAGTGCAAATTGCAGGCTCTGTGCTCCCATTCGCGCTCTGGCTCACCACCTGCCAGTACCCTGTACTTAGTGGACTGTGTTTAGCCACAAGCATATCGTTTGTTTTGGAACACAAAGGCTCCTCGACTTGTGAGTCTGATGGGGTTGGGTTATCCTAGGGACTGAATGGCTGCAGCTTGCCAGGTGAGACTGCTCTGCCCCTTGGGGCGGCTGTGGCCCTGAGAAGACAGTCCCTGCTTTCTTGCACGCACTGTATTGTTACACACTGGCAGCATCACCTCTCTCCAGGGATGGCTGCAGGGCTCAGGAATGCTCCCTAGCTGCATGTGAGCCCTTTCCCTAAGGGCTCTGGCTGGGGCTGTTTGCTGAAGCCCTGCTGCTTCGGAAGGCCCTAGTGGTGCATGTTGGGGTCTGACTTGGAGTTACTACATGAAAGCTGATCTGTGGGTCCCACCCTGCCTTTCTTCCCAGCACCTCTCCTCAATCTGTGCCTTGCTCATGTGAAGATGTGGTCATGCCGTGAGCACAAGGGGACAGTGTGTTCCTGCACACTCCAACCCTTCCTTTACACTGATTCCCCAGTATTACCTGCCCTGAGCATGGCCCCTGGGTCACCCTCCTTGCAGTGCAGCAGAAAGGTGTTTGAATGGGGAAGGGAAACACCAGTTCTACGAGCTAGCATCTCATTGGCTCTCACTCCTGAATGGTGCCTTGCCCTGCTCCTCCTCCCCTGCATGCTCAGTGCTTTCCTTCCCAAGCACGTTGGATGCCTTTTGTGTGGTGTGGCATCAGCCTTGATGACAAGCTCAGCAGGAAGAGGAAGCGCAGGAGGGTGGCTTGTTGCCCTGCGTGGCACTATGGCACCATCAAAATGGTGGCGGCGAGATCAGGGCCCTTTGCGTCAGCGAGATGTGCCCATAACTTCCTTTGCCCCTAGATGGTAGTACGTGTGCTTGGACAAAGCCACAGCAGCAGGCTAAGGGCAGGAAGTGGCTGATGTTGGCAATCGTATTTCAGTGGTGTTTTCTCTCCCTTTTTTGCATCGTAGGGGATGTTGAGGTTTCTGAGAATGTGTTGCCAGCCCTGGCTTGTGATAGGGACAAGACCCAGACTCTTTGCTGCCTTCCTCTGTCATGTCCATAGTTGTTCAGCTGAAAACCTAGAGACTGGACCAGTGACCACAGGACCCTAGAGGAGGGGTGGGGAACCTGAGCTTGGATGGGAGTGGGAATAGCGGGCAGGAAGGGTTCTGGGTGGCTGTGGGGAGAAGGAAGCTATCCACACATATTGATTAGTCTGCAGAGCTGAAGAACGCTGGTAGCATCACACAGGGGGGATCCCGTGAGAGCCTCACTCATCACGTCTGCCAGGGAGGCTGTATGGGTAAGAGGAGCAGCTGGAAGAGGGGAGAGTCCAGGGGAGCTTAGCTGAGCATGGGATTCCAGCCTGCCTTTGGGCCTCCTGGAAATCAACTGCTCTGCAATGTGGAGAAGCAGCTGGTGCGATTGCTGACAGATCAGTTCCTTGCAGCATGCAGTGGCCTCCTGTAGCTGGGAGGCGCACAAGTTGTGTTGGTCTGTGCTGGCCACACACCCACAGTGCCTATAGTGGGGCTGCGGTATCCTAGCCTTTCCACCCTCCCTGAGGAGCTGGCACTGGCCTGTGTGCCCACTCCTCAGCCCTGGTGATGGCAGCATCACCCACTTGTCTTCCTCCCTGGTAATGCCTGCTGTAATGTGCGCTCATTGAGAGACTGGGTGAGGCTGTATCTCGCTGTGGGGAAGGTCTCTGGGAGGAGGCAGCCACCGAGCATGTTCCAGCACAGCAGACACCATGGATGCAGAAGGTGATGCGGAGCAGTTGCCATTTGGATTAATTTAAAACCTGAGCATGTTGGTGCCTGTTCTAATGCAACAGGTAGCTAGTCCAGCTGTTTGGAGCTGCAACTCCTGAGCCCTGCTCTCCTGATATGGTAAAAGCTTCATATTCCAGTGTTAATTTTGTGTTCAGAAATCGTGGCATGGGGTAGACCAAGCCCCTTTGCCATCCCATGTAACGTTGCTCCTCCCCTTTACCTCCTAGTGGGTGGGACTTTTGAGACATCTGCACATGTTTATGGAAGTGGTATTATGCACTCTGCTCCCCCAGAGGCTCTGAGAGCACACGGTCACCCCACGTTTTAAAGCACATAAGGGAATAGCTTCTAGATTGCTCTAATGCCTTGCACTCCTGAGAGCTCAGATGCTGCAGCCCTATTCTCTGCTCTCCCACCTGTGAGATCTTGTGCAAAGCAATGAGTCATGCAGCCCCATGGCCTGTGCTAATCTTTGCTTTGTAATTCATAGTTCTTCTTTTCTTGCTTTCAGAGCAGCTAGTGCTGGGAGCCTACAAAGAACTGTCTCACCATTGGGATAAAGACTATGACTCCTTCGTGCTGCCGCTGCTGGATGAACAACAGCCATGTTATATCCTTTACCGGCTGGACACCCAGAATGCACAGGGCTTTGAGTGGCTCTTCATCTCCTGGTCCCCTGACAGTTCTCCTGTAAGCCTTTGGTCTCTCTCAATTCCTCTTTACAGGGTTGTAATTTTCCTGGCACTCGCAAGAATGTTTGTGTGGTGGGTAGAGAGTGGAAAGCTGTATTTAAGGACTAATTATTGGAATTGTTCAAAGGTTAGTGTATCATTTTTCTGAAGACTCGCTTAGCAGAGCTAATCATCTAACTTCCATGTAGCACTGGTTAGCCAGATGGACCCTAACATGCTCTGCAAATGCTCTGTTCAGTAGCGTGCATGTGTAAAGCTGTGCGCATCAGTTCTCCTCTGGGGGAAAGCTTGGCTACTGTTCAACAGACTACTGTAAACTACATGGCAGATACAGGCAAGGAGTGAATCCAGCCTGTAGGGAGAATGTAGGGAATGGAATGTAATTATCCATGAGGAAATTTGGCCAAGATTTTACACTCCTACTTGGCAAAAAGTGCCACCATGAGGGGTCAAGACCCGAGCTTTAGGTGTCATTTGCAAGCTGTTCCTGTCAGCAATGTCTCCTTCCAGCTTGCTCAGGTCGATCCGGTACTGACTTGAGGGAAGAGAGCTACCTGCAGAATCCTCTGGCCACCCAAGTCACGACCCAGCCCAGTCCTGCTTTACTTGAGATCTGACATGTAACCGCATGCAGGCAGAGTTTTACAGCAGGATTGACTCAGCTTTCAGGGCTAGCAGGGACCATCATGATCATCTATTCTGACCTCCTGCACATTGCAGGCCCCAGAACCTAACTATCCCCTCCTGTAACAGACACCTAACCTCTGGCTGAGCTCCTGAAACCCTCAAATAATGGTTTAAAGACTTCAGTGACAGATAATCCACCATTTACACTAGTTTAAATCTGCAAGTGTCCCATGATCCACGCTGCAGAGGAAGGTGAAAACCCCACAGGATCTCTGCCAATCTGACCTGGGGGAAAATTCCTTCCTGACCCTAAATATGGCAATCAGTTAGACCCTAAGCGTGTGGGCCAGACTCCTTCTCCTGTACACCCTCTCCAATTACCAGTCTGTATTACTCTATGAACACACATCAAATGCCACAAAAAATAAAACTTTACTCTAGTGCTACAGTGACACCTGGTGGTCAGTCAAGATATTAGTGTTTGTACTTGACCCTGTTGCACCTAATATTTTTTGAAGCCCAAATCTCTCCCCCCTACGCCCCCTCCCCGTAAGATAAGTATTCTCATTCCCACTTTTCAGAGGAGGGAAAGTGACAGCTGGTGACTTAACCCAAGGTCATCACAAGCCAGCTGTAGAGAATTAGAATGAAATAAGATTGAATCACAGTAGCAGATTGCTCTGGGAGGCAGCGTGGCCTAGGGGGTAGAGCACTTGGACGGTACCTGAGAGATATGGGATCTATTCCCAGCTCTGCTGGCTGACCTTGAGCAAGTCACTTCATCACGCTGGCCTCTGCTTCCCCATCCGTAAAATAGGGATAATGATGCTGACCTCCTTTTGTAAAGTGCTCTGAGATCTACTGGTGAAAAGAACAGTCTAGAGGCTACATGGTATTATTAAAACTGTCACTGCTGTTGCTTGTGCTGGCCAGAACTAAATTCACTACAGAACCCTTCTCCCCCAGGAGTGCCAGGATCCTACTTCTGTTATAGCCACTGGCTACTGAGTCAGGTTCTGCTTTTATGGTAAGATGACTACTGGCTGCATTTAAGCCATTCTGGGATGTCCAGAGCACTATCCAAAATTCTTCTGTAATGGGGGCCATTGACTAATGGCAGGTTTGGGGGGGGGTGAGGTGGGGAGGGAAAGGCTAGTAAAGCAGTCTTATGTGGGATGGACAGAAGAAATCAAGTTGGTTGTGATGGGGTGTGTGTGTAGGCTTGGGGAGGAAGGCAATTTGTTTCTGGTTCAAAGTGCAAGACAAGAGGCAACCAAAACAGCCTGGAGAAATTATTCTCTGGAGTTAGATGTGGTAAGATTATGAACAATGAGCTTCAATTAAAACCAAGCCTGTTGCTTTAAAGTGGAATTTTAAACAGGGAGATCAATCAAATAAAAGATCCAGTTTAGCGGGGTACTGAAATCCAACTGCAAGCTACAATTTTGGAGCACTTATTAGAAATGATCTGTGTGTAGAGATTAGCCCTTTAAAGGTAGGGGAAACATTTGTATGGCTTGTTATGCCAGTAAAGTTCTTGAACTGGGTTGACTAGCATCTCGATGTCTTGTCGGTCTCAGCTGTCATTACTAATTCTGTAGCTGTGTGGAAGTGAAACCCTGGACTGATAGGGCACTCTGTTGGAATGCATCGTAAGACAGTGAATGTGCCTGCCTAGTCCTGATGGTGCAGTTGCTGACAGATAGGGGTGGATTCCTGTTGATGAGAGAAGTTCTGTCTTCTCCGATGCCTTGTAGTATCACCAATGGTAGAAGTTTAGCACCGCAGCAGCTGCAGAACTGATGCCCTTGAATTAGCAGAGGGAAGGAGCCCAGATTCCGATCCTGTTAAACTTTCTACCTCACTGAATAGATCTTGTTCACTCTCTACTTGTCCAGGTTAGGCTGAAGATGCTGTATGCAGCGACCCGAGCAACAGTGAAAAAAGAATTTGGAGGAGGACACATAAAGGATGAGCTGTTTGGAACAGTTAAGGTATGGACACCTGCTCATGCCATGGACTGCAAGCTCACAGCACCTTCTGGTTAACATCTCAGGGTATGGCTACACAGCAGCAGGAAGAGGTTTTTCCATCACTGGAGTAAATCCACCCCGTTGAGAGATGGGAGCTAGGTTGATGGCCTAGCTGGGCCTATACCAGGGCTTAGGTTGGTTTAACTGTGTCTCTTGGGTGTGAATTTTTCACACCTCTTAGCAACTGTAGCTAGGTTGAGCTTAGTTTTAGGTGTAGATCAGGCTTGATGCAATAACCAGTGCCAAAACTGCCTGGGATACCACACGGGGGGTTAAAATATTCCTGGATCACTACTGGGTTTTTCCCACCTTTGTTACTGCTCTCTGTCCTTGTTTCTTTAGAGTCTGTCTTTGCTCTTTTAAGGTTGAAGGGGAGCGCCTGCAGGCACTCTGTTCTTGAAGTACTTGCACACAAGTGAAATTGATTCAGATCTTTGACCTTCCCTGTTCAGCTCATCAGCGGGTGCTGTGATTTGTGTGGGTCACTACCTTGGCAGCTGGGGAACAGGCTGCTTTCACTCTGCTCACTCATGAGAGAGCTGGTTCCTTTAACCTCTTCACTGCCTACAGGCTGTATCTTTATCCATTCAGGCTTATCCTGGCAATTTCCTTAGCCCTTGCTCTGTTTGAATGAAGAAATCATTTATAAAATGATTAATCATATTGCCCCTTGGCACTAAGCAGAAGAGAAGGTTTCTTTTCTGCTAATCTAATGGAACATCAAAGAAAACCGATTATTACATTTATAGAAAAGATGGGCAGGGGGGATGTACAGGATGTTTTATAAAGGTGCTGTTTTAAATAACGCCACAAGGTGGCAGCTTGTCTCAATAAATGAAACCAGGTTGTTATACAGCAGGCCTGCACAACTCGTAAAACGGCGAGGGCCACATTACTCCAAAGAAAACAGCTGAGGACCGAAACTCCCGGCCCCACGGAAACAGCGCCCCCCAGGACCTCTGGGCCCCGCGGAAACACCCCACCCCAGGGCTGCCCAGCCCTGTGGTAACAAATCCTCCTTCCCCAGCACCACCCCACCAAAACAGCTGTGGGCCAAAAAGGAAGGTTGGCGATGCGGAGGTGATACTTGATTTTAAACCAACCAGGGGTTCCCAGCTGAAGAGGTGACTTGGAGCTGTCGGGGGCAAATTAAAGGGCCCTGGGGCTCCTGCGGCTGGGGAAACCTGGAGCTTAGCGGGACTGGGGTAGGGATTTAAAGGGCCCAGAGCTCTTGCCAGCAGCTCAGAGCCTTTTGAATCCCGGCTGCAGCTGAGATTTAAAGGGCTCTGGGCTCCCCGCTGCTGCGAGCAGCTCAGAGCCTTTTGAATCCCGGCCGATAGTCCTTTGATTCCCCGCCGTGGGCTGCACAGTGAGCCTCCGTGGGCCACATGTTGTGCAGACTTGCTATACAGTAAAACTTGTTTGCTAACTGCAGCCACCTGCGCTAATAGCCACCACCCATCGTGATCCAACATAGCCCACGTTTTTCTGACTTTCAGAGCATGCTCCAACATGGCTTATTTTTCAAGGATTTTTTCCCAAAGGGGCGTGATGGGGGATGGAGCTCACTTTTTAGTGAGCTGGGAATATCTGCAATTGCTGGCATCGGCCAACCTGCATTCTGTGGGTCAGCTGTTTCTGTGGCTAGAGCTTGGGATAAGGACCTGTTATAGATGGAATATCTCCAGCTGCCACAGATTTGCCAAGATTGTAAACTCTGTTGCAGTCAGGTAGCTGGAAGGAGAAACCACTTCCAGATGGGGGATTATTTGAAATGTGGAGAAAGTTAGTTAAGATTTTTGTTTAACTTCTAGAAGACTTAGGGCTTGCCTATGCTTGGACACTTCAGTGAAGTAGCTATTCATATCATATTAATTATTCCAGAATAACTGTTTGGTAAAGTTTCCCAGTGTAGACAAACCCTTACAACTGGTGTAGACTGTAAGTTCTCCTGAGCGGGGATCAAATCTACATCTTCATATAGGTCATAGTGCCACAATGGATGTGCTACTCTACTCTACAGAATGTGTTACCCTGCTATATGGAGCTAATAGTAATAATGGGTTAGTTGAGGTGTGTACACAGCTTGCAGTAGTGTGTACACATCTGCCATTTCTGTAAAGATACCCCATGTTGACTGGATCACTGTCCTTTTGTCATGTTCTCCTGGGAAGAGTGAGAACTTCCTGAGCACTCAAAGATTTGACCCTTTTGAGAGACCGATAGGTGAGCCTCATTCTGTGATTTTTGTTATTGTATCAAGTAGCCCCCCTGTTATAGTGGGCAAAAATGTGGAGCCCCTATAATGCCTGTTTACAGGCTGTGCTGTGCTTCCTTGAGAAATCTGGGGAACCATGTGAGATCATATTGTAGTGTATTGTGTGGTGAGAGTTTAAAGCAGAGGTAGTATAGAACTTCCAGAAGAGCATTCTCTTCCTCTCTCATAGACTCAAGGTCAGAGGGGACCATTGTGATCATCTAGTCTGACCTCCTGCACAACGCAGGCCACAGTCTCACCCACCCACTCCTGTAACAAACTGCTGTGTCCTGCCAGATTGAAAAGTCATGCCTATGAATCTGGGACTAGGCAACAGGGCAGGTAAAGGTGGTGCCTGAATCCCTGAATGCTGGAGTCCCCAAAAAGGAGAGCTGAAGACACAAGGGCTGAGATAAGCCTGGAAAAAATGATTTTCCACTAAGCCAGCCTGGCACTTAGTAAAGATTCTCCATATCTGTTCATCTTTTCATACAGCATGTAATGAGGAAAACAATGAGTGGACCAAAAGGATCACAACCAAAAATAAGGTCAGGGTTTCTGTGGCATCACCAGTCACTCCGTTCTGGACAGTGTGGGCATCCTGAATTAGTCTAATCTGGTACCAACGGGCCATTACTAGCTGGCTGTTTGTAGCCTGTCCTGAGCTGGCTGACACCTATCCTATAGCAGTACTTCGAATAGCTGCCCCTTACTGCAAAGGCCAAACCAAAAACATTCCAAGAACAAGGAGGATCCTCTTTGCAATTACCAGCCTCAGACATTCACAAGAGAAGGCAACTCTGGCATCAGATTCAAGCCATCACTATTTCATGCATTGGTGAACATTGTGGTCAGGGGAGGGAGCAATCTTCATTCTGTAATAATTATGCTAATGACATTTACTCTCACTTCTGTCTGGTGGCTGCAGGAAGACATTTCACTAAGCGGCTATCAGAAGCATGTGTCGTCCTGCTCTGCCCCAGCCCCGCTGACTGCAGCTGAACAGGAGCTCCAGCAAATCCGCATTAATGAGGTGAGAGGCTGGGTTTGAGAGATGGGAAAAGGATTTGTATCAGCAATGGGTGCAAAACAGTTAAAGCTGGGAGCTGTTGCTTCCAGACAGCAAGATGCATTAAGCTGTGAAGTAGCCTCTCTAGGGAAAGACTGGCTTACTCCTCATTTGGAATATACACAACTAGACTCTACAAAATGCCAGCAAACGTATTGTGGGAATTAGACCTCTGTTGGCAGAGAGATGGACTGTGTGTGACACTCTGATTCTGTGTGGGCCTTGGCGTGGAAGCCACACCCAGCCAGTGCAGGGAGACAGACAGGAAAGACTCAAACAAAAAATACCAGTAGCCAAAGCAGAAAGGTCCAAGCAAAACATGGCAAAGCTACCTTGTAATTGAGCCAGTTTCACTTTAAATTATTTTGTGCCTTTATTTTTAAAGCTACAACTGCCATTTTATGTTTGGCTAAATCTCTGAAAGCAAAATTTGCCATCTGTGTTCTTTAAAACTAATGCACGAAATAAACTCACTGAAACCTTTTATATGCTTACACGTTTGCTCACAGTTCTGTTTCATTTCCCCTGCTGTAGTTGGTTGGCAAATGATGGTTTAACATCCAAAGCAGAACAGGAAGCTGCATTCTGAACACTGCTGTAGACATTAGCACTGTTATCAAGCAGAACCCAGAACTTGTACTTCAGGGGAAGGGCAGGAAGAAACGATTTTCAGCCATGTTTTTTCTGAAATGTGCTTGACACCATTCTCTTTTAGCACCCAGAAGTGTACTAGGCACCTCCTGAAAAGACAGTCCTGTCACAAGGGGCTTCGGTTTGAAACTTTTAGGTGTGACATGATGGGCAGGGATGTGAAACAAAAGGAGGGACTGGGCCGAGGAGGAATGGGATGACAGCAGTACGATCAAGTGGATACTTTCCTGGTCTCTGTACTTCGTGGTGGTTCTGTGTGTGGGCATGTGCATGCAGATAATGTAGGGAAGAGACAGCGAATGTTATTAATGCACTTATGGAGGACATCCTGGCAGAGTGAGATTTCAGGAGGAATTTCATTCAGTGGATAGCGGCTTGTGGGATAAGGGGAACATTCCATGTATAGGAGGCAGCATAAAAATAGCACCAAGACTTAACAGAGAGAGACAAGCAGGCCATAAACAATGGCATTATTGGAGGGCTGATCTGAGAGGCAGGGCTGGATAAGTAGGGAGCATAAGAACTACTTGTCTTATTTCTGAAGCCTGCCCTATATAAGAGGTGCAGAAAACAACCATGATCCGATTCCAGTATTTATGTGTTGGATGCAAGGCTGGCGATTTCTTCTGCCAGTGATCTCTCAGCCAGTCTATCTTGTCATACTCAGATATTTACCTCTTCAGTCTGTACCAATGCACTGTGGGGAGAAGCCTTCTGACTTTTCTGCTTTTCACTTCACCTGTCTGTCTTCCCTTCAGATTTTTATTTCAAACCAGTCTCTGTTAGAGTGGTGACATCAGTGTTACAGATTTGCAGTCGCTAATCGGCTTCTGGTCCCATTGTTCCCTTCCCTGTTGCTTCCCACAGCCCATAAACCTAATCTCTCCAGATCAGTCTGGATTTGTTCGCTGTGTTCCTCCACATTTGCTGCTCCCTTAAATTTGTGTCCTCTGAAAACTCAAATGTTTGTGCCTCTTCCTTCAGGTCATGGGTGGACCAGGCAGGGTTGAATTCAGCTGCCTGAGCTTTGCAGGGCATGTTGAAGGCATCTTGAGGTCTGGGTGCTGCTGAGATTGGGGAGCTCAGCCCAGGTAAAATTCCAGAACTTATACAAATCCTGATGACCTCCCCCATTTCTATTCCTTTCTCCAGATACACACACTTATCACCTCTTCCCCTGGAGTAATTTTCTCCTTTCCCCTCTAGCACTCCAGTAGGATTGGAGCCAGACTATAGTATGTTTCAGCACCACACACACATTTTGTATTGTAATCCTTAGTTTGAGAGGGTGTCTGACCTCTGTCCCCCTGAGCATCATGCTCTTTCACTCAGCACATCAGTTTGTGGTACAGTCTCCAGAAGAGACCTTGCTTTACCCTCACCGAGTTGTTCAGTTAAAGCACTTGAGATTCTAGCCCATCTGTCAGATAAGATCTATTACAGTAGTACTCTTGGTGCTAAAATGTACCTATCAGTGTTTCTGATTTTTCTTCCCCTACTCCTGACATCAGGCTCCCAGCTCTGCTACAGCCTGCCTTTGATGGGTTGGTGATGCTGACATGCTCCAAAGAGAATCCTGTCTCCTGAGTCAGGCCACTTCTCCCTGTAACCTGGTGCTGAAATGTGGAGGTAGTGAACAGGATGTCAGTTCTGGATGCAGTTCAGAATGTTGATTTCCATCTATAAAGCCCTAAATATCTCTGACTTGCCCCTTTCACGTAGCTTTTGATCCGCAGCCTGGAGCTTATCAGGAGGCAGTAGCGTGGCATTCTCTGGGGGGCCGTGACACTGGTAATCCTTCCCATTGGGAGTTCAGCGTAGCCCAGGTTTTGTAGCTCTTAGAGCCTGGTGCTTGTGCTCCATTTTCCTAGTCTGAGGATGCTGGGAGCCCCTTAATTATTGGTCTCTCTAGGTCTGGTTTCTGTTCTTGGGGGTTAGGGGACAGCTGTATTGGGTGATGGGAACTGATGCCAAAGGTGTTCTTAACATGTGACTTTATGTGCAGTAAATAGCATCAAGACCCCCTGCAGATGATGTGTAATAGACAAACAGGTAGAGACAAGGGGTTCCATCAGGGAAGCAGAAATCTCTCATTAAATACATAGAAGAGAAGCTGATTTAGAAGCAAATATAGTTTAGTGAGAGAATTGGATCAGCATTAGCTTTGTACTAAATGCGGAGGCAACGAGAGCGCGTCCTGCTGCTAGTGTGTTCCGAGAGCATCAAGCTAGTATTGGCTCTGCAGCTTTGCATGTAGCGCCCTCTCCTTCTGGCCTCTGTCATGCTTGCCTGACTGGCTTGCTCAATGTTGTTGGATTAAGTGCTTTTGGGTGTGTCTTGCAGGATAAAGCTGCCCAGGTAAGTGCCTCCTGTTGATTCTCGTCTTCTGATTGCTGACTTTGATGTTTGCTTTTCCCCATTGAATAATGGGGCATGTATTCAATAAGTGTCCTGCTAGGTGCATGGTGTGTCACAACTCACGTTCTAAGGATACAATGTCCCTTGTGTAGAATTCTAAAGTTGAACCACTGAAATATTAGAACAACAGCAAAAAATGCCGTCTGCATGAAAGTAAGTAGTCACTGCGGTGTTTTGGTTGGGGTTTTTAAAGACACAAACCCCAGGAAATTAAAATGATGGCTCCCAAAGCACTTGTACCTTGGCTCATTGATCTAGATACCGTTCTCTTTTTAGAGAGGAAGGGTAGTCTAGTGGTTAGCACAGGATCTGCCTCCTGGTTTCCAGCTGTCACTCACTTCTTCTCTGTGTGCTTGAACACTTGACTTTACCTCTGAGCCACATTTTATCTGTTACTAAAAAAGGCCTAATACTCTGTCCCACATGGGGGTCAGTCTGAATTATGTAATATTTGTAAAGCATTTTGAGATGTTTGGGGAACAGGTGTGTAGTGTGTATCCACATACAATGTGACTAGTACACTTGCTTTGGGACCCAGAACTTCAATTCCTGACTTCCTCCACCCACACAAATTTAAAAAACAATGTCCTTTGAGGGAACACTGATCATAATGCCAGGTAACTGCACTTATTGCATTGCATTTACATGTATCTGGTTTTACTCATTAGTAATTTGCAATCCTGATGGTGAATCATTTCCTTCATTTGTCTTTATCACATGTACCACTGCTATGTCAGGTTGCTCATGAGCGCTAGCTGGGCTGGACTTAGGCATGGAGAATTTCTTGATCCTGGAGCACAAAGAAAATGTGTAAATTAAAGATCAAGGCTGGCAGCTATAAGTAGTAGCTGGGACTTGATTGTACAGTCCACCAGGAAAAAGTCGACTACAAATTCCACAAAACTTAATTATTAAACTCTTTAGAATTCTGTAAGTGACAAGGGGCACTGTTATCATAAAAAAAAAAAAAGGAGGGGGGGATTTGGGGTGTGTTGTGACCCACACTGTTTCCCATGTGTTTCTTCCTTCTTCCTGTAGATACAATTTCAAATGCATCTCTGTTCTGTTCATGTTCTGTTCCAATGCATGTGTGACTGACTGAATAATATCTGATCCGAATCTGTTGTGTAGTGTTGCTGTGCCTTCACCTCTGAGGTGGCTATATTTCTCGGGGGGTGGAGGTGGGTTCAAGTGATTCTTACATTAATCTGTTTGGAAAAAACTCTCATTCTTGAGGATCCTTCACAATTAGACGAACTTCCATAAATAGAAGGGTGGTGTAGGTGCCAGGAGTGGGGTTTGGTGTTCAGCTTCCTAGAATCAGAAATGTAGGGCTAGAATTGACCTCTAGTCCAGCGCCTTTACTGAGGAAGGACCAAGAAAACCTAGACCACTCCTGACAGGTGTTTTGTCCAACCTGTTCTTGAACACCTCCAAAGATGGGAATTCCACAACCTTCCTTTGAAGCTTTTTCCTGTGCTTAATGATCCTTATTGTTAAAAAGCATCCTAATACTTAACCTGAATCTCCTTTGCTGCAGATTAAGCCAGTTACTTCTTGTCCTACCATCACTAGATACAGAGAACAATTGTTCACCATCCTCTTTATAAGAGAATCTTTAAACATATTGAAGACTTTTATCAAGTCCCCTCTAGTCTTGTTTTCTCCTGATTAAACATGCCCCTTTCCTCATAGGCAGGTTTTCTAAACCTTTAATCATTTTTGTTGCTGCTGCCTGGACTCTCTCCAAGTTGTCTGCTTCTTAAAGCGTGACACCCAGAACTGGACACAGTACTGTAGCTGAGGCCTCACCAGTGCTGAGTAGAGCAGGATAATTACCTCCCATGTCTTACATAATGATAGTCCAGTTAAGGCTCATATTCTGGGGTGTATTTTCACAACTACATCACATTGCTGTTTCATATTCAATTTATGTTCCTCCAGAACCCCCAGATCCTTTGCAGCAGTACTACTGCCTAGCCAGTTATTACCTTTTGTAGTTGTGCATTTAATTTTTCCTTTCTAAGGGAAGTACTTTACAGGTGTCTTTAATGAATTACAACTTGCTGATTTCAGACCAATTTTGAATTCTAGTCCTGTCTTCCAAGGTGCTAGCAACCCCTTCCAGCTTGGTCTGCAAATGTTCGGAGCCGTATGCGTCACTCCATTTTCCAAGTCATTAATGAAATATCAAATGGGTCCTGAACTCAGGACTGAACCCACTAGGTATGTCCCTTCCAGTTTGACAGTGAACTGTGATAACTACTCTTTGAGTTTGTCTTTCAACCAGTTGTTGCACCCGCCTAATAGTAATTTCATCTAGCCGGCATTTCTCTAATTTGCTTTTGAGAATGTCATGCGGGATTGTGTCAGAGGCCTTACTAAAATCATGATACATCATGTCTACTGCTTGCGTCTCCCACCCACAAGCAAGTAACCCTGTCAAAGAAGTAAACTAGGTTGGTTTGGCATGATTTGTTCTTGACAAATCCATGCTGGCTATTCCTTATCGCCTTGTTATCCTGTAGGTGATTGCAAATGGAATGTTTAATAACTTTGATCAGTATCTTTCCAGGTTCCAAAGTTAAGCCTATGGTCTGTAATCCCCAAGCCGTCTTTGTTCCCCTTTTTAAAGATAGGTATATTTGCCCTTCTCCAGTCTTCTGGGACCTCACCTGTTGTTCATAAGTCCTCCTGTGTCACTGAAATAATTTCAAACCAGCATCAGCAGTGTCATTCATAGCTCTGGTTCATTGGTTCAGACTGGGAAAGTCTTGTTGCCCAGAAACCTAGGGCAAGGAGAAGTGCTGGATAAGCAAGTAACCCTGTCTGGTGACAATGACCTCCAGACACAGCACGTAGCTTCTTGTCAAAGAAGTAGGGCTCAGCTGCTGAGCAAAGAAAACAGAATCTCTTCAAAGGCAGTGGCTGGTGAAGGGAGTGAGCAAAGCAACAGAGCTGCTAGTCAAAGGGGAGGATGTCAGCCACAGAAATAAGGCTCTAGGACAAGAGGTTGGGCCGTGGAACAGGTGAACAAGCCAGAGGCTGAGCCTAAGGGTACATCTACACTACCCACTGGATTGGCAGGTAGTGATCAATCTATTGGGGGATCGATTTATCATGTCTAATGTAGACGCAATAAATCAATCCCTGATCACTCTGCCATTGACTCCTGTACTCTACTGCGGTGAGAGGCGGAAGCAGTCGACCACGCACCATGAGGACACGAGGTAGGTCAACCTAAGATATGTCAACTTCAGCTATGCCATTCTCATAGCTGAAGTTGAGTATCTTAGGTCGATCCCCTCCCCAGTGTAGACCAGGGCTTAGTTGAATGTGTTAATGCATTGATAGAGATCTGTGGTGACAGCAGAGGTGAGAGATTGTGTGGGCTTCTCAGATAGTTCAGTGACCGTTTTCTCATCAGAAAGGCAAGCGATAGTATAGTTTGCTGCCCAAGCCAAAGTAGGTTTTCCAGTAGGATAAACTACAGTTTGAGTCTCTTGCTGCTAAGGCCAGACATGTTAACTTTCAAATCCGTGCTCAATTTGCATGCTATTTTAAAACATTTCTGCAAAAATTGTCTGTACAAGACTATCTATGTAAAAAATGTCTGGAACACATCAAACCACTCTGCAAGGTGCAGGGATTAAAAAAAAAAAAAATCAGGCTGAATCAGCAGAAGGTAAGACTGAAGGCTTCAGGCTGAGAAAGTGTAAAGCACACAGCCCAGAAGAGGATGTAGGCAAAAAGAAATGAGAAACGTAGATATAATTGTGTTTTGTAGAATTCATAGAAGCAAAATATCCATGGGTTTCATGTTGACAGGATGAGTTCTGTGCATGTTTGCTTTGCAGAAAGCGTGGGAAACTTCTTATAAGGTGTGAGACCTCGAATGTTTTCATGCATCTTACGTGACTATTCTGTTGCTCATGTGAAATGCATGGAAACAGCTAATTTCCTTTTGTCCATAAGAAGCTGCTATTAGGTTGCTTTTTAAATGCAGTGGGGAGACTAAAAAAAGTGAAAGCATTTGGGGGTTTGAACACTGCTTACACAGTCACAAAATAGGATTTCATTTTTAGAGTTTGAAATACCATGCAGCTTGCAGGCCAGCCATGGTCTTAAGCTTGGATCAAATTATATCTCAGACATGCAGGAAGCAAATATTATATAGCTGTTTGCTAATGGATCTGCTGCTAGGTCTGTAACAAGAGTCAGCATACATCCCATCTTTACAGGGTAGGAATCCTGCACTCTTTGCTGTTATAATATACCTGGAATTTGAGGCATCTGTGGTATCCCGTAAGCAATAAAAATAGCTTAAGAGCGGTGGGAACAAGGCAAAATAATTCAAACCAAAACTGGTTGGGGTCTGAATGTAGAAGGTGCAGCAGTGAGGATGGGCTGTTTGATTTATTAGAGCACACCTGTCAGTTACTGGGCATTGTGGTAGAGAACAGGTTAATGGAGGCCTGGTTTTCACTGCCAAAATAAGTGTGGTGTAGTTTTTACTGTGAGGTTGCTAGGTGAGATGAACCACAGGTGAGGGGTGTAGGGTTGGTCCCATGGTAAAAACTACAGGTGCCTTGTGTGTCCGCTACAGTTTTACAGTGCGATAACTAATGCACATTTGTTATCCTGTAGTTTAAAACCCCACACCTGTTTGTTTTTAATGAAGCCACAGCCAGTGTCTCTCTGGAATACCAGTTTTGTGTATGGATTCAAAACCAGCCAGAGCTGCATTAGTTGGGAATGGATCTAATCAACTGATAATTTAAATGCAAAACCCATCGATCTTGCAAACTTTGTGGCATTGATGCAAAGACTCCAAGTCAGGAATTCCAAAATATAAAGTTAACTCAGCCTTACTGCACATCCTGTATGTTTAATGGTGTCTATAGATAATAGATTACGGCTTACGTTTAACAAGGGAAAGGAGGAGAGAATACTGTGATTATAGTATGTGGTAGATTTAACGTTGCCAGAGCAACCTTAAACCTTTTGGGATTTTCTGACGTTTGAGCATTCAATCTTTCAGCCTTACTGTTGTATTAACGTTGATCCCCTTCACCTTGGTTTAATTTCCTATGCATTTAAAGGGAAAATTAGAATCTGGAGGTATTGTGCTAGTGAATTTCCTTTTCCCCACCAGTTTGCTTTCTGAAGCTTATAGCTCCTCTAGTTTTGCCAGACAAGCATGTATGCTCTTTGAATCAACATGCCCACTTCCCTAACTTCACTGCCTCTGTTTGAAGTGCACTTATCTAGAATTATGCACCTTACCTAACATGCGGTTAATTTTCAAACACTAATATAGTGGTTACATTCAAACCATTTTTAACTAAGCTAAGCACTAGCTCCATGAAATGTGGCATGGTCATAGACCTCAAACTTCAGACATTTGTCTTGTAGCCCTGTCTAAAAGTTGTTTTTAAATGATTTATTTTGGAATATTTTTAAATGGAAGAAGTGTATTTATTTTCCCTCCACTCAAAATCTCTTGATAAAAGTTTGTTGCAACTCTCTCACCTTCAGGCAGAGACCAGCAATGGAAAATTTCAGCCCAACACTTTTGAGTTAGTGGCTGGAAACTGAAAGTTTCCTAGGTTCTATAATATTGTAACATCCATGGCCACTGAAGCTGCCAATTTGCTGTATGCTATGGCCACTTGAAACATCACAGGAACAGCAGAAAGATCTGGGTTTATCCCTGCTGTTCCTGTGAGAGTGCATCTCTTTTAGCATGGTCGAGCTTATGAAACACAGTCAGTGCCCATTCCATTCAGTAGGGGGCAGTGATATGCATACACTAGACCAGGGGTGAGCAAACTATGGCTTGGGGGCTGCATCTGGCCCTCCAGATGTTTTAATCTGATCCTCGAGCTCCAGCCGGGGAGCAGGGTCGGGGGCTTGACTCGCTCCGTGTGGCTCCCAGAAGCAATGGCTTGTCCCCTCTCTGGCTCCTACGCATAGGGGCCGCCAGGGGGCTCCGCATGCTTCCCCTGCCCCAAGCACCGCCCCTGCAGCTCTCATTGGCCAGTAATCATAGTTCATGGGAGCTGTGGGGCGGCGCCTGCGGACAGGGCAGTGAGCCATGGACTGCAATTTGGGATCCACTGCTCTAGAGAGAATCATCCAAAATGTGTGAGGGGTCAGTGGTGACTGAAGAGCTGAGAGGGCCACAACAGAGTTGCTGAATGTGTCCAGAGTCCTCTTTTAGTCCGTCATCCTCCTCCTCCTCCCTCTGCATTAGCTTTGTCAGCCCCCACCCGACCCATGCATAATCCCATTAGCAAGTGTGAATGGATTCTCCCTTCTGGAGGTGGGTTGCTTGGTGCTGATGTTTTCCTTGTGCTTGTTTTTTGTTGTGCTCCCAGGATCTGCACTCCCTGGCCTCCAGCAGTGAGATGGTAGGCCTCTCTCCTCCGGTGTGTCCATTCCCCTCCTCTCCTTTAAAACCATCTCCTCTGTGTGCTGTACTTTGTCCAGATACCCCCCTTCCTTAGTCAGTGTTCTCCACCCCCTTCGTTAGTTTGAGAAATGTATGGGGAGCTACCCTCTGTTTTGCTCTGAGTTGCTGATCTGATTTCTCCTCTCCCCATGCTCCCAGGACGCCTGCTTGCAGGACTCTAGCACTGAGATGGTAGGCTGGCCTCTGGATATTTTGTGCATTCTCCCCATGCCTCTGTCTTGCTCAGGAATCTCATTTTGTGCCTACTTTACTCAGTCCTATGCTCCCAATTCCTTCTGGATTATTATCTATAGGGAATGAGCTGCTAACCCACCCCTGGGCAAGTCACTTCATGGTCAAATTTGCTACCTCCTAACCTTGGGGTGTCAGAGTTTAAGGCCAGAGGGATCGCCAAAGCATCTAGTCTGACCTACTGCATCTCACAGACCATTAAAAACCACCCAGCCACCCGCCTACCAAACCCAGCAACCTACATTAGACAAAAGTATTAACAGCCTGTGGGAGACTAGACTGTTGTATGCCACAGGTAGAGAATAGGAGGGACCAAGACCCCGCTGCTGCAGGGAGATGAAGTGAGTTATTCTCCAATAATCCCGGCAACTGACCTGCACCCCACACACTGCAAAGGGGAAAGACACCCAAAGTCACTGCCAATCTGACCTGGAGGGAAATTCCTTTCCAAACCCACACATGGCCATCAGTTAGACACTGAGCATGTGGACAAGAACCAGCCAGCCCAGCACCTGAGACATAGAATCTTTGTGTCACCTCAGAGCCCTGGCCCTCCCTGCCCAGGGTGCCATCTCCAGCCATGGTCATCCCTGATGCTTCAGAGAAAGGAGATATAAAGAACAGAATTCATTGGGTGGAGTGGGTTAGTCTGACCCCTCCTGCTGAAGTTCTGAAGCATGAGCTTTTAAAACCATAAGACACAAACTGGAAGTGAGCTCCAGGGCTGCTGTACCTCACCCCCTTTATGGTTAGAAATTTTCTAATTTCCAGCCTGAGTTTGCTGATGGCCAGTTAATATCCATTTGTTCTTGTGCCAACTTTTTTGTCCTTTAGTTTAAATAGCTCTTCACCCTCCCTGATATTTACCCCAATGTATTTATAGAGAGCAGCAATATCGCCTCTCAATCTTCTTTTTGCTAGCCTGAATGAGCCTCTTGTAGGATAGGCCCACCATTCCCCTGATCATCCTCGTAGCTCTTCTCTGCACCTGTTCCTCTTTCTCTGAGGTGTCACTAAATAAGGGTGGTGAAGGCCAGAGAATCATTTTAGGGGAGGAAGAAGTGGGACCTCATGCTTCCAGCCCTGCTGTGCATATTTTCCCAAGGGGGCCATGTTTGGGGTGGAAAGCGGGTGTGTGTGCGGATGGAATTGTCATTTACCAGATACTTTATTACTGAAACATTTGTGAAGGGTTCCTGGTCACTTTTGAGTAATTCAGGGCAGTACGTTCAGTGTGTGGTTGAGAAACTTGAGTTCCAGTTCCTGCTGTGTCCCTGACCTCCAGTGTGACTGTGGGCAAGTCACTTCATCTTTCGAGTGCCTTAGTTTCCCCATCTGTATAAAGGGATACTACTACTTGCCTCCCTTGTATAAAGCACTATGGCTGAAAAGCGCTTAACAGCGCTATCCATAACAGATAGCGGCGCACACAATCTCGCTGGTTTTGCAGCACTATTAAGATTAGCACATACAAAAGTCACTCTGGCTGCTCATTATGCAATTTGCAAATGTGGATAACTGCAGCAAATCAAACCCATATCCCTGTGAGATCTGGCTGTGCGCTGGTACTCAGAGGTGACTGTTTCCATGGCACTTTTCATCTGTAGATTCGAAGCCATTTTGGCTATACTGTCACTTATTTAAAAAGTCATTGTTTTTTTTTTTTAAGGGAACGTGAGGAGTTTGTTTCCTCACCCAAAAAATGGCTGAACCATCTTTCCTCAAGTAAAATACCTTCCCCTGGAAGCAGAGCTGAGCCTGAAAGATGGGTGTTCTCAGAAAGCTGCGAGCAGCTGTATCTGGTGTCGCAATGGAAATCACTTTTACAACCAGCACAGCTAAAGTGGAACAGCCCCAATGGGAGGTAGCCTTTCCACACGTGGCTTTAGAGCACATTCGGTACTCTCAGTGCTTAGCAACCTCTAGTCACCAAGCTGAAACGGGTGTGTGAGGCTTTTCAGAGAGCCATTCTCTCCTCTGCCTTCTCTGTCACTGATGTGGCTCCGTCTCCCTGTATTCCATGTGACAGATAGTAGTGGGCTGTTGGTGCTGCCCCGCGCTGGTAGAATTCCCCAGCCCTGAGGAGGTACGCTGTGTTGCCTGCCATGTGTTGTGCTTTAGGCTGTGTCTGAGGGATTCTTTCTCCTCTCATTCTTCACCTCCTCTCCTGAGTGGGATTTTTGTCTCTTCTTTTTAAACACTTGCACATGGAAGCTGTACTCTGAGCAGTGCCTCTCACGGTGCTGAGAGAGAGATGTGAAGAGTAAGCTACCTGGTGGGGGAAGTTAAATTTCCAATGGAAAAAAAAATCTGATTCTTTTGCTTCCCTCCTCTCCTCCCCCCACCCCTTTTGAAGTGGATTTGGGTGCACTGGGGAGTGGATTTGTTGATGCAGAGTATTCCTTCTTAGGGTGGTCCACTGTAAGCCTTTAACCTAAAGGGTCATGTGCCTGTGGCTTACCTCCACTTTCCAGGGCTTGCTCTGAGGGATTTTCCGCATCACCTGTGGCATTCTCAGTGGGAATCTGGGGTATCGGTTTGCACTACCACTTTTTATCCAGAGCTAATGGTGCACAAATGCTACAGTCGATTGTTTATTGGAAGGCTGTATTGAGAATTAAAAATTGCAAACAAAATCTTGCTATATCATAACACCCCAAAATTTGAAAAACACAGTGGGTGTTTGGAGGAGAGATTATTTATTACAGTAGCACCTGGGAACCCCAGTCAAGGACCAGGACCCCATTGTGTTAGGTGCTGTACAAACACAGAACAAAGCTGGAGAGTTGCAGAGCAAGTCCTGGGATGGCGCTGGAGGACCTGGCAACCAGGGATGTTGCCGTCTCACGAGACCCTAAGCAGATTCTCCTCAGAGCTCTACTGAAGATGTCCTCGCATGGCAAAACTGGCTAAAGCCATTGTGCAACAAGGGGTTTTTGTGGCTGAGAAATGTGGGCCCCAAACCCCCAAATGCTAGAGAATGGAAGTACAGTTTGATCAAGAAAATACCATAGTCTCTTTCCATTCCGGTTTCATTTGAAGTCCCCCAATGACAGCTGCAGCATCCCATGTGCTTGATTGTCTCTCTCATGCACCCAGTTATTTATAACTGGCCACGCACAATGACAAGCTGAGGGCATCTTCTGCCAGTGAAAACTTTCCTCATCACTCATCCACTTAGGCAGAGATTAGCTGTGGGGAAAACCTCATCATCGAGAGTTTTCTCTAAACACACAGCAGCCCACGTGAACAAGATGCCCTGGAAGTCTGTGGGAAGATGGTGCTCCCAGGTGGCACTCAGAGTAGATTCTCTGTGGTCCTTGCCTCTCACTTCATATGGCCACATAAATCTCTGGACCAGCCCTCCAGAATGGACAACAGGGATGCCTGAGACCAAAGAATCCCCCTGCCTTGGGAAGTCTTAAAGGGGCCAAGCAGCCCAGTGCCCAGTGTTTGGTTTAGTGTTGGCTGTCTGACAGCTGCATTTTTATTAGAAAACTGAGAATTTTGGTGAAGTTAGACGACTAATGAATTTCGTTGTCATTGTGGCATCTGTGACTTTTGCTAGGACTCTCCCCTGTATGTCCATGTAAATGTATCGGTTTGAATGGTGCAGCAGGCTTGGAATCTCTCCTGCCTCTCTCTCGATCCTGGGCAACAGGTTGGTGCTACTGATTTCTGAAGACATTCAAATGAGAATAAGGGACATGAGGGGTGTCTAGGTCAATAACCGACCTACTTTATTACATAGTATGTCTTAAGGTGGTGTCTGAGTTGTTGCTTAGCTTTAATGTTCCAGTGAATCCTAAGGATGGGGAAGAGAAATCTTCTATCCCTTCTCCCTTTGCTTCTCAGCAGCTTCCTTATTGGTGCAATCTCTGAGATTAGTTCCTCAACCCTTAGCGAGGTCATCCCCTTAAATTTAAGAGCAGAGGTGCTGAAAGTGGCCTGTCTTCCTGCTTGTGTTAACAGTGACAAGACCCAGGCTCAATGTGATCTCCATCAGCGGTGAATCCCATAACTGAGGGCCCTCTTTGGAGAGTGCCCAGTCCTGGGCACCAGTGGGAATGAGCCTCCTTGTCCCCGTTGAATTTAGTTGCCGCAGGGCGTGAGTGCCTAGTGTCCAAGTTCTGCCCAATTCCATTTAGGACCTGAGAGATAAGTGGCAGGATTCTGAGATGTACCTGGTCCGGCAGAGTTAGCGTGATCTCCAGATGGTTCGCTGCACTATGCAGGTGGGACGCTCCATGTTGCGTGAGCTGTTGGTTTCCAGGTGGCCTTCAGAGTCCTCCCCAGGGGAAGCATATTGCAATAGTGCAGCCTTGAGGGGCCACGGCATGTGGATGCCTGTTTGTCTGGGATGGGAGTGTACAATCTCTTGGCCAGTTGCATGGATTCTGGAGTGCTTCTGCTGACTGGGTGTCCGTCTGCTGCTCAGGATCGCTCCTCACTACAGCCCTGGCCCCCTATGTTCTCTGGGGCGTAGGGACTGGTTTCTCACACAACATGCACTTGTCTCCCATGGCAGGTAGGCTATGACCCTTCTCCCTGGGGTTAAGGTTCTCAGTGAGGCAAGGCAAAGGGTGTTCCCTCAGCTTTGATCATCCTGGAAAGCACTGCAGCTGGCATGTGGGCATCCCTGTGGGCATGCCATCCTGGCAGGTGCTGCTCTCCTGGTGAGGGCTGCCCAGGAGATCCTGTTGCTCAGTGAGCTGTGAGTGACCCATTCTGGCTGGGTTAAAGTAGCACAGTTTGTGTTTTGGTTTTGTTCCCTTTATGCCACCCCCCCTCCTCCTCTTCCTCCTCACTGGCTTTGTCTCGGACCAGTCTGATGTTGGGGTCTCTGTTTCCAGGTGAAGACTGAGATCAGCGTGGAGAGTAAACACCAGACTCTGCAGGGCCTGGCTTTCCCACTGCAGCCTGATGCGCAGCAGGCCATCCAGTTGTTAAAGCAGAAGAAAATCAATTACATCCAGCTGGTAAGAAGGCAGTGGCAGTCACCATTGCGCTTTTCAGTTCCCCCAGCTCCTGCCCCGGCCCTCGAGCTCTCCCTGTGTCTGCTGAGCCTCTGAGCTTTGATTTCAGTGTTTTACGCTGAATTCTTTCTCCCTTCCCCTTTAACCAGAAACTGGATCTCGAGCGGGAGACTATAGACCTGGTCCATACAAATGCCACGGAGCTAGCAGACCTCCCCAAAAGGATCCCCCAGGACTCTGGTCGCTACCATTTCTTCCTGTACAAGCACTCTCATGAGGGAGACTACCTGGAGTCTGTGGGTAAGCTCAGCCTTCTCGACCCGTACCCCCTAGGAGAGAGAATGCTTGGGTCAGATGGGTTCCCCCTGCCCTAGGCAGACGTGGTGGTGTTCTGCGTTCTGCTCATGTGTGCAGTGTTCTTGTGTAATCTCTGGCTGGAGCCAGGCCTATCTTCCCCTCCACACGGGCTGCTACTATTCCAGTGAATGAGTCAGTAGGCAGATGCCTTTGCTGGCCTGCTGTCATTCTGGTAGGCAGATGGCTATTCGTTTTGTTCTTGCCATGCTGTTCTTATCCTCAGTTGTTTTGGGATCTTGAACCAGTTCTCTTCAGCGGAAGAGCATGAAAGGGTGTTTGCTCACTCACCTGCCACCAGCGCCTCAGATGCCAGCAGAGGACCCCTTAAACCAGGGCCCCTGACCCACACGACTGCTGAAGAAGTGCTGTGGAAGCCAATGTCAAGGAGTATCTGGGGCAGTCTGCTTGCAGGCACCAGAACGTTTAGTCCTAGGAGGAGGACGCTATTTGGCTGCAGGAGGCTTTCTCTCTTAATTTTTTTTTTTGGGGGGGGGGGGGTGTTCTTCTCCATGGTGGTTTTACTGTCTCAGTCCTGTCTATGGTAGCGAGCTTGGCATGGGACTGCATGTGTGGCACTCTTGTGGGCATGCAGGGGCGAGTTGGGCAGCGTCTAGGACTGAATTCTCACTGCTGGATCTCAGTTTGCAGATGTTCCTCAACTTTTAAGTCTGGAGTGATGTTGACCGTCTTGCACTCTCTTGCAGTGTTCATCTATTCCATGCCTGGGTACAAGTGCGGCATTAAGGAGCGTATGCTGTACTCCAGCTGCAAGAGCCGGCTACTCGACACTGTGGAGCAGGAGTTCTCCCTGGAGATTATAAAGAAGGTAAATCCATGTTTCCTGCCTTGTCTCTTAACACTTGGCCAGCAGGTCATGCCCCCCAGCTGGACAATGGAGAGAGCAGATGCACACCTTTCTGCCAGTCTCTGGAGGGTGTGAAAAAAGAGGGAGTGGAATTGTCAGGTATTCCAAAGGGAACCCACCTGAGAGCTGAGCAAGGGAACATTTAAGGTGAACATCCAAGGGCACAGTCCTACTTCTCTTAGACATCAGTAGTGAAATCCCCATCCCTTCAGTCATTTCAGAGTGACCTGGGGAGCATCTAGGAGAACATACTAAAGGGGCCAATGCAGGACTGTTTCCTCAGGGGTAGGCTAGGGCAGTGCTTCTCAGCCTTTTTGATCCCAGAGACAAGCTTGCTGCATCAGGGAGATGTCAGGGAGCGACGCTGGTCCACAGACCAGTTGTTGAGAAACGCTGGACTAGAGGATCTCCTAAGTCTCTTCCCATCTCAAATGTCTGATTTAAAAACCAGCATCAAATCAATGGAAGTTGGGCTTATTTTTGGGTCTGAGATGGGTTTTCTGTCTGGCCTGAAATCTCGTCTCAAATGGGGTCAGACACCAGCTCAGCCATGTGAGGCTGTCAGCTGCCCCTGTCCTTCCTCCTGCTTTTCACGGCCTTTCACTGCAAGGCTCTGGTGCCCTTTGATCCATCTCCTCACAGCGGGTGCAAATCTGAACTAGTGTTTCACCTGCACTGATGTGTGAGTGTTAGGGATGTTGTCTGTCACATCAGCTGCCACAGTCCCAAGGGCGGCCACAGAGCAAGCATTTTGAATGGCTGGTGGAGAGGCTGGCTGGTGGCATGGGGCCAAGGTAATTGCTTCCCACCAAGGGCTGCCTGGAGCATGGTGATTGTGCCAGTGACACCCAACAGGAAATCTCGGTTCCCTGAGCCCAGTCGGATGTGAGAGTGGAGGAGACACTGTGGGCGGAAGGAGGGAGTTGATTTTCTCCAGGGGTGATTGAGGCGCAGGGGGCAGCGGTGAGGGGCTCTTGTCTCAGAGCTAGGGGGGGAGAGGCCCCCGTTCTCTCCCCACAGTGGCTTGAGGGCGTCAGGAACCGGCATTGTGGTGTTAACCCCCCCTCCTGTGCCCTTTGTGTGCCAGATCGAGATTGACGATGGAGCCGAGCTGACTGCAGAGTTCCTGTATGACGAGGTCCACCCTAAGCAGCACGCCTTCAAGGCAGCGTTCGCCAAGCCCAAGGGCCCCGTAGGGAAACGGGACAGAAGCGACTGATCAAAGGGCCGGGGGAGACGGCGAGGACAGTTAGATCCCAAAGGGCAGGAAGCTGGGTCAGGAATAGGACTGTGAACTTCGAATGGCGCCCAGAAGGGCCGTGTCGACAGGATCCATGTCTCCACTTCTGAGCCTGCCCACTGAGCCCGGAGAGGCTTTCCCTCCCTCTCCTCTTTAGTAAAATCATGAACACCTGGCTTCATTTGGGGAGCGGGGGGCAAAGAATCTGGGGTAGGGGAGGGATCTGTGCGTGTGTTTATTTTCTGTTCCCCCTCACTCTTTTGTTGTGTAACTCCTGAGCAGAATGATTGTTCTAGTCTGAAATGAGATTTAAACTGATGCTCTTGCGACTTCACCTGCCTTGTGACCTGGTTTACCTGGTGCCTGCACTGACTGAAGGGCTCACTTACCAATAAGCCATGTTATGCAGTGGCCTTGGAATGAAATCCTGGTTAGGGTTGATCTGATGGTGAAAACCAAAGGCTTTTCCCCTCCCCTTAAATGTATTGCTACAGACCTCCGCTATCTGTGTCCAAGTCCCTAAATCTTGAAAACTCCCCTCTATGGAATGGTCTCCTCAGCTGGCCAGTGCCCTGGTACATACATGCCAAACAGCTGCCTCCCCGAGGAAGGGGGCCAGCAGCTCTGCTGGTGTGTGGGATCTGGGGAGCATGGGGCAGGAACGCTGCCCTGGCATTCCCAGCCACGGCAGGGCAACTTCACCCTGAGGCTGGCAGGCTTGGCATGAACGCAGTCAACGGGCTGGTGGTCTGTGATCAGTGACCCCCCACCACCACCTCCCCAAGAACAATGGCATGCTGTCTTGGTGAGTGAAAGCCAGGCAGTTCCTCACCTCATGTGGAAAGGCAGTGGCTTTTGGAGAGCTGTTCTGTGTATTCACAGTCCATGTTTTGGCTTGGATTTGTGTATCCAGGTGTAAAGGCTCCTCTAGTCACCTCCATTTACACCCATTGGCTTCTCTGGCTTACAGAGCAGCCCAGGAGAAGACCTAGGTCTGTGGCACTGGATTCTGATCTACTAAAGGAATTTCAAGCTGTATCCTACCTGTGATATGTGAAATTCTCTGGCAGGCAGTTAAACCAGGTGCAGTTTTCCCTTTGTCGCAGGTTTGCTTCATGACAGCTGAGTTGAGAGGACAAGGGCGGCTAGCCCTGAGCCATCAATTCCTGCTGGCAGCTCTTCTTTGCCTGAGATTTGATCCTCTTGCAGCTCCAGCCACCTCCCTAGATCATGGGTCCAGTGGATCTGAACCCAGGCAGATCCACTGGACCCATGATCTCCAGTACCTGGCTCTGGGCTGCCTCACCGTACTGCATCGGTGCAGGAACATATCTCATGACACTCACTCCCAGCCTACAGCTGCATTTAGTATCCTGCCATGACTCACCAAGATCCATTCCTGAGCCTCTGACACCCATTCAGTCCTGAATCCACCATCCAAAGCCACAGGGATTTCTGAACATAGGGTACCAACCCACAGCCAACCAGGTGTGCATTGTGGATCCGAGTCAACCCATAACTTCATTCATCCTCACATGATTGTTTAACCCTTCAGTATACCCAGTAGTTGCATCCCCATCTTTCATTCCAGCGCTGCACTCATCTACCAGGGTAGTCGGGGTAGCAACTTATAGCTGTGGGGTACAGTACACGGTCATGCTGATCATTAACGGTGCAGCTTTGATGGTTTGGGAGAACATTAACCTCAGCAGGTTTATCTGTTGCATTCTGCACTCTGGTTAGCAGGGCTGTCCGTTCACCCTGACCGGGAATGCTTGGTGCTTGAAAAAGACTGTTGTAGATCCACGTAAACCAGGTTGGGCAAAGAAGTGTCTATGTAAGAGTGTTTCCCAGGGACACAGGTGAGATCTGTGGCCCATGAGGAAAGGTGAGGTGAGCTGTGGTGGTGATGGGGAAGAAGCATGTGCTGTCTGGGCCCAGATGCATTAGAGCATCAGGACCACTGCTGCGAACGGGGGAGAGTTGTGGCTTTTGAAAATCCACCTAGTAGATGTTTGTTCCCATGGGTCACAGTATTTAATGCACACGTCATTCCAGCCCCTGGGCAGCCTCTGACTTGTCTGTTTGTACCACATCTGAGGGGACTCAGCCTTCTGTATACATTAGAACTGTGTGGTGTTCCATTAGACTCGAAGCCATTGTTTTGTTCTCTTGGCTGCCATGGAAACTTTAAAGGAGGTTTCAGCCAGGTTGATTTTCTGCAGCAGGGATCGTCCCAGTCTCTGAGGAGGAAGAGTCTGGATTGAGGTCAACTTGTCCCTTCCAGGCAGGAAATGGTGACTTGAGACTACAGCACAAGACAGGGAGGTGGTGAGGAAGGGATTTTACCAGCTCCCAGCTCAGCCCATCTGTCTCCTTGTTGCGAGGTTTTCAGCAGTCCTTTAACCCCCAAGAGTTTGGCTGCTGGCCTTACCGCCTGGAACAGATCATGGCAGCGCTGGGGCAGCTGACTTCCTGATGCCTGTCAGCAGGTTAGGGGTAAGTCTTGACCTGGCAGGAGACATAAGCAGTCATTGCCGGGGATTTTAGCTTAGGGGCCTTGCTCATCTTCCCTAGCACAGACTATCCAACAGGTCCCAGTCTGAGCTGGGTTTTCACCTCCCTGGCTTTTCAGTAGAACTCTTGCATTTCATGCCAATAGTAATGGGAACTAGTCAGCGGGATTCTCTTGTGACCAAACCATGAAATATCCAGCCATGTGTGGGAGGGGAGTATCCCTTCCTCCCCACTCTCTATAAGTCAATGGCTTTACAGACCTGGACACCTGCTTTCTTCGTGGAGTGATGTATTGCATCTTCTGTGGCTCCTATTCTAATTGCACAGCCATTGCTGACATTTCTGGATGTTGCTGAACTGTCCGTTCATCTATACCTTTTGGGAAAGTTACGTGAAAGGGTCCACATACAGGGTGGGTATCCTATGCATGCAAGGACCTATTCGACCCATGTTTTATATTGTGCTGTGGGACACTAACACCTGCCGGGGCATCCCTCTGCTATGGTGAGATCCAGTGAATAAGTGATCTGTATTAGTTCTATCAAGGCAAAGGGTTAATTTGTCATGCTGGTGCCTCATGTTATCCCATTCCATCAGGAATGTGCGCACAGGCCACTTTTCAGGAGCGTATAATTGGCCAGGATAGCAAGTGCTGGAACAGCTGTGTTAGGAGAGTTCTAGTCTCTTTCTCTGGGCGAGGAATTGATTTCCACATCCTCATCTGGGCATGGAGAGTTCATGGGAAGTGTTTGATCACATGCTTCTGGTCACCCTTGATCCCAGGAAAAGACATGGAGACCTGGTCATCTTGTAGGCATTAAGTATCTAGGGTGGTGGTAGCTGTTGACCTGTTCACTGACTTCTGTCTCCCAAGTCTCTTCTCCCATTTAGAAAAAAGTTAATCCACTTTAGAAAAGAGTCTACAATGTAAACTAGGTCACTCAGACTGTCTCTAGAACATATGTTGTTTGGCTCATCGGTTAGTTTTGATCCCACTGTTGTGCTCTATTGATGCAAAACGTAGCCATATAATAATGGCGAAGGTCCGGTTGATACTCTCCTAATACATGATCAAATATAGCTATAGGACCTATCAGAACTTCAGTAAAGGAAGAGAGAACCCATAGCCAGCATTAGTACTCCTCGCCCAATTATTCCATAAAGTAACCCCATGCTTAAGGCAAATTCTGGTCCTGGAGTAGCTGGAATATGTAGGATGAAAGGGTAGCCATGTAGCCACTCTTCTCCCCACTCTAAATTTGTACCTGGGTTGGAGTTGGTGACTCTGACCACCAAACGTTTGGGAATGATGTCTGGCAGGCCTTGGGCATGGAGAGTGGCTGGGATCTTCAGAGGCTCATTGAGGAACTTAAAGGAGTCATGTAGCCTGAAGATCTGCCACTTCCCCAATGGTGCTGTCTGCAGTAGTTCGCTTCCTCACCCCCATTTTCTTGGGTGAGTTGGAGGAAGAACCACCTACCCCCACTCTGCCTTCAAGTTGTTTTTTTTTAGGGAGGGCACATTGATGGATCTGTCCTCCGCTCCCTAGGCTACTGTGTAGATGTCTCAGCAGCCTTGGAGTCACATTCTCTGATCCTTCCCTAGGGAGAGGGATGGGGGAGAGAGTGGGACCACAGAGCTCATTGCATGAACTCTGCCTTCTGAATAGCTCCATCAGTCCCTACCATGGGGCAGCTCTGTAGCCCCCAGCCCTTTGAGTCCCCTTCTATACCAGCCTGAACATTCTTGAGGTTAGCCAGGCCTACTTAGAGCTGGCGTGTGTGCGAGCAATGGACTAAGGTGCCCATTCCTCCTGCTAGGACACTTACCAGGCTGGCGTCTGTCCTGTGGACACCAAATCTACAAAGACCTGGTCTCCAGTCTGTCCTGGGAGTTGCACAGGCCATCCAGGTGTTGCTGAATGGTGAAAGCCAAGGAATTACTTGGTACAACCAGCACCAAATTGAATTGATTTTGATCTGGGGCCTATCTCAGCTGCCGACTGCATGGTTAAGGGCAGTTGGATATGAGCCACCTCTGTAGGAGGATGGGGGATTTCTTGGGGCTCCCAGCAGCCCTCAAGTCCTCCAGTGCCTACCCAAACTCCAAAAGGCACACATTGGTAGTACTGTGAGCTTGTCTACATAAGGACTTTTGGGGGAAAATTCCTACTGGCGCTCTCTGCCTCTACAGCTGCAGCAGGGGCAGCCCTAGGCAAGACTCTGGCAGCTTCTGGAGATTTTACCCACTAGATCATGGTGATAAAATTGCCAGGGTCATGTGCTGGAAGCAGCCTTTGCCTTATGTGCACAAGAGCTGCCGCTGCGCAGCTGAATCAGTGATAGCTGTGTGGCAGACACAGCCTGTGAGGGAGAGAGGGAGCAGGCTGGGTGGCAGTGTGGGTTTGAGCTTGGGGCAAGGAGAAGCAGAACACACTTTATTCAACACTGTATTTTCTAAAGAATAAAATATTTTTAAAACAATTTGACTGCTTGTGGTTTGAGTGGAAGTTCTCTAGCTATCACACCTTATCTTGTGCTAACACACTCCTTCCCGTGAAGGGCCTGGTGCACTCCCACTTGACAGGTACCAGATTGGGCCCATAATTCACCTGGCAAAAGCCCTAGGTGCAGGACGGTAACCAGGGATGAAATGAAAGTTAGAAGTCTACACTGTCATGCTGCAATTTGTAATATAAATCCTCTCTTTTCTCCCCCTTAACCGCTTCATCACTCAGATTTGCTAGTTTATTGCCATCATCTTCCAAGTCGCTGTAAAAACATGGAATTTAGTTTATTTCTTCAAAACATTTGCCAGAACTGAATTCCTTGGTAGAAAACTTGGGGTGGGAGGGGAAGAAACCAAACCAGACTGACTTCTGGAAATCCTTGTCCTTCTCCTCTGCACCTCTTAAATCATCGTTAACTCTATCTCCCAGTCAGGGTAACTTGTAGCTGCTAGCAGTGTTGAAGCAGGATATTCATGTCTGTCTACATCCTCTCTAAAAATCTACCTAATCTATAAGAAGGTGGCTAGTTTCCAGGTGGAAATTACCTAAGAAAACCCATGGGACTTGAGTCTTTTCAACAGAGTTTTAAATTGCCCTATAGAACTTGATTTTTTTTAATCATCCCTGCTGTAGGATTCTGTGGGTTGTATTTAAAACTCAATTTCCTTCACTACTATGTTGTTGGACTCTTCTCTAACAGGTCATAGTCTCTGTGTGGATACTCTTGTTCAATATTTTCTATTACAGTAATGACCAAAGCCGCCCTCAAGACTGGGTCTCTGTTGTGATAGACCCTGAACAAATGTATATGAGGATATAGTCCCTTCCCCAAGGAGCTCTGGGTATCTGCAGCTTCAAGTCAGCATGCTCTGTCAAGGATCTGCTGGCTTTTACAGCTCCTCTGTCCATCCACTTATTTCCTGAACTAGGCTAATGTCAGTTACCCAGCTCCTGCACTAATTGACACCTTCCTACCCAGCTTTGGGCTGGAGAAGAATCACTTCATGGCAGTCATCTCTCTAGACCAGATGCTGTACAGCTATTGCGCTGGTGATTCATGGGGGACTTCCTCTTGAACTCCTGTAACAGAACAATTCCTCCGGGGGAGAGGGCTGTACAAAACTGTCCTTTAACAACTGGATAACATTTTAAAAGGCAGGCTGAGGATCTGCTTTGTGATACCAAGACTGCAAGGACCCTTGGTCCATCTCAGGGTCTGGACAACTGTTCTTTAATGAGCAGCATTCCCAAGGCCTATAGCCATTCAAATAGAACTGGGCTAGTTCTGACCCTGCTGCAGTTCCCATTCAGCAGAATGCTTAAGAGACTAAGGCTATAATGGCATTTTCATAACAGATCTGCCTGAGGCGCTGCTGGACTAGCCTGACTCATTAGCTGTGCTGTGTAGTGATGGGTAGCTGAGCTGGAGTCTGTTCTAGCTCACCTGTTTGTCACTTAGTTCTGAGGAAGCTCTGTTGTTGACACTGTAAGGACCAACAAGGACACTAATATGGCACCCACACTGGGAGGAAAACCTGGAAATTTGCTGTCACTGTATATACAGGACCTAGGTAGACCCACCGTCACCTTATACGTAACAGTGTTGTGGATGGAGCTTGTTTGACTCATGTAGCTTCCCGGGGCCAGGATGTGTAACTCATCAGTAGCGTGGCTGTGACCACTCATTCACTCCACTCCCACGCCACGCTGTAACACAGTTGGGGGTGTGGCTCTGGTCCCACACAATCACCCAGCAAAGTCCAGTGTGCCAGTGTGGACAGGCTTTTCCGCGGGGCTCAGCTGCCTGCAGCAGAGAATATCGTCCTGTGGCAGAGGAAGGCGGTGCCTGGTGTGGATGAGAGGACAGAGCAGATGGTGTGAGTAGTAAACCATGTTCCCCTTGTCAAATGGGTATTTGAAATCCTTGTAAAAAGGAGGCTGGGCATTCAGGCAGCAAAACACCAGGAGGATCAAACTAATCACTCTAAACATGTCAATGCATTATTAACCCTGGTCCAGTTTCCTGGAAGGCCTGGGACTAGAAGTGTGAGCACCAGTGCACAGAGAGGGAGCAGACCCCAGCTCGTGGTAGAGGCAGGACCCCCTCTGCAGTGGGTTTCCAAATTCCCTCTCGAACTTGGGCCTGTTAGTTCCCAGGGTGGCTCAGACCTGCCCCTCACTCACAGTTCTCCCATGCTTTTAAAGGGCGTGGCCAGGGTGACTAAAATATAGCCGTTTGAGCTGACTGGGTTTACCTCAGGAAAGCCAAGTTTGAGCAGCTGGCTGCTGACAAGCCAATTAGAGTTTGAAGGTTGTGTCATTCAAGGTGCTGGTTAGCGTGTTTCTAAAACTAGGGTAGATGGGGCCCTGTCGATTTTAACATGCTCTAAACTGATGGAGCTGAATCTGAGGCTATAGGCTTGGGTTCCTCTCTACCAATTAACTCACATTAAAGTCTGTGCTGTCTCTTCTACTCTAGAGTTATAGAATGTCCGCTAACATGTCTAACTCCTCCCGCTTTTAAATCTGAGTCCAGATGAACTCTAAGTGTAGACAAGGGCAAGGCAGAGTTTGCACCAATTTGGTGTTTACCCCCTTTTTCAAGCAGAAATAAACTGATTAGCTCAACAGGTGTGTAGTATCTCCAGCTTGCCTTTTTCAACCTTTAAGGCTCAGGTCTGGTGCAGCTATGCCAATTGCTGCTAATTAGCAATTCCCCCGGTGCAGACAAGGTGCGGAGGTAGCAAAGACTGGCTTAAGGCCTAAGCCCGGCTGCCTGTGTCCAGGCTCATGTGGAGGAGTCGCTTTATTCAATGAGCTCGGTTGAGTCTCTGCTGAAAATTTAAAGCAAGGTGGGAAATGATACCTCCATTCTTTGTTGTAAGGACAAATGCCTGGATCTCATGTCTTCTGCCCTGTCCCCCCCTGGATGCATCCTAATGTCTCTTGGACTGGCCTATGTGAGCACACCCTGATACCATGGTGTGACAGAAGGTGTAACATGCCAGCTGTGGCTAACTCTGTGGAATGTTTCATTGTCTCTCCGTGGGGGTGATAGCGCCGGGGCAGTCTGCAAAGGTAAAGGAAGTCTTGCATTCTCAGTCTGGAAGTGCTGTTGTTTGCGGGTTGAGGGGAGGGGAGCAACTGAGGCCTTGTCTGTGCTGTAAATGCTTTACTGGCAAGCTATACTGAGGGAAGCCCCTAGTGTGGATGTAATGGATGGTAAGAGAAGGGGGGTTTCTGCTAGTGTTGGAACACCGCCTCTCAAAATGAAATTAGCTATGACAGCAGCAGCTCTCTTCTCTGCTGGCATAGCTGTGTCCAGGCTGAGGGGTTTGCTGACATAGCTATGTTGGCTAGGGGGAGTGGTTTTTTCATACCCCCAACTGATGTAGTTACGCTTATAGAACTTAGTAGTGTAGACATGGCTTAAGCATCTTCTGATGCTGGACTGCCTAGAATAGAGTCAGAGGCAATCTCCTGGTTAGGTGAGTAAAGAATTCATGACTCAAACCACCTCAACCTTTGCCAGTTGGGAGGTACTTTGTGGGAAGAGAGTTTAGGCTTGGCTGTTCAAAGGTGCCTAAGGGAGGTAAATGCCCAAGTTCCCTTGAAATTCAGAGGGAGTTGGGTGGCTGACTGCCCTTGGAAAGTCTCCTCCCTAGTCTCATGGCAGTTCCTAGTGGACAGGAGTCCTCTTCAGTTAGCAGCTTCCCTGCCCATCACCAAGGGGATTGCTCCAAGTTAGGCTGGAAATCATTCCTGGGCAGCTTGCACTTCCAGGCTAGGTGGAGCAGCCAGGGGCCAGGCCTATATGCCACAAACATGATATTCACATGGAAAATATTTAATTAAAAATAATCAACCCAGGACTCTTAAGAGAGGGAATGCAGCACAACACACACATCCAGGAGTTACAAAATAGCACCGGTCACATTGGGAAGGCACCTAAAAACAATCTGAGTAGGATAAGTCCACTCTGCATATAAATAGGAAGGACTTTAAATGTTTCTGGTTCTTGAAGAGGCAAAAGTGTGGCCATTGGTAACTCTATTGTAAACAACTAATCCTGACCAATGTGATATTTTAAAAAGGAGCAATGTAAAACTGTCCTTTGACTGGCTGTGATTAAGGAAGATTGCACCATACATATTTTTAAAGCTGGTTCTGTGCTGTAGAAAGTCACTGAAACTAAGTGAGGAATGTAATAGCACCCTACAATATTGCAAAGGAAGCTGGGGAAAATCACACATACGTGACCCCCATTGGGAGGAGGGGTCAGGTACTGGGGGTCCTAGGAGTTGGTGTAATTCACAAATGTCTGGAAACTTTCCAGATCTCTTGCGACCACACAGAACCTGCTGCTTGTTTTCCTTCTTCCTTGTCATTCCTCTTTCTGGGGTTCACGTCACATCACAGGCTTCACAAATTCACATTGAAAATAATTGTTTGCAAAAGTGGGTCACATGCCCCACGTCCACATTGCAGACATCACCATCATGGGGATGCACAAGTCCCATGCCCAGAGCTGGTTGCTGTGACCCCGGGAATTGCAGTGTTCCCCCCTCCAGCCCTGGTAGCAGTGACATGTGAACTCTTGTCTCATCCTATCCCTCTGCTGCGTGGTGAGGGCTCCTTTCACGGACACACGCGGTCCATGGGTGGCTTGGTCCACTTGGATCTGGAAGGAGCTCGCATCCAGGTGCAGGTAGCTGTCCAAATCCATCTTCCTGCGAAGGCAGCGGCCATGGTTGTTGCAGACAAACTGGCTGCAGAGTTTGGTTGCTGTGGTCACGTTGATGATGTAAGGGCCTAAGGTGCCAGTCATATATTTCTGGATCTTCACACAGTTGGACTGGAGAAGGAAAATTAAAGCAGTTACTCATCACAGCCAGGCTGTGCTATTCTAGATTCCAAAGCCAAAAGAGACCATTGTGATCAGCTGGTCTGACCACCCACGTAACACAGGCCATAGGACTTCCCTGAATTAATTCTTGCTTCAAGTCCAAAAGCTATGACTGAACTAGACGAGATCTTTTAGAAAAAGCATCCCGGCTTGACTTTAAAACTTCCAGTGCTGGAGAATCCACTTCAACCTTTTGATATGTTTAATTACCCTCCTATTAAAAAATAGTGCCTTATTTCTAGTGTGAATTTGTCTGGCATCAATTTTCAACCATTGGATGTTGTTATCGCTTTGTCTGCTATGTTGAAGAACCCTCTATCAAATTTCTGTTGCCCACGTAGGTACTTATAGACTGTGATCAAGTCACTCCTTAACCTTCTCTGTGATGAGGTCAATAGACTTGAGTCCAGGAGCTCAGTCACTATAAGGCATATTTTCCACTCCTGCAATCATTCTTGCAGCTCTTCTCTAAACCCTCTCCAATTCAACATCTGGCTTGAATTCAGGAGACTAGAACTGGGCACAGGATTCCAGTAGCTGTCACACTGAGATTACTTCATTGCCAAATAGAAAGGTAATAACCACCTATTCCTAACCCTTCATCAGTGATGATTTTGTTTTCTTCCAGGTCATTGATAAAAATATTAAATGGTGTAGGGCCAAGAACCACTCTCTGCAGGACCTCATTACATACATACATGCTTGATTGATAAATACATTTTGGAACTTGGGAATCAGCAGCCACCCAGCTTTTAATCCATTTAACATATGCCATGCTGATTTTGTATCATTCTGATTTCTTAATCAAAATACTATGTGATACCACGTCAAATGCCTTACAGAAGTCTAAGTATAGAACATCAACTCTATTTTATCAGCCAAACTTGTAATACAGTATCAAGTTAATATCCAGTTAGTATGACGAGCCATTTTCCATAAACCATGTTGCTTAGCAGTGGTTATATTACCCTCCTTTAAATTCTTTGAGTCCCTTATCAGTTGTTCCAGTACACCGCTACCTCAGTATAATGCCACCCGATATAACATGAGTTTGGATATAACATAGTAAAGGGTGGATCAAAGCAAATTCAGTATAACACAGTTTCACCTATAACATGGTAAGATTTTTTTGGCTCCCAAGGACAGTGTTATATCGAGGTAGAGGTGCATTTTGATTGGGATCAAATTCAGGGTGACAGGCCTATAATTACTTAGGTCATCCTGTTTTACCCTGAAATAGAGAAACAATGTTAGCTTCTGTCCAGTATTCTGGAACTTCTCCAATATTCTAAGAGTTATTGAAAATCAGCATTCAGGGTCCAGAGAGATCCTGGGCCAGCTCTTTGTAAAAATATTGGGTGCAAATGGGTTGGGCCTGCTGATTTTAAAGATGTCTAGCTTTAGGTGCTGCTGTTTAATAGCCTTATTCGTTTGGAATGGAAAGTATTCCATAATCATCTGATATCAATACATCATCTGGCTTTTTCTCAAATACAGAACAGACATATTTTTGAATAGTTGTGCCTTTTCTGCATTAATATTGACAATTCTATCATTTCCACCTAGTAATAGCTGAATACCATTGTTAAGATTTCTTTTGTTCCTGATATATTTAAAAATCTCCTTATTGTCCTTAACTCTACTGGCGATACATTTCCTCTCATATTGTTTTGATTCTCTTATCAATTTTCTAAAATGTCTGGCTTCTAATTTACATTAATTGCTATCAACATCCCTTCTTTTTTTCTATTTGTTATATTAGATCTTTTTTTTTTTTAAAGCAGTGTATCCTCTCAATTGTGGGATTGAGTAATCCCATTGAAAAATGTACATTACTTTTAATCTCTCTCCCCTGGGTTGTTGTTAGTCTGCTAGTAGTAGGTAAAAGATCTCAGCTGGGATCAGGAGTCCCTAGCGAACCCAGCTGAAGCCTCTTGTTGCTACTGGAAAATCAATAACAAACCATTAAGGAGGATGTTAAACAGCAACTACTAAAGTTAGACATCTTTAAACCAGCAGCTTTTGATCATTTGCATCTATTGTTGATTTTTAATAAATCTTGAAACGGGACAAGCTCCACGGGACTGGAAGAAAGCTACTACTGTGCCTGTAGTTAAGAAGAGTTAATTGGATGATCTGAGTTAGTGTAGACCTGTCAGCCTGACTTTGATCCTGGGCCAAATGGGGGGGTGGCCATTGTGTACTTTCATAATAAAGAATTAAAGAGGGGATCAGCATGGGTTTATGGCAAATAGATCATCCCAAGCTAACTTGCCAGGCCCTGCTCTGAAGAATTTAATAGACAAGATAGCTAAAGGCAGTGCTGCTTTCCTCATGTTGCAGAGGGGAAATTGAGGCAAGGAGATCAAGTGACTTGCCTAACATCACATGAGATCTCTGTAACTGCCCTGGAAGTTGAAGCCAGCTCTCCTGAGGCCTAGTTCAGTGCATTAAGCAGAACATCAGCTTTCCCTTAATGGGCTGTGGCTCCCTTCACGGCACGTTGTCTGCTCCAATTCCAGGCTAGTGTACCAGGCTGCAGTTAACCTCCGAGAGTTGTTTGCTTGCCCCTATGATGAGCTGGCAGGGGCTCTAATCCATGCTCTAGTGAAAAAATGTCACCTGCCCTCTAGCAACAACTAGTATTTAGCTGGCAGCTGCTCGGTCCCACCTCAGCCTTTAAGTGTGTAGGGATCATTGGTGCAGGGAGTGCACTTTCAACAGCCTGCTCAGTCCTTGGCTAGTTTGCTGCCACTGCTGGGAGCTGGATCTGTCCCATATCCCCCCTCAAGAACCCCTACAGCCAGCTCAGCAGTATGTAACAGCAGTGCTCAGGGGGAGGTGCACCTAGCCCCTTGCTGCTAAGGCAGGGAGGAGCTCAGGGGTGTTCATTTGGGGGGCCCCAATCCCAGATGCAGGTGTGCATGCATGCCCCCTATTCTCCCCCTACACACACACACTCACGCAAACAATGGTAACTCCATGAGTAGTCTTTATTACCCGGTTGCGAGAATATTCCACACCTCCCCAGAGAACGATGCCGTGAGCCCCCATGGCTGCTGCCTGCCCGATCGTGTGCACAAGGTCTGTCTGTAACAAGAGAAACCAGCAGCGCAGTGAGAACGCCAAGCACAGAAGAGCTGGCTGGGCAGCTGATAGAGTCCGGTAAAGCCAGGCCTGTGAGCATCCAGCTGACTCCGTTCCTTTCCCTGTTATGCTGCCAAACAGCAACAATAGCCTATGCAGTGGGGTTGCTGCCCGGCCGGTGCAGGCCCTCCCTGTGGTTGTGATAGCCTGCCCTCAAGGGGGCTATCAGGTCGGCCTCTTCCCTTTCATGGTTCTGAGTGTGAGTCCAAACCACTCTGGGCCCTCAGGGGAGGGAAAGGCAGAATACACCAGGTTGCAGCCCGCAGTGAGTTTTTGCAACCCAGTGCCAGTTGCCCCTGAAGAACAGGGGTTACTAATGGTGCTGCTGTGGGACTGGGCTGCTGTATAGTGTAGAACTGCTCCGGTGGCACAGCCGGCTGTATTCTATGTAGAGCCCCCACAGCACCATGAAAACACAATGGGGCTGAGCAAGGGTCCAGGCAAAGTGCTGGGAAATGGAGCATGGGGTAATAGGCGCCTAGCATTGACTCTGTGTGTAGAACACTCTATTTGGGGGGAGGGGCAGGACAAGTACTTACGTGAATTTGTAGAGGATGAGTGAGCAACAGTGCTGGAAACAGGAGCTGGTTTTCCACAGGACAGGGACAGAGGGGGCAGCAGAGGTGCACAAGGCTTCCTATAGCATCCTGCAGCTGTGCCTGAGCCATGATTTGAAGGGGCCATGAGTAGGGAAGGGGGAGAATAGCTTCCATAGCCCATTCGCTCTGTGGAGTTCCTGTGGCACTGCCACCAGAGGTTCTGACTAAGGCCTGGGCTGAGGGGGGGGGAAAAGTAGAAACAGCTTTTGGTTGGTCCCTATCTGCGCCAGATTTGAACCAGTAATCTGCTAATCCCCATGAGCATGTTCTTTTGGCTGGTGTAATTAGCAATACCTTGAACCATTCAGAGCTTCCATGCAGATAGCTGTTTGTCCAACGCATGGGGCTTGCCACATTCAGCTGGAAATCTTGTGAGCCTTGGAAAGCCTGGTTTTGGCTTTTCCACTCTTGGTCCCAGCCAGACACCAGCAGCACAGAGATGCATGAAAGTTAACATGAATCTAACAGTGCTTACAGGCATCAAACAGCAAGAGAGGCTTGGTGGAAGAGTGGGATGATGGCTGGCAGAGCAGGGGATCTTATGTTAACTGCCCCGCTTTGACCATCCATCTTTATACTCCCTCCCCCCTCAGCTCTGAAGGACTGACCGTCTGCAGTGTCTGTGAGACAGCAAATGAACAGGGATTGTGGGGGAGTGAATGGAGAATCCTAGATGGACAGCTGGGTCTACACAGAGGCTACTGTATTTAATCAAACATTTTCACCGATGCTCACCTGGACTTGTGGCAAAACTGCAGTGTAAACAAGCCTGGAACCACTTTTAACACTATTTGAGTTAAAAAAAAATGCAGAGAAGCAAAGCTAAGCAAAAGGGTGGCAGAAACAGTCCCAGCCACCAGCTGAACCATGGGAATTTCTGGTGAATTTCTCTAATGCAAGCAGAAAAACTAAGAGCTTGTCTATACTGGCACTTAACAGCGCTGCAACTTTCTCACTCAGTGGTGTGAAACCCCTCTCCCCCTCCCCCCACAAGCACAGCAAACTGCAGTGCTGTAAAGCGCCAGTGTAAACCGTGCCCCAGCGCTGGTAGCGAAACCCCTCGTTGACCGCTGTAATGGTGCCAGTGTAGACTAGCCCTTATTTAGGCAGCAGCTCGGGCTTCTGCATTCTCAGGTTCCTAACGGGCAGAGCAGTGGTTACCCCCAATCCTGCCAGCTTCACACTGATCCTTTGCGCTGTGCAGATGAGGTGCTGTGAAGCATGAGATAAAAGGAGCATTGAGGAAATCCTGCTCCTCGGGAGGGAAGGATTTGCCTTTGTTAGTTCAGTTATGCAGAGGCTTAGGCCAGGCCCATGGGATGGCTGAAATCCTGCTAGCAAGTGGTGTTTGCTAGTTGGAGTCGAGTAGGGATTCATGCCCAAGCCAAGACTGGGAGTTAATCATTAGTGGGGATAGCAGAATTTAAAAAGGATTCCTGACCCCATTGTGGACAGTAGCTGGCATTTAATGTGGGATCAGCTGTGATGAGGTTTCCCCCCAGCCATTCCCCTGTCCCCATCACATGAAGCTACACTGTTCATACAGAATTAAATGCCTGACGGTCCCCCTCCCACCCTCTCAGGCCTGCCTGATTCACAAAGCAGAGTCACCTGCTCCTTCCCAGCGCTGTCAGGGCTGAAGGTCCTGGGTTCAGTCCCCACTGTTGACTAGTCTCAGCGGTTGCTATGCCCAGAGAGTGGGGAGGAGGAGGGGCGGTATCTCACCTGGGTTAGCTCCTTCAGGGTGTAGCTGTAGAAGGGCCGGGCATACGCAAAGACAGGCAGGGAGTGGTTGACGGAGGGCAGCTGAGCCACGCGCAGAGCTTCGCTTAGCTTGGCCTGCACAAACTTCTTGCCCTGCGGGGAGGCTTTCAACACCTCCTCCATGTAGATGGAGGGGTAGAGCGCCTTGCTCTGCTCCCACAGCCACAGCAGCTTGTTGTTACGCTGCACCTCCACCTGGGGGCAGCCCCCAGTGAAGTTCTCAAAGTCATCCCAGTAATGGTAGTTATAGCATTCGGGGAAGAGGTAGTAGCCCCACCAGCCGCCAGGGCGCAGCAACTGTGCCAGCTTGAGGGTCTCTGCCATGAACCTGGCCGCAGCCGTCTCGAACTCCCACTTAGCCTCCAGCTCCACCTGCTCATCGGGCCAGCGTGGGTTCCTTAGCCTCACCAGCTGGGTGGACATGGTCCGGTAGACATTTTTCTTGTCCCAGTTTCGGATCCACTGGGGCCTCCAGTTCTCCCAATCGATCACAGACAGTCCAGCGAAGGAGGCCGAGGGCATGGCAGTGGCGATGTCGCTGGCCATCTTGTCCAGGTGGTCCAGCAGGCTGGTGTTCTGGGGGCAGCCACCATTGATAGCTACAGGCGGTGTGGTTTTGTTCAGGTAGTAGGGGTATAGACCCAGCTGATCATAGTAGAAGATGGTGATGTTCCCGCCTGTGAAGTCTTCCCGCACGTTCGCCAGGAGGCTGAAGGAGGCAACACTAAGGGGCACCTCATAGGAAGTCCAGCATCGAGCCGTTGGCGCATTCCAAGCCACCAGAAAGGGCCGGTCTGTCACAATGGGGGGCAAGGATGGCTTCAGGTTATGACCTCTGGGCAGCTCAGGGCACAGAAGCAGAAGCAGCAAGATGGTGCGGTGGAGGGGGCACCTGTGTAGCCTGAAGGCCAGTGAGCTCCATGCCAGGAGCCTGCCTGAGCTGAGCCTCACTGCAGTTTGCTCCACTCTGCTGTAAGAAGGGTGGAAGAGACAGTCAGTCAGTCCAGGAACGTGGGCAGGAATCTGACAGCTCACCCCGGGCTGGGCCCAGCCAGGGAAGAGAAGGCCAGGCAATCTATACTTCAGCAAACCATCCCTATCTCCAGCCAGGTCTCCTTTCTTCCCCACCACCAGGCACTTAACTAATGACAGCACATTAGCTCATGGGTGGATGGGGATGCCATCCCAGCCCTCGCAGTCATCTGCTTCTGCTGCTCTTCCTCCCCTTTGAGGAGCTGTACAAATGTATGACCCTTACATCTCTGCTTTCCACCTTCTGTCCCCTGTGCTCCCTCCCCAGTCCCCTTCTGAAGTGCTCCCTTTAGCTCCTCCTCCCACAAATGAACCTTGGCCCAGATCCTCATAGACATTTAGGTGACGAATTCCCATGGGCCCTTCCACCTTTATTACCTTACTCCCCATCTGGTGCCCTAACTGCCCCATCTCTCCCTCTTGAGGCACACACTCTCTCCCTTTGCCTCACCACCCCGTCTCCTCTTTGATGCCAGCTGCACCCATGCCTGACCCTAATCTTTCACTCTGATTTAGCGTCAGCATCCCAGGGCAAAGGCTACCTCTCTGAGTGCTTGTAAGCCCTGCAGATGGGGACAGTATTATCAAAAGCACAATACAATCCTGCTCTGGGTTGGCTCTCATGTTTCTGTGTGTCGTTTCTCTTCGCGGGGGTGGGAGCACTGGGGACTAGTGGCAAAGCATCTGTCTAATCTTAAGCATTACAGTTCTCCTGGGCCTGGAGTGGAAAAAGGGCTCCCCAGGAGAAGCCTTATGTTTGCAAATTGCCTCTGCACCACAGGCTGCCCTCCTAAGTAAGCTAATTTGCAGAGCAATTCAATTTAGATGTGCATGGATGAGTGAGGGATGCTCTTCTTCTGGCGCTGGGGTCATTGATCAGCTTTCAGTGCAATTCATGCAGGCTGCTAAGCGCTAGGCCAGGGGTTGGCAACCTTAGTGGGGTGCTGAGTATTCATTTATTCACCCTAATTTAAGATTTCAGGTGCAGTAATACATTTTAACATTTTTAGAAGGTTTCTTTCTATAAGTCTATAAAATATAACTAAACTATAGTTGTATGTAAAATAAATAAGGTTTTTTAAATGTTTAAGAAGCTTCATTTACAATTAAATTAAAATGCAGAGACCCCCAGACCGGTGGCCAGGACCGGGGCAGTGTGAATGCCACTGAAAATCAACTCATGTGCCGCCTTTGCCTACTCCTGTACTAGGCTGTCTCTGCCCCGCCTGCCTCCACGCTATTAAGGCCTTGCTGATCTACTAGAGCAGCAACCAAACCACCCATCGACCAGAGTGCTGGTGCCTGCCACCCTACCAGCATTCAGGTGCTTGCTGAGCATAGCCCTGTATCACCAAGGCTCTGATTAGATCACTAGACACAGGGGCACACCAGCCCCGTAAAGCAAAGGGGTTAGTGGAGTGGGTCCTGCTGGGATGATTCACAATGTACTTTGCAAACCTCCACCCCCTGTGCAAGGTGCCAAGAGCCCCTCCAGCAGGCTCTGAGGGTCCTCAGCTCTCACCCCAGTCAATGGTAGAGAAGGCCTTTTAGGAGCAGGACCTTAGAGAAGAAAATCTGAGCTCACCTTTAAGCCTTGTTAGCACAGATTGCGCAGCTTGGTGGTGGAAGCCTCTGCCTTGTTCTGCAGGGGTAGCAAGTTCATATTCTACTAGTGGTAGCCTTTTATTTTAATACGTCATCCATCAGCTCTCCTCCATCCCCCTAGTGTTGGTCCTTGGGACCTGAGTGTGCCAATGCACCCGGGGCTGCTCCATTCCTGCCTTTTCCTGTGAGCCTTCTCTAAGCTTATCTCTGCAGGGAGGGTGGTTAGGGGGCAGGAGGGAGAACCTGTCCTGAAGTTTGTTCTCAAAGAGAGAGGCAATTGAGGGCAGGTTTAATATACTTTGCAGTTCTGAGGGCAATTAGCTGAACTGAGGAGGAACCTGCCTGGCTCCCACGAGGCAGGATTTACTCAGCAGAGCAGCAGAGATGATTGGCTCAGAGAGAACAGAGTGAGCAGCTGCCTTAATTAGAATAAAACAGCTGGGGAGCAAGGAGATTCTGACCCTCCAGTTCTGGGCCCCATATAACATACATGTATTCAAGAAACCTAGTAAGCTCTTACTATCTAAACTCCAGCTTTTCCAAAACAAGATTCTGTAGACAAATCTCAGTATCAGCTGGTCAGAAAAAATCACTCCGGAGGAGGAGGAAACAGAAACCGATAGGCAGAAAATTACGGACTGAAAATGGAGACGGTTAGGACATACATGGAGGAAAGAGCAGAACAACATACCTAGACAGACGTTGGACTAGAACCCCCAGATCAAGAGATGACTAGACCAAGGATAACCTGGAATCACCCAACAGAAGCAGAATTGAAAGCTATCAAAATGCCTTGGGAAGAAGCTAACAATGCAGCAGAGCAGCAAAGATAGAAGGCAGTGGGGGCAGGCACAGTGTTCTGCATAGAACAGTGAGGCAGAAGAAGACGAGCTGCAGGGACTGGGAGAGGGTGAAGTTGGGGGGGAGGGAGTGTTCTGAGCTCCAGCTGCTGTGGATGGCAGTTGTCAGAGTTTACAAATGTGAAAGTTCCTCCTTGCTGGCCCCTGGGATTCGCAAAGCACAAAGATGGCATGAACCAGCCCAACACAGGGGACACTTATCCGCTGGGATCTGTCCTGCGGTTACTGAATTCATTTTGCCCACGCCAATAAACAGACATCAGCTGGTGATGAGTGGCAGTCACTATTGGCTTGTATTCGAACTAGCACCCTAGAGGTGAAAGATTCTATAAGCCAGTTATCTGCCAATCCTCAGAGCTACCAGCTCTCCCTGAAATAGACTCGTGTAGTGAATACATGTAAATATAGCAGAGTCTGAGCCAGCATCCTCAGGCCACATGCTCAGTGCCCGTATCAACAGAGAGACTTTGCCTTACCCGGATAATGCTTGTGCAAAAGTTGGAAGGACTGTCCTGTTTTTCCCTGGACCGGGATTTCTAGCTGCATGTGCAGGACATCAAAGAGCCATCCGTTTATTCCAGGCATAGTCTGCCTGTGTGACCTCCGCCCCGCCCTCTCCCGGATTATTTTGTCCCCCAGGAGAGGGGGACTGGCAGCCCGACACTTTGGCCATGGATAGCACTCTCTGCATGTGACAGGCCCATGGTTCTTGAGCAGCCTCACTACTCCGTGAGCAGCTGGAGGTTCCTGCCACTGTGTCAGCAGGCACGACCCCCTTGCTGCTTAATTACAGCATGCGAACTGTAATGGAGCAGCGGGGACTCCTGCAGATGAGACCCAGAACCCCAGTAGTGCTCTGAGGTGCGGGATACCGATAGTCAGGGCCCTGTTCTTTCCTGTTTTATTCTACTGTAGAGTGAAAGGCCTGATTCTGGGAGGTGCTGGGTGTCCTCCAGCAACCTCAATGCTCAGCAAAGCCAGGAGCAAAACAGGGAGCTCAGCACCCTCAGCCACACACTCACTGCTTCTAAACACCTGGCCAGGAGTGGAATGAGCAGCAGTCAAGGAGGAAAAGCTGCTCTCAGCTGCGCCTGGGGCAGGAGCTCCAGGAGCAGTAACTGTAATGCCAGGGGGATTCGACAGGGGATGAGGGGGGTGGCACAGAGCCTTCCTCCCTGAGAAGTGCAGGAGAGGGTACAAAGTGGGGAGAGGTACAAAGAGGAGGCATACACTCCCACAGGAATGGTTATCTGGCCCCACATGGGGGGATACAGGCTAAGACTCACCTGCGTGCCCTTTGAATCTGAAGCATCCTTTAATCTGTGGTGAAATCTGTGGCTCAGGAGTTCAGATCTTTTCACAGAGGTTCAAGAAAAAATACTGGATTTGCCTCTGGAAGGAACTGCTGTCTTTGGTGCTAAGACAGACGAGGTCTTAGAGAAGTTAAAGACCCCAAGAACTACAGCGTTAAAGGAGGTTCAATCATCTCAAAGGAAGGCCACAAGGAGCAATTTCAGCAACTAGCTTTCAGGCGTGGCTACCGGCAGAAACCCAAGCAGTCTGGGAAGGCTTCATATACCCCTCAAAGGAGGCAAAGATCTCTCTCCTTGGTTTTGCTTGCCTCAGTGACAAGTGGCGCTAGACCAGGGTTTTGGAATATGCCAGAGGATCCCAAATCAGTTATAAAAGATTTAGATCCTCACCTTTGATAGGTGGAGATGCTCAAATGGAAGGTTGCTACAGTAAAGCTGTATTTTTGGAGAGATTCTATTCTATTCCTTAACCTTCCCTCATCGCCAAAGTGTCTGAGCCCTTCCAGTAGTGCATTAAGTGACATGACTCATATCTGGTTTTCTCTTCTTCCTTTCTCTTCATTCCTTCCCAGCTATAAGTCCAATTTAATATGAACAAACAAACTGCCTTTAAAACAATCCAAACCACCCAAAATTTTATATACCACAATTCATCCTGAGGGAGACTATATCTGGAAAGGTTGGGACAAAACTCAGATAACATTTTTGAGATGCTGAGACTACAGATTTCACCGTTCAGAACATTTTTCCAATGGCTTTGTGTCTCATTGTCTCTCTCAATGTACAACCATCAGACTGGATTTAGCCCAATGTCGTTTGGTAGGAGAAATGCTTTGGACTGGTTTTGCGGGGGAGGTAGCAATTATTTTGGCGCTATCGCATAGGGTGTTGTCATGAACCCTGGGCCTCAAACCTTGGTATGCTGCAGGATCAGCCCTCTCCACCCCTCCACTTGGCAGCCTGCTGATAACTGCTTACTTAGGACTCATCAACCCGAGTCTGAGGCTCCACCCCGAGATCCTATTGGCTGAGTCCCTGAGCAGTTGATTGGCCTGCTGGCCCTACTTAAGCCAGAAGCAGGAACAGGAATCTGTCTGAACAACTAGGGTCCACCGTCCTCCTGCTCCCGGAGCTTGACTTCCTGACATCCCACCCTAGCCCAACTCCGATTACCGACTTGTGGTTCTGATCTCAAGTTTGTCTCCTACTTCTGACCTGCTGGTAGCCTGAATCAGCAGACTCTCGACTCCTGTCTCATGACTGTGGACTCCAGCTCTGACCACTAGGTCTGGCTGCACATGACCCAGCTGTGACAGGTGTCTTCACTGCAGAGTTAGCCTAGGTGTCTGGCCCCCAGGTAGACTGAGCACCTAAGTTAGCCTAGCCCAGGTGTGAGCAGCCACACTACAAAGTTGAATCTGAATTACTGTGTTCTGTATATTATGCTCTCACTGATAGAGCTGGGTGGGAAATGGTTTTCCTGATTCACAAGAATTTGAAAAATATTCCCCTCCTGAACATCTTGAAAATGTTCCTGAACAGAAACCCTGAAAAAAATGTTGGTTTGGGTCTTTTAAAATGTTTCATTTTGATAACTTTGAAATGTTTTGGTTCAGTTAAAAATATAACTAAAATTAACTAAAAGTTCAAAAGCTACGTCTTTTTGAACCCTAAGTCAGAATGTTTCCTTCCAAAACTGTTAACATGGGCTATTTTGACATTCCCCAATCTACCTTCCCTTATCAAATAAATCATTGAAAATAGCATGATCCTGCGGGAAGTTTCAGTTTTGATGAATTTGCATTTTTTGACACAATTTCTTTTTATAAAAAAATTCCTGACCCAGCTCTACTCACTGGTCCCCACTCCCCTCTGTGCGCTGCTAGGTCTTATGGGATACACCCCCGGGTTCTGTGTGCTGCAGAAATCTGAACTGCTGCATGAGTCTTTCCCAGTGAATTGTGGGAGAACTTGTCTGTCCTTCTGGGTACATGGGGGAAATTTTGGAAGACGATCAGCACTCACGTAATTTAGCCTGCTTCCTCGTTGCAATGCTGGCGGATTACCTGCCCAAGTGGAAAAAGAACCCAGGTTCTAACCCATACCCCAGCTGTGCCAGCTAGTCAGGGTTGAAAGCACCACTAAACTCAGGTGAGTTTTTTTGTGTCAGGAGGTGGGGTTGAAGGGCAACACCTGGGTAAGACATATCCATATATTCCAGAACACCTGTATTATATACACTCATCACTTTGATGCATGCTTATCTAGGCATCACTATCACTTTGTAAAGTGTCCATGGCCAGAGGTGTCTGGCCATGGTAGTGGGTTGGTGTGATCCAACCTCACCCATCGATCACATGGGCTCATTAAGATATCAGTACTTTTGGGGTCACGAATGAGATGGACCTATGTGATGGATGGATACTGCTGTCTCTTTCTGGGTGTTTTTGTTATTAGTACGGTGCTTCTGGGGGAGCAGAGTTAGGGTTGTTTGGGTGACTGCAGGCCCGTACTTCGGAATGTTGTAAAGCAAGCTCTTCTCTTGGATTCTCAAGGCACTCATCTCACACATGTGAGTTTGAGAAGAGAACAGTGTTCTCTAAAGGGCATGTTGGATGCAGGAACAGATTCTTTCCCCCTAAAGGCCAGACAAAAGATTTTTGCCTGGGATTATATTACAAATGCACAAAATGACCCTCAAACTCTCCCATTTTCCAGTGGGAAATCCCCAACTCCTCTGCCATTGCTCCATGCACATCTCTTACAGGAATAGCTCCAACCTCAACCTAACAGCAGCGGCAGCTGAAGCGTTTGGGGCCATTGGTGTATGGTTTTTAAGGAGACAGCTGCACGAAAACTCTGGAATACCATCATCCACTAACAACCTCTGTGCTTTTCACCACCACATCCATCCCTCTGGATGAGCTGCTTTAGACGTTTTTCCCAGGGAAGAACACAGATTTGAATACTACACATGCTCTACACACCAGCATGAACAGCCAGGTCCTGCACTACTCCGCAGAATTTTGTTCCATGCAAGTGTACAAAGGAAACCACAAATATCTCATCCTTTTAAAAATTATTTCTCTTTCATTCTTATTTCACTCCTTTCCTTTCCTGCCCTTTACTGTACACCTATTCCCCAGCTTCTTCCATATAGGGTGGAAAGAAGAAAGCAATTTTCTTTTGAATAATTTATCTGCTAATTAGATTATTGTATGAAAAAACAAAACTACAGAGCTGTTGTTTTAACAATAATTGCTCAAGTTTAGAGGGACGTATGATTTTCCTGGTTTAAAAAAAAATCAATATTAAATATTTCTTGTGTCCATGAAAGGTATTCAGGACCAGAATCTGAGCTTATTTAAAACCTGGTATCAATCAGGAGAAAGGGCACAGAAGTTAATGGAGTTACATGGATATAAAATGGGAATCAGATCAGAATCTGATCCCCAGAAGACAAATGTTTAAGGATAAGTTGTTTAAATGTAGCAAGAAAACAACATTATTGGCACATCAAGTAATAATTTTTTAAAAAACAATTGTCCCTGATTTTTTGCTATGCCCTCACTTTGGCGATCAATAAAAAGCTATTTGTAGCCAGAAATGTATCTGCAATTCCTATGGGGGAGGAAATCATACATAGGTCAGGAAGCTATGGCCAGAGTGTCACCATATATTTAGCAAATGATAATGGAAACCGCACTGGGAGGGGGGAAAAATCTATAGAGGAAGGGAAAATGCATTGCCTAGTCCAGGAACTTATGGCATGTTCAAAACCAGGGAAGAGAAAGAGACAGTTTAGAGGAGAGGATGGTAATCTCCCTGGCTCCTCCTTTGCGCTCTAGATCACTGCTTACTCCACCACTGATCTATGCAGCTAATTTCCCCAGCCCCTTCTCGCTACACTGTATATCTTATTTCCAATTTCTCCTGGCTCTTAAACTCACTTACTGTGCACTGCACTTGTACAGAGAGCAGTGGCGGCGTGGAAATTGCCTCTACCTGCCAGATGTGTGTGTATATGAAAAAGAGAGAGTCTCTCAGAAACATCCTGGGTCATTGCAAAACTTACCCCTCTTTCTCACCCTCCCTCGCCCCCAGCTGATGGATGGGGTAATATCCCTCTCCCATCTTATTCTCAGCTGCCCTGGGTCCAGGAGCTGGAAGAGAACTGCTGCTGCTGCTGTGTGAGCTCCGACAGGTGAATCCTGAAGGTTTTAAGCACAGCCTTCGCTCCCTTGCCTTCGAAGAAAAGCAATGTAATAAAATAACCGAGCAGGAAAATGAATGGAGAGAAAGAAAGAGAGAGAGATGGATTCACCTACCAGAGGGGTTTTGCAGCCATGGCCGTGAGCTTGTCCCTTCGCCCTCTTTTTCCTCCCAGCAATGCCCTGACCACTTCAATGTGCTGTCCTTCAAAATTTTTAATTTTTTTTTTATAAGGCTGAGACCTGGAATATCAGGGCACCTGCTAACCCAGCTTCCAGGGTGGGTCCACTCTGGCTTGCACTGATTTCCCAGCTCCCAGGCTGCCCAAGGTAGTTCAGTGCCTCTCGCCTGCACCACTTTCAGATGCATTTGCAGATGAGTTTTGCGCTGAGAGCCACTAAGTAGGTGATGCTAAGACCATCAGAACTGCAGGGGAGGGGGTCTACCTGTGGCTGCCCACCCCTGCCTTTGAAGTGGTACAATCCATGTTTGTGTGCTTGCTAGAACAGCTATGTTTATGAGTACCTTCTCCAGGCTATCCTCATGTTTGACTGGTGTGTGTGCTCATTCAGTTGCATAGAGACTCCACTACGATCAACTCATTCAGCCCCTGGTTGGCAGACGGGGAAAGAAGCCTGGTGGAAGAGACCCTCCCACTCGCATGCCTGGGACTGAGATTAGGTTGGTACGCAAGAGTCTTGATAGGTTAAAAAACAGAGGGAACCAATGCTCAGTCTATACTCTCTAGGTCGGGGTGGCCAACCTGAGCCTGAGAAGGAGCCAGAATTTACCAAAGTACATTGCCAAAGAGCCACAGTAATATGTCAGCAGCCCCCCATCAGCTCCCCCGCCCCACTCCCAGCACCTCCCACCCACTGGCAGCCCCTCTGGCACCTCTTGATCAGCTGTTTCGTGGCATGCAGGAGGTTCAGGGCAGTGGGGGGAGAGGAGCGAGGGCACGGGAGGCTCAGGGGAGGAGGCAGGAAGGGGTGGAGTGGGGGCAGTGCCTGTGGCAGAGCCAGGGGCTGAGCAGTGAGCACCTCACAGCACATTGGAAAGTTGGCGCCTGTAGCTCCAGCCCCGGAGTTGGTGCCTACACAAGAAGCCACATACTAACTTCTGAAAAGCCACATGTGGTTCTGGAGCCACAGGTTGGCCACTCCTGCTCTAGGTGCTTGGCAGGTTTTGGGCACATTCTAGATGGTAAGGGGGTTTCAAATAGTCTGGCTTGACCGTGATAAGTGATTCTGACTGGCCTGGGTCTCTGGATATCGGCTCCCAGGGACCCCAGATCAAATGGGCTCTGTTTCCAAGTTTATTTCTAATGATGAGCCAGCCAGCCCCACTAACAGGAATGAAAAGCAGTGACATTGCATTTCTGTCTCTGCTGACACTGGTGGAGCTGACTCCAGGCTCACCTGGGGAGCTGATATTTCAGTAAGACGGTGCTGTTTGGACACAGTCCCTTTTCAGCGTAGAACCAGGCACTGTCAGAACAAAGTGTATGAGATCATTTAAAGCTGAGCTGCTCTAGCTAGGGAATCTGGGGCTTTTCTCTGCATTGTCTCCAGAGTGTGCAGATCCCTTCAAGCCAGGAGATAACAGCTAAGCTGGTTCTTTGTGAATGACTCTGTGCGTGGCTGGGGCTCACATGCTCCTGGCTTGCCCATTGATGCTACATGTTCATTCACACACCCTGCTAATGAGCTCCTGCCCATTCCCTCCCTTTATGCTGCAGGGAGTTGGTGTGAGGGTCTAGTGGACTGGAGTGCTGACACCTCAGCACTGGCCTATTTTGTTTGTGCCAGTCCGTTAACTCTCCTTGCTATTGAGGGATTTCAGAGAGGCCCTTGAAGCACAGCAGGCTAGTAACAATCATCAATTGCTACAGAACTGGGCTGGATTTGAAATGTGGCCTAGTGATGAAATCCTTGGTAGCCCATTGCCAATTTCTTGAGCCATCAAGCTGAAGGACGTACCCTGCTCTTTAAGGCACAGTCCATGGCACAGAGCTATGTTGTAGGATCCCTGGCAGATATTTTTCAGGATGCCTCTCAGAACTTCCAGCACATAAGGGGAAGGAGCAGGGGATCCAGTAGGGGTGCAACATCTTACTCCAGGGTGCCATGCAGGGGTGGGGAGGCCATAGCTGCACTGCCATCTGATCTATTTGAGGCACCATGCAGCGGCTGTGGCCCCTGCTCTCCCCACTGTGCAGTTACCCTTAGCCCTCCCAAGACTCACACAGGGTATGAGGGGAAAGCTCCTTGGCCCAGAGCCTGAAAAGTATTCCAGTGAACTTAATGGAAGTGAGGAGACTAAATTCCTTTGAGGATCTGGGCTCTTATGCCTCCTGGAGCCTCCAGCTGCATGGCCTCCTATGGGCCAGGCATTGTCCTTCCCCCATGCTGGACTGCCATCCTCACAGATGCCCCTGTGTTTGCTGGCCACGACTTAACGCCCCCTTTCTGAAGAGGGACACTTGGGTTTTACATCATGTTTGAAACAAAGAAGTGCTTAGCTGGGTTATGACCCAAACGTTACAGACTCTCACTTGCTTTCCCCCATGGACACGGGTGAGTTACTTTGTGCTCCTCAGTGGGGCTGGGCAGTGCAAATAGACTAGTTTGACATGCGTGTTTGTTCCCAGTCAGGTTCAGTGTGATGATCTGGCTCTCACACACTAGCACAACATTGCATTCAGGTTGCGACCGCTGCAGGGGAACATTTCAGTCCACACCAAATAAATCTGCTTTTTCTAAAAATATAAATGATTGGAAGCATTTCTGCTGGACTTAAGCCACGTCATACTTTGCTTTTACTGCCCCTAAATCTGGGGCCTAAATTGAGCTGGCACTGTCTCTTAAATGGAAGTCCCGGGAATATATAACTATGCCACGTTCACCAGCGCTGTGCCAGATGAGAGCATGAGTTGCTGCCACTTGACACAAGTTTAAATAATGAAGTGCTCTATTTAGCTTACATGAGTGTCTTTGTATAGTATGGCCTTCTCCCTCCCTGCCAAGGAAATGCTGTGAAATGACAAGGCAGAGGATAACTGTCTCTGGTGGTTCCCGACAACATCCACCTAAACTCTGATGATGATCAGAGAGGCAACCACTCTACAGGGTCTCTCCAACTAGCTTCATCCAGTGACACATGGCGTGCCCATCACCAACAATGGCATGGAATGGGTTGGCTTTTGTGGGTTACAGTAGTTTGCCAGCCACTAAGTCAGAATCTTCATTGTGCCAGGAGGGGCATTCGCTGGAAGTCAGCACCGCAGGATAATGTTGGTCAGTGAGGTGGGAAAGAATTTGTCCCTGCTGGGAGTTGAACTGTGGATCCAGTGTTGAGCCAAAGGAGAATGTCCATAAGCTGATGGCGGCTCCAGCATTAATATCCCCCAAGTCTTCAGCTACTTGAGGGCAAGGCAATGACAACGCTTCCAGGAAAATCAGACCCCAAGAGAAGCAAGCCAGGAATTAACACCATTAGCATAAGCTGTGTTCAATTGTACAGTTATCTACCAATGTATGAGTGATGCACATCATCCATCGGTCCTGCCCTCCAGCATGTCGGGGTTCCCACTGTAAGAGAGACAATAACACCTTTGTCCAGGAAGCCTTCACAGTTTAGTGGGGGAAAAGGAAAGGGAGTGGGAGGTGGGAAGCTGTAGATGTAGCCTCAGAAGCAAGAAAGAAGAGAGCTACACCACACCTGTGGGAAGCCATCTCTTGAAACTCACACAGGACAGCCCCACCTGCTGGGCTTCATTTCACAATCTAGCGCCATCCAAACAAGAGCGATTTGCTCTCTCCCCTGGGCACCAGGGTGCCTTCATGTTAATTAAACAAAACAAAATCTAACAAGCTTTTTCTGGGAGGAACGTATGGTAAGAGCACTAGGCCCATGCACCCCTTAGTGTCTCCAATGTCTGACCCACCTATAATGCTAACCCTGCAAATCCCCCCTGACATAGACGGTGCATGAACAACCCACTGCACTTTACCCGATGGCCTCTGATGGGTTAACCTACTAAAATTCAAATATCTTCCTGGCCTTGAGGAGTTAAGGGAGGGAAGCAAGTAAGTTCAGCTCTATTTGATTTAAAAATAGCTCTGACTGAAATGTGGGCAGCAGAACTGAAGCCCTTTGATTATTGTCAGATCCAGTTTGGCCTAAACCCTGTCATGCTGTCCCAGCTGCTAAAGGGTTAACAGGGAGATGAGCTGCCTCTTCCACTGGGGCTGAGTAGTGGCTCTGCAACAGCTGGGATCATTAAAAAGGCTGCAGGGCAGCAGTGGCTGAGGAATTACTGAAATCAGGGCCCTTTAGCAATGAACTATGGGAAGCTAACCAGGTAGCTGGACCTTCAGAGGCGGATGCTCACAGAGTAAGTCCGGGAAACAGCCTGCTGGACAGGTGTGGTCAGAGGCAGGCAGGCACTGGGAAAAACTGGTTCCAACTTCTTCATGAAGGGTCCCCGAGGGGTGGTTGAGCCTGGGTTCCCCAGCAGAGTAGTGGGGCCCGAACCCCAAGAAGTGGAGTCTATTGACCTTTTGCTAAGGTTACTGGGCCCCTGACCTACCAGACTCTTTGCTGCCCTGAGTTGGAAGACAGAGACTACAGTATTAACCACCTGGCTGGAGGCATAGCAAAGAACTACCAGCCATGGATTAAATAGTGATTGGCTAAATAAAGGGGAAACTCGGCCATCACCATGCTCAACAACAAGGGGCTACCGGAGGCTGACAGCAGCCCCAGACAGACCCCAGTTCATGCCAATTAAAAATGATGGCCTGCTCTGCATAGCCTCTCCACCATGGAGAATAGAGAGGAGCAATGTCTTGCAAAACCCAGCCGTTGGTCTCAGAGCAGCTCTGCAGCATGCTTCCATCCCCACATCTTGGTCCAGCAGCAGCCCCTCTGTTCTCACTCAGACTGCCTGCAGGTTAGGGTGTGGAGAGGGCTTGCAAAGGGCAGACATGAGGGTTTGGCTGCGCTCTGCATCATCATCCTCCCTTATACCTGGGGGGATTTCACAGTGGAATATCAGCTGTATCAGCCCATTGAAGTCCATGGGAGTCTCTCTGTTGACTTGGATGGGGGTTTGACCAGCAGTGTTATCAGAGGGGTGCTACTGTCCCACCATCAGTAAGGCTGAGACTCGCTTACTGTTTAACAGATGCTATTTCAAAGCGCTCCACGTGCTCAGTCAGTGTCCTGTCAGTTGCTGTACCCTCTGGGGAGCGAGGGTAGGGAGAGTGTTCAGAACTCAAGGTAACTTGAGTAAGGGGTTCCCAAAACAGAACCTTAAAACATGTCAAACAAATGTTTATGGTTCTTAACATTTTTGGTTCACATCCAATCATGGCTCTGCTGCCTCACTCTCAAAACTTGGATAGCAGCACCCTGTAGTGACCGATCTCAGCTCAGGTCTGGCACCCACTGCCCCTTTGAAGATGCAACGTTTAAAAGGTTATTCTAGCAGATGGCTTGAGCCAAGCTGATGAGCCAAAGAAAGTCACTTGGTGCTTACAGCAGGACTGGCACTCTGGTACAAGCCAGTGTGTTTGCCAGTTGCCTGACATCAGAATAAGTGGTTGGCTCAAGGTGATGTGCTGTGGTTTTGAACCCACCCAGTATCCATGTGCTCTGAGTCTGAGCCCTGCCCTTAGCAGCTCTCTGAGAACATTGTGAACGTTAGTTGCTCTGTACCTGCCTTCTACAAAACTTGCCTCTTGCAAGTTTAGCCCTAAGGTCAAAGCTTCTATTGAGACCTGATATCTCAAAGTGCCCTGCAAGCCACATTATTATTCAAATTTCATTTTGGAAATACTGTTAGGGAAAACAGCATTAATTAAATAGATAGAAGATGAAAGGCTCTAGCGAGCAGCAGCATTAGGGCAATGTAATCATGCTGCCTGCTCCTCACTCCTGTCCTGAACAGTGGGACTGGGTGTGATCAAAGAAAAGCAAGTAGTTGTGATTCTCATCAATATCTGCATGATCAAAGGGGTTGCTGAGCATCAAGAAAGGCACCCATAATGAAAGACCTATTCTAGGGGTGAGTATGTGGGCAATATTGACTGTTGTCAGTCAAAACACTAACATGTTCATCATGAAAAGTAAATAGGTTTCTGGAGCAATTCATCCAGTCCACACAAACCAAGGTGTCTTAGTGATTGGCATCTTTTAGAGGAAGGGCATGCTAGTGCACCTGGGCTTATTACCTGCTGCCCTACTAGGCCTAAGGGACAGCACCTGAGTCTTTTAAAGGGGGAGAAACTGTGGGGAGTAAGAAGATTCCTGCAGGGCCCTGAGGCAGCAGAGGAAAGACACCAAGGGGGAAAGCCTATGGAGAAGGCCATGCTCCAGGCAAGTGGCGTTGGGAGAAAGACAGACCCTCAGGGAGGAGGGGCTGGGACCAGCTGAGACTGGGATGAAGACTTGGTAAGTTTGAGATTTATTTTGCAAGACTGTGCAGGACTTAATCAAGTGGATGCCAGCAGGGGAATAGTCTGAATATCTGGACTGTTTGGCCTTTGTAAGGGTCCCTGAGTGAAGGGGAAACTGAGGCCAGCCTTGGCAGAACCATACTGGCCAGAAGGGGGTGCTACAGGGCAGGCATGCCCTTTGATGTAAGTGTTCACAACTATCAATTTCACTCTTCAAAGTACTGTATTTTTTGTTAGTTGTGTGGCCTTTTTAAAGCAGTCATAGCAAACAGCAAATAATTAGACACAGCCCTCTGCCCAGCCCCCGCAAACAGCCACAGAAAAATCAAGCTGTGCACAAGCTGCACTAAACCTTAAATATACTTTGACCCAAAAGACTGGATTGCTGGAGAATTTTTCACCCCTGTTAAGGTTACACGCAAATTTCCATTTTAACTGGGGTATGCTACTGCCCCACATAACATTGATGTGTCACACTGGGGTAAGGGGTAAGATTAGGGGTGCAAGCTGAAGCCCTTTAGTCAAAGGGTTCCCAAGATGCAAGCCCTCCCCTCATTAAATTAAATAAAGATAGCACTATAAAATCCACATACAGAGGAAGATTGTCTTGAAAACTGGTATGCCACAGCTGGGGCTGGGATAGTGTTTGGGGTGAAAATTTGGGGTCATTAAATCAAAGGGTTCTCATTACTCAGTCCCCCACATTTGAGCATCTTTTAATTTTCTAACGGCTCTGTAATTCACATCTGTCATAAGATCACCTTGGAGACTGCTGTGCCCTAACAGGGGCAAACTTGTAGTCATTTGGGCAAGCGTATCCTCAGATTCAGCTCCCCAGTGAGCAGCTGATTTTTATCCACAGATTGCTCTAGACCCCAGTTACAGTACAGGCCAGCCTCCTACAACTCTATTTCTTGGCTTTTGGAGGTTTGAGTCTAGGTGCACTTGATGTGCTGGAAGACAATGAGATGGATTATGGGTTTATGGGGCCCAGGGCCAGAGCAAGTGGGAGCCCCCTCCTCACCCCTTCCATCTGCAGTCCCCTCTTCACCCCCTTGTTGCTCCTGCCCAGGGGTGGGGTTGGGGTCTGGGGGCTTGCCCTGCTCGCTGGCAGGCATGCCGGGCGAGCAGAACAAGGCAAGCCTCCGTGCCCCAACCCTGCTCCCTAGGAGGAGTGCTGAGTGAAGTGGAGTGGGTTGGGGTGCATCCATTTTTCCAGGCCCCCCCTAATTGGCCATGGCCCCAGGGCACAGGTCCCATTAGCCTAGTTGCTACAAGGCCCAGCTGGTCCACCAAAACTCTGCATAAAACCATGGCTTGGGGAAGTGAACGTTCGTTTTGATCACTTTGAAACTGATTTAGCGACTACCTCCTGGAGAGGTGGGTTAACTACAGTGAATGGGAAAACCCTGTGGCTGCTGTAGGAAGCAGCACAGCTCCAGTGCCATAGATGTAGGATGAGAAAGCAGGAGACAAATAAAAAGAGGGGAATCTGGTTTTTAAGTCACTCATGATTTTGGGGGAGGGGTGACTGATCTGCTTCTCAAACTTTTGAATCCTCCTGTAACTGCTTTGTACTTCACTAGAAAGCAATTTTTGGGCCCCTAATGATGAGTCAGATAATAAATATGTAGGTGCATGAATGGCAATGCATTTCCATGGGAGTGGATCCCCACTCTCCCACCGGCAGGGCTGGGGGTGGGAGATGTGTCTTCAGGAAGGAGAACTTCCAGTCCAGTTGTGGTTCTCTTGTCTCCCCAGGACTGGGGAGGGATGGAGACTTACTAGGAACTCTGAACCATGGGCCGGTTTCGGATATTAAATCAGATCTTGGAGAGCACAGTTATGCAAAACATTTCTAGAGGGAGAGAGTAATTTCCTCAGTCAATTGCAGCCAACAATATTCTGCTGCCTTTGTGTGCCAGCGATTCCCTTTGTAATGGAGATCTCTTAACAGATGTCTGGAAATGCAGCTGTCTAGGGAGTTAGTTTCACATAATAGCAGAGCAAGACTGTAGCCAAGTGCTCTCTGCCAGGAGTGAGGCATAAATCTGCCAGGTGATCAGGCTGCAGCAGAACAAGGAAAGCACCCAGCAAAGAAGAGGCATGTCAAGTAGAGTCAGGACCTCTGGGTTGTCTTCCCAGCTCTGCCATTGTCTTGCTGCTCTTCCCCTTGCAGTGCCTTAGTTTCACCAGCAGCACTGTGGGGCTAAGTGCGGTGACAAATGCAGCTTTTCTGTCTGAATGTTGCCTTTGATTTCAGGCCTCAAGGATTCGCTCCCCTCCCCTCTTAGGTGTCCCTTGAAGTTTGGTTTCCAATGAATCCACAATCTCATGTCAGCGGCCTGCCTATGGAAACAATCAATGTATTGTAGAGATGTAAAGCCATAAATCAGCTGGTGTTAGCTGGGAACTGGGTCCAGCTAGCTGAGCTGTGCTAAATTCAGCAACAGATTTACCTGCCTTTATCCTCTCCCATATAGGTCTCAGCCTTTGTCACCGCCAGGGTGGATTCTGGTCGTAAGCTTTATTTGGCTGGATCCTGGAAGCTTAGGCAAATGCCATCCCTTCTTACCTGGGCAGACTGGCATGAGTATAAACTCCCAGGACTTTGTGCTACTTATTAGCTGCCAACATACTTCTATGTTCAATGTGAGGTGCATGAATGGACAGAGATAGTCGATAGTCTGTGGGCCAAATCTGGACTGTTTGATGCTGTTAAACAGACTCTAAAATCTTTTTATTTACTTATCATTATTGTTGTTCGTTTTTTATTTTTTCCAGAGTCTGGGTGGCCCTTAGTACTCCTCCATTAAATATGTCAGTGACGTGGTGGTGGTTTAATTATCAGAGGGTGGACATAGGGTAATAGATGCAACTGGGTTTTTTTTAAGAGTTGATAGCTAGGAGAGTGATAGATTATATGTGTTTGCGGGGAGTGGCAGGGGAAAAAAGAGTTCAAAAAGTCTTTTAGCAGTTGCCACATAGTAACTACTTTTGGTGACTAATGATCCAGGCCAAATCTGCACAGTCCCCATAGCCACTCAGCCAATAGAGAGAGATTCTTGAACCTAACCCTGTGGCAAAGAGGGGCACTTATCACAGGTCAATGCCAATTCCTAGAAGAACCTTTCCTGGAAGGATCTTTGTGCATGGCACTGTGCTCTGGTTTATTGAGCTGGATTTAAATCCAGCTTTTCCAGCTACAGTAACCTTTGAGGTTTGGGGTAGTTATAACTGGAGAAATTTTCAAGTTCATTCACATCTTGACGTTCTCCATCCTATAGATGCTAAAGGTATCTTATAGTTGCAATTAGTCATCTGCATCTGGCCTATGCCAGCTGACTCGGGCTGCGGGGCTGTTTCGTTTCAGTATAGACATCTGGGCTCGGCAGGAGCCCAGGCTTTAGGACCTTGTGAAGTGGGAGGCTCTCCCCACAATGTGGTCATAATAGTACAAGATGAGGGTCTGATCCAGCACTGACTGAAGTCAATAGAAATAGATATGAAACGGGCTTGAGTTAGGTGGGCATTATGTTTCTTAAATGGTTTTGGCTATTGTATGTCCAAGTGTTTAGTATCAAAGAGGCACTTACAGGACAGTTCCCACCTATTTTTCTTTACTATGTGCCAAAGTAATATCTCATGATGACATATCATTAAGCAACAATGCTATGTCCCCACCCCTAAAATAAATTCAGAAGCCAGTGTTTGCAGAACAAGGGGTGAGTCAAACCCTTGGAAACTGAGCCCAGCACAAAGAAGTGGCACAGAAAAAATTGGTTTGTTTTTTTCAAACAAAGCAAAACTTGACTGAAACCACCCAGATTCATGCTGACCCACAAATGGGCCAGGCTTCTCCTGCAACTCAGGCCACATGCATTCACGACAGGTCCTGAGACCTTGGCAAACCTGCCCCAAGTTACAGGTTTGTACTGAAAGCATCCTCCCAGCTCCACTGACGTCAGAGTTATTCTGGATTTACAATTGTTCAACTGAGTCTAGGCTGACCAGACAGCAAATGTGAAAAATTGGGATGGGGGTGGGGGGTAATAGGAACCTATATAAGAAAAATCCCAAAGTCCCAAAATCGGGACTGTCCCTATAAAATCAGGACATCTGGTCACCCTGAGTCAAGTCTACGCTAGAAAAGCATTGCAGGTAAGCTTAGTAGCAACTTAAATATAAGCACTACCTTTGACTTACAATTGTTGGTTAAGAACTGATTTAGAATCTGGTCAGTGGGGTGCATATAAACATACATCCAGCTATCGAATGAGTAATTATTTCTCATCATGCATAGGCTACAACAAAGCGTTCTGTGCAGAGAGGAACAGCTGGGAGACCTTGACAAGTTTTGCATCTGAGCTAATTCAAAATTTCATATGCAATCACCTAACTTCTAATCTTCTGGTGTCTCACTGAGAAATAAGAAGTTGTATTTATACTAGATGACAGCAAGCTTTGTGCTCTGCTGCAAAGGCAGCCATGGTAATGAACCCTGTTACCAGAACAGTTTTGACATCTCTGATTGCCTCACAAGATCCTTTTGACATACAAGGAAGTAAACAACCATAAAAAAGACACAGAGGAAAAGCCACTGCTGGCTGAGCAATTTTAAAAGAGACGTTAAAGCAATGGGCCTTAAACCAGGAATAGTTCCACTGACTTCAGAGTTATTCTGGATTTACACCTGTTCAACTGAGTCTAGTCTACACTAGAAAAGCATTGCAAGTACAGTTTTGCAATATACTGGCAAACCTGCCCACTGTAGGTACAGTTTATATTGGAAAGGAGTGCTTTTGCCTCTGCAGTTTATACCAGTCCCTGAATGAAATAAGCTATACCAGCAAAAGCACTCTAGCTGCTATCACTGCCTATACACTGAGGCTTTTGCCAGCATCATGATGTCATACAAAAAGACACTGGCGACATTATTATATGCGCAAAAGTTTCTAATGTGGATCTATCCAGGGACCAAAATTTGGCCCTGTGGATCTAATTCAAACCAGATTCAGCTTCCTCTGCCTCCCTAGGTGATGATCTCAAAACCTAAACTACAGAAATGCCCCTTTAAAGATATCTCTCTCTCCAGCATGCACACTAGCCTTTTAAAAAATGCTTATCAGCATGCACAGCCTTTAGATGCAAATCTCAGTAATATAGAAACATTAAAGCAAATTCCACAAAAGACCCAAAGAAAAGCCAAACCCAGTTTAATAAATCAAAATAGTAATTTATGTAACAAAACCTGCAGCTAGGTTCTTATTTTCCACCTTAAACTTAACTAAGCAGTGTGATGCTGCTGGCATACATCTCTAACCATGGTGCTACCAACAAGGTCCTATGGCCCCTTTTGAGTTTCAGCTTTAAACAAACCCCAAAGGCCAATGCCAAACTCAGCCCAAATCATCATTTCACCTGGATTAATCCTGAATCTGCCAAGCTCCACAGTGTTTTGACCCAAAACGCAGCCCAGGCTGAAATAGTGTAGAAGAATTGATTCTTTCTTTACGCCTTGAGGCCAGGTGGCCAGACCCCTATGCCCCTGCAGAGCCCAGCTGGCTTCAGTGGATCCAAATGCAGGCTTATGGCCCCACTTAACTTTTCCTATTGAATCATGTGTGCAGAGAATAGGAGTCGGTCCTTCACTGGACGTATGTAGGCCCACTATTACCTCCACCTTCTGGCATTTCTAATACTGACTCTAAAATTTGGTAGCACCTGCCCTAACAGCACGTACGTGTGTGTGTGTGTGTGTGTGTGTGTGTGTGTGTGTGTGTGTGTGTGTGTGTGTGTGTGTGTGTGTGTGTGTGTGTAAGAAAGAATCAGTGTAGCATTGTACTAGAGAGAGAACAATGCTGCACTGATGGGGGTGTGTGTGTATATATATATATACACACACACACACCCATCAGTGCAGCATTGTTCTCTCTCTCTCTCTAGTACAATGCTACACTGATTCTTGCTTTTTATAGATTTAATCTTATTTAGACACTCTGGTACCCTTTTCAGTTTCCCTATCCTTTACCCTAATTCCTTTTAATTCAAAATTAAACAGATGCTTATTATCCAGAAATTCAGCAAGGAATCACTTTCATGTTTGGAGTAGATGCTAGCTCTGTAATGTAAAATTCATTACTACTGCTTTTTTGTTTTGTTTTGTTTTTTTTCCCTTTGCCACAAGCCCTGACTTCTTTGGTAATGATATTTGCCTGAATCTCTCAAACATCTGTGATAAAATTCTTATCTAGTGTGTGCTGAGCTAGAGTAGCTGCTTCTGTGACTGGATCAGAAGCCAGGAAATCTGGCTTCAATTCCTGACTCTGCCACTCATGGGCCTTTAAACATGCATGGAATGGCTGCTGAAAAATGCAAGACTCTTATTAAGGAGCCAGCGGATAGAACTCCAGAATGGGACCTCGGCACTTGGCTCTGGGTTAGAGAGGGGATGGCTTTTGCTTCCCCAGCTCCCTACACTTCAACAACTATAAAACAAGAGCAATTACTCAGGCTCAGTGTGGGTGAAGTGGATTTCACCCCATGTGCAGAGGACCTATGCAAAACTGTAAAATACCTTAACCAGAAAAAAACCCCACTCCCTACTGCATTTTGTTTTTTTCCACCTAGTATTTTTAATATTCTGGACCATTCTTGCAAAATATCTGTCCCAAGCTATTTTGGCTGCAGGTAGCCTTCCTCAAACACTCTCTGGCAAGGGAAACAAAATAGATGCACTCATAAAGTTTCATTCTCTCTCTCATCCCCTCTTGCTCACCTCACTCCTACTTGGTGGCTAGGATTAGAGAATACAGGCGGCTGTCAGAGGAAGATTCTGACAATTGATCACAGGCAGGTTTGGGCCTGAATAGCTGAAGGGCTCTGGACACAATCAAGGATACTTTTATAGCAGGCACCTTGGTTGCCCCTTGAACTGTAGGGAGCCAGGCCTCTGGCAGAATTCCAGCAGGGTCTTAAAAGCACTCAAGCATTTCCAAAGGTTTAGGGTCTGAGTGACTGAAAGAATGTAAAAAGAATGAGTCCTTGTGGCACCTCAGAGACTAACAAATTTATTTGAGCACAAGCTTTCATGGGTTAAAATCCACTTCATCGGATGCATGCAGTGGAGAATACAGTAAGAAGATATATATATTTACACAGAGAACATGAAAAAATGGGTGTTGCCATACTAACTATAATGAGAGTGATCACTTAAGGTGGGTTGTTATTAGCAGGAGAAAAAAAACTTTTGTATCCTGATTATCACTACAAAAGTTTTCTTTTCCTCCTGCTGATAATAGCCCACCTTAAGTGATCACTCTCATTATAGTTAGTATGGCAACACCCATTTTTTCATGTTCTGTGTGTGTGTGTGTGTGTGTATATCTATATCTATATATAATCGTCCTACTGTATTCTCCACTGCATGCATCCGATGAAGTGGGTTTTAGCCCACAAAAGCTTGTGCTCAGATAAATTTGTTAGTCTCTGACGTGCCACAAGGACTACTCATTCCTTTTGCTGATACAGACTAACACGACTACCACTCTGAAACCTGAAGGAATGTAGCTGTCGCATTGGGGTTTGGTTATTTATTGCTCGTCTTATTTCTCTGAAGAATGTTCTTTTCCAGGGGAACATTTCCTTACACTTCATTGTATTACTTCCCTTGCTTTTGTTGCGAGCACAGTGATCGCTCTCCAGAATCACCAGTACACCCATGTACAAGACTCCAGTGATTTACCAGCCAGGTTACTAGGGGTGGGCCTCATCTGGAAGATCAGATGAAACTCCTCTGCTTTTGATGGCGCCTGATTTTGGAGCCAGGTTTAAAAGCACCTGGGGAAAGGGAACAGAGCAGAGTGACCAAGAAGTGGATGGATTTAGAATGACGTCTTGGCTACTGCCATGAGTTAGAACAGCACCAGGACCATCATTAACTACAGAGAACTCCTGGGCTGAGTACTGCACTCAGTCCCACCCCTGCTGAACGCCAAGCAGCCATGAGGGCAGAAGTTGTCTCAGTAGCTGTTCACTTCTGGATGAAATCTGCCCTAAACCATGGTGGTGAGACCCAGATCGGTTTTGAACTGGGCACAGGAACTGCAGCACAACTCAGGACCTCAGCACCTGTGGCAACCAGGGATGGCCAGGCCCCCCTAGTGTATGGGATGAGGCTGGGAACACAGTTTGCAGCTGGCCCTTATCTTTAAAATGGGCTTAATTGAAACCAGGGAGCTGGAAAGCAGTGCCTGACCTGTGGGGCGTTCCAGAGCCTGATCTGACTTCTGCCATTTGGCCCTGTCCAGCTGTGGCTAACCAGATCCTGTGATGCCTTATTGCCCATCCCCTGTGTCCTGTACCTACAGACAAAACATGCCTTCTGCTTCTCTATGCAGCCTGCCTCAACAACTGCATGGGCCAGCACTGACTATCTTGGCTTCATATAACCATCCAGACCAGCCATAGATCCTCCAACAGTGAGTACCAGTGAGAACTCTCACAGCTCCAGCAGGTTCTCCTCTAGAACCAGCTGTTCTTTAATAGATTCCATTTCTGTTGAAGGTGTTTGAGAAAGGCTAACATGCCCCACCGCTAATTCTTCACTGGGGCAGGGCTAGCCTGGGGCTGCGAGACAGCTCAGGGATTTTCTGCCACAAAGTTGACTTTGGTGTGAGATGTTAGGATCAGGATCTGTGTCACTGACTGCCAGGGATACTGGAACTATTGGTACAGTGGGGATGCTGAGAGTCGTTGAACCAAACTGTAAAACCCTATCTACTGGAAACCACTTCAAGCCAGGGGGTGCAGTAGCACCCCCAGCTCCAGCACCTATGGATTCTCCATGTTTGGACCAACCTCCAAACCCCATGGAGGTCAGTGGCTCCACATGCTGGATCGGGGCCTTAGCTGAGACATTCCTGGCAGGATTGAGGGGAAGCCACTTAAAGGGTTTCCAATATAGCCCCAACTCAACAGCAAGTTGCAATGGACTTACCCCCTTCCATCCTGGAACACAGAAACCCCCCTTCCCCGAGTGAGGATCGATGCATCCCCCCCACCCAACAAAGGGCTCCGGGAGAGGCTGGGGAAGGGGACGGGGAGCGGTGACAATGGGGAATAAAGGAGGACCCCCCCGGAAGTGGCAGCTGAGTGTCTGGCTATTGCACCTTCCACAGAAACTAACACAAACTCCCAAGCTGAGGCTCGCTGGGTTTTGTGTCTGTTCTGGCGGGGGTCCCCCGTTGCAGTTTCTGGGGTTTAAGGCTTTGGAACGGGGGGTCGCTGCTCCCCCAAACAAAGGACCCGGGCCAAGGCTCGGAGAGAAACGGATCCGCGCCCCCAGCCGGCCTCTGCGAAGGGCTCGGACATCGCTCCCACCCCCGGGGGCAGGAGCGGGGCCGGAGCAAGCACACGTTACCTCTGCCGCTGCCCCATCTCTTCCTCCGGCTCCGGGGCTCGGCGGAGCAGGACGGCGCGCTCCCCTCTCGCTGCCATTCATGCCGGCCTCGGCTACCTGCGGCTGGCCCCTCACCTGCCGGCCACGCCCACGCGCCCCAAGACACGCCCACTTCTAGCCCTCACCTGCCTGTGAACTGGTGCCTCGCCTTCCTTTTCCTGGGGGTGGAGGGAGTGTTCTGCGGCGCCTCCACCTGCAATAGAGCCCATGGCAAATGGGAGAGCCTGCTCCTGAAGGGGTATGGGGGGCTCCCCGGGGCAGGGAGGGCTGCAGAGAGGACGGTCATGTGACCAGGGAGTTTAGAGGGAGAGGTAAGTAGCTCTCCTTAGGCAGAGGGGGGGGGGGAATGAAAAGGTAGCAAAGTGGGTGCAGAAAAGGCTGAGCGTGTTTTGCACACTCATCCACACACAAGCTGGCCTAACCACTTCAGTGCAGAGCAGAGCAAAGGAATTGTAGCCATTCAGTCAACTTTCTCTGCTTGTGATCTGGTGGAAACAGCTGACTTTGTAGGCAGGGATGCAATGTTACAAACAAGTGGGATTCACAATTCAAGGAAGGTGTGGCTTGTAGATTGCTCACAGATTGCCAGCCAGGACTGTTCTTCTGGGACTTTCTAGTCCATGCTGTGTGATTGGTCACCTCACTGGCAAAGCATTGTTTGAATGACCTTGAACAACATTGATACAGTTTTGAGAAGAGCTTGTATGAATCCTTCTGGGAATTAAATTGGATTGGAGTATCACCTGCTCATTCAGTGTGTGTTGCCTCTCTTTAATAGCTGGTTCTTAAAGATAATGGCCTGTTGCCACCCGCTAATTCCTTAAGGTAAAGTCTGTGAAATGACACTTGGGTTGTACAAAGCTATCCTCTTCCATCAGTGGGGCTGGAAGCCTCTTTTGGACAATTTGATTGTGTGAGTAAAGGGCCTGGCCAGATGTTGGGTGGTGCGCTTTCAGCTGAGTGGCACTGACTATAAATACTTCACAGAACAGGCTTTCTACCTATCTGAGTCATCTCCCTGCTTCCAAGAACAAAGTGGGCAGTTGGAGGGGAGTGGAACGTATCCAACTGGCTGAGGAGAAACTCATTGTCCTGGAAAAGCAGCAAAGAATCCCGTGGCATCTTATAGACTAACAGACATTTTGGAGCATGAGCTTTCCTGGGTGAATACTCACTTCATCAGATGCATGACATGCATCTGACGAAGTGGGTATTCACCCACGAAAGCTCATGCTCCAAAACGTCTGTTAGTCTATAAGATGCCACGGGATTCTTTGCTGCTTTTACAGATCCAGACTAACACGGCTACCCCTCTGATCATTGTCCTGGGTAGGTTCTTGGGTCACCCAGCAGAGTCACTTCACTTTCTCCTAGCTCCTGATCTGTCCTGTTTTCCCCACTCTTATTCCCTGTAGTGTAGACCAGGACCTGGTTAATCCACCTCTCTGAGAGGCAGGTCAACAGAATAATTCTTCCATTGATGGAGCTGCATCTACAGTGGGGGTGAGGCCAACCTAACTATGTTGCACAATGCACAGAATCTGTCACTGCCCTGAGCAATGTAGCTAGATCGATCTAATTTGTAGGTGAAGGCCAGGCTTAACTCTCTGACCTTCAGCAAGTCATTGAACTCCTGCCTTGATTTCCCCATCTGTGAATGGGGAGTAATACTTCAAAAGGCTGTTGGGAGGAATAATTAACATTTGTAAAATGCTGAGAGTAGTAAGGAGAAAAGGTGCCAAGTGAATTAAATTAAAAGACATTTTAGCCATTCTCAAGGCACATCATTGGGTCCAGAAAACAAAGCAACACAGAAAAGGAACTGTGATTTTAATCAGCAACTGATCACTTGAGCACTCACAGCTAAAGTGCTGTAGTTTTAAGGTTGGGAACTGCCCTAACTACACATCATTTGAAAGGTGGAATCTAATTTTGGTGGGGTTTGGATATAACATTCACCTAATGTTCTTCCCACTCCTGTCTCTAGGGATTTCCTAATGATATCATTGTTCACCACCCTCACTTCAAAGTATCCTTACTGCCTCTCCTTCTCCAGACTGCTTATTGTTGTGTTACCGTAGTACCTGAGAACCCCAGGTATGGGCCAGGACCCCATTGTGCCAGGCATTGTACCAAAGCAGAACAAAAAGATGGTCCCAGTCCATGCTCCAAAGAGGTGGCTTGGGAACAACATCCCTGATTTAAAGAGTCAATAGGACTTTATGGAACTTCTCAACAAGCATTAAGCCAAATCTGCATCTGTTGTAAATGGGCATACCTTCAATTGACTTCAGTGCAGCTCACCCTTTATACACATCCCTTTTAGGGACAACTATATTTCTCTGTATTTATTTCTCACTTACCATCTGTTAAGATTTGCATGCAAAAGAGACAGTAATTCCACATTGCTCTGCCTATTGCATAGACACTCCTACTAGTGCAAAGTGGGTGTAAAAGTGTTACCATTCTGATTGGTTGTTCTGGTGTCAGTGGCTGCACAAAGGTCAAGGCAGTGGTGAATTGAGCCCAGCACTTTGGATCAATAAAAGTTTCCCTGCTTCAGATGCATATGTCCCAGCTGAAGTTACCACAATCTATTTACTACAGTTAATACTATAGTTAATTGCTATGGTGATTATGATGTCACAAGTGTAGGATCATGATATTATAGGGAGAATAAACAGCTGCAGCATATGAAACTCTCAAAAGAAAGGATCCTGTTTTCATGCAAAGGTTGAACAAAAATTAAAAAGAGAAGAAAAACGAGACTGAGTCAGCAGGATTGTTTCTGTTTCTTACCACTTTTTTCCGTCAGGAGTCCACAAGTCTTTAAAGAGGAACTTTCACATTTTACTATATAAAATACAGCTATCTATGTTAACATGTCTCAAGGCTTTCAACGTTCTGTCCACTTCTGTACCTATGCATTGGGCACCCAACACTTGAGGCACCTAAAATTAGAACCTGCTTTTGAAAATTTGATCTCTAATCTCTCCATGGCTCCATTTCCACATCTGTAAAATGGCCACAGCCTTTAGCTGCCTGGTTGTTGGGTCTCTGATTTATCACACTGGTTGGGTTGCCCACCATCCCTTATTACAAGGGACATCTCTTATTTTTTTTTTTCATCTCTGTACAACAAGATTGGGAGTTGCTGAGGGCTTCAAAAAGCAGCAAGAAATATCTCTGGCTAATGTAGGTGAGTGCTGCTTATTATTCTTAATAATGATTTTGAAATACAATGTTGGCAGCCCTACACCTCAGTAGAGAGCTTTGAAATTCTCGAGCAGGACACAACAACAGGTTTTCATGGAAAACAGTTCTATGGCGACACCTGCTGACACAAGCACTGCAGAGAGTACAATGATCTATTCGTGGTTTTGGCCGTGTTCTGTTACATTTTAAAAAGATTGTGTTTAGAATTATTTCTGTCTCTTCACATCATGGAAGAGAGGGATTGCATGTGCTGTCGTGGTGCCTAGCAGGCTGCTTGTGGACCGACTGTTTATTGCAGCACACCTGTCTGAACAGAACCTGGATGGATCCATTGATGTGCTCAGCTCAGGGTGACATTCAGATGAGCAATTGTTACAAAAATTTCAAGCAGCTTAGAACAGCCCTTTTAGGGCGGAATTTACTGAAGAGCAGAGTTCTAAAAAAGGAACAGAGATAGATAACTGCAGGACCCCCTCCATCCTCTTGGGACCAGGCAGGGTGGGGCTGCTGCAGCTGGGCTAGATCACAGGCCCGTGGGACAACATTTACCATCCCAGACATGCATTTCCATCCTGGCGGGCTCATTTATTAACATGGGCTCATCATCACTGTTTGACAACGAGATAGTTCATCCTATTCCTGACCTTGCATTAATAGAACAGGTTGACCTCACTCATGATGAATAAGGTTCAGCCTAGAAAGACGCTCTTCCCTTACATCCAGAAAGGCTAGGTAGACCTGGAAAATGAGATCCTTCAGGGTAGTAGAACATAGTTGGCATATCTGGAAAACAAGAACGTCTGGACATACCTAGGCAGGGCTGGGAAAGGCCCTGGATGATGCACCTGGAAAGAGAGAATGTGAGCATTGGATAAAGGTACTTGTTAGCTTTGAGGAGGCTTTGAAACTGTAACTGTGTGCTTAGGAGTGTATGACCATTCTCCTTGCACCTTGTCTGGGAATAAAGAGGGTTACAGTCTTTGGGATTTAATCTCAAGTGTGAATGATAGACCAGGAGCAGTCCTGTCCATTCAGAGGCCCTCCTCGTACTGGAACTCCATGTTGTTCAGTGGAATGCACCCATCCTCAAGGCAGGAAATATCTTACAGGGAAAGGGAGCTCTTATGTGGCCAGAAATGTACCACTGCTGACTTCCAGTGTGGCCTGATGTAGCCAGGCACTTTCTTGTGGCGTGTCAGTCAAATGAATCACGTTTGAAAACTGTTGCTGTGCCTTCCAGCATTCACCAAAGGGTTAAGCCCCTCCTCCCAAGCATTACAAACCATACCAAGAAAAAGAGTGTGGAAGGAGAAGTGTGACCAGTAGTTTGTGGGGGAGGGGAGGGAGAAATTTGCATTGAACGGCGCAGGAGGTGTGTGGGGAGAAGTGCAACATCCATGCATAGGTAGCGGTGATGAACCAAGTCAAATAAAGCTGTGATTAACTTGGACTGAAGAGGGGTGACATGCAGCCTCTTGAATGGATGTAGATTTTATTTTTGCCATGTCTCATGAGAGAGAGCCCCAATGATGAGAGCCAGCAGCCCAGTGTGGGAAACATCTGCCTGCTGGTACCTGCTCTCACTTGCCTGTATGTAGGAGCTCTCTGGAGGACCCAGTGCAGGAAAGGCTGTCTGCTGGATAGATTTTCTGCATTTCAGGACAGTAATGGTATTGCCTACATTCCTCTTTCTCGGTCGTAGGAACATAGGACTGTTGTCGATCTGATCATTCCTCCATCTCCTCCACTCATGGATACTGAGGGTAACCAGTACCAGTCACTGCAGAGGAAGCTGTAAACTTTCCATAAGGGACAGTTCTGCATTAACAAATCTAAGGACTTTTCTACACATGGAGTTGTTCCTGATTTAGCTCTGTGTGAACACTTTTATTCTGGAGCAGTGACCCTGTAACGTTGCTAGATGTGGCTTCTCAGAATTCTTGCCTTGCAGCTACAATGGCCTTGTAGTAGGGTGGCTGTCCAACTCCTGCAGAACAGGTGTTAAAAACAGCCCTGGAGACGGCTGTGGCTGTGATTAAAGGAGTGAGAGCAGCTGAGGAAGTAGCTGACCACAGGTGTGGCCAGCCCCATCAGACCACACCTGTCCCTATAAAGGGGCTGTGAGCCAGGCACTGAGGAATCTCACTCTAGCCCTGGAGAGGGAAGGACCTAGCTGCTGGGGAATAGGGTACCTGGAGCAGAGCAGTGCTGGGGAAGGGCAAGAGGACCTGGCAACTACCCAGGCTGAGGCTTTGATAAAGGCCTATGTGGGTACTGGGGCTACAGAGGTGCAGCCCAGGGTTATGCAGAGGCAGCTGGTCTGACCCCCTTGCCAATGATGAGTGGCCATTACAGACTGCAGTCTACCCTAGTGATGGGGCTAGGTGATGACTGGCAGTGGTCCCTGAGGCAAGGTGGGCTTAGAGGATTGGGGGTTCCCCTGGGAGGGGAGACCCAGAGTGTGGGGGTACTACTGGGGCAGAACCCTGAGGTAAAAGGGCGCTGGGGTCCGGGAGGGACACAGGGCCTGAGGCAGGCGAGACATTGGCCAGCAGAGGTGCTCCAGAGCTGGAGTTGAGCTAATTCCCAAGACAACCAGCAGGAGGCACCACAGCAGTGAGTTGTCCCTTCACTACAGGCCCAAATAAGAGAGACTGCAGAAAGCACAGGAGGGCGTCCCATCCTTTGCCTCTTCTTGTGTGGCTAACATCATTATCCTGTTGCTAATGGACAACCAGATTAAAAATGTGCATAATGATTCCTTCTCTCATCTTCCCAACCTGGTCAAACTGAATCTGAGAGTGGACTGTCTACACCCAGGGCAGAGCATCTCACTTGTCCTGTGTTGCATGACCATCCAGCTGGGAGCCTTCATTGGACTGCAGCGTCTGAAACAGCTGGATCTGTCCGAACACAATTTAGAATGCATTCCACTTCTACCTCCAACCCTGCAGTATCTGAACTTGTTACGCACAGTATTCTGAGGCTGGAACCCAAGGAGGTTACTAATCTGCTCAGCCTGAGCATGCTCAGCACGGATGAGCTGCTACTACAAAAATCCCTGTAGCACATCAGTGGCTGTTCCTGAAGGAGTCCTGTCCCACCTGGGATAACCTGACCCTGCTCTCTCTCAACTATAACAAACTGACCTGTATGCCACAGAACCTTCCAGCCGGCTGGAAAATCTTTCTGTCCTTTACTCACATCTCAAAAGGTGATTTTGGAAACCTCGCCAATCTCCAGACATTGGATGTGAAGGGGAACTGCAGATGTGACCACGTGCTGAACCTGTGTACAGAGTGCAATGGTTCCTTCCAAATAGACCCGATTCCTTTCTTCCCCTGAGGTCCCTGGAGGAGTTGGTGCTGTTGGACAATTCCTTGCATGAACTAGATTCTTTGTTATTTCAGTCTTTGGGGAACTTAAAGATGCTCAGCCTGACTGATAACTATCCCTATAACACCATCACAAGCAGCACCACATTCAAATGGCTCACCAGGCTCCAAAAGCTTTTGTTATCTTTTAATTACCGAAAGAAGTACACCTTTACAATACTCAACCTGACCCAATCCTCCAATACTTGGAGTCATTGCAAGAACTGGAGATCAATGGGTTTTTCTTCCAATTGCTCACTGAAGAGGACATGCAACCTTTAATGGGGCTAAAGAATTTCACTAAGTTACACCTCAGCTTGAACTTTATCAGCCATATTGAGATGTCAATTTTTAGCCACTTCCCTAGATTAAACTACATTGATCTGTCAAAGAATAGTATCACAGAACCGAACAATAGGAATGAGTTCAGGACATCTGGGGAACCACATCTCCTGGGCTTAAGCAGGCAATTGCTTGTGTCAATAGACACAGAAAGTGACTTTGAAGAGGCAGAACAAATGCAAAGTTTGCTATGAACTCCACCAGTCTGGAAAATTTTAAACCCAGTTACCAGAATTTACAGCAAGATTCTCAATTTAGAAGGAAACAATCTTGTGGCTGTGAAAGCAGTGATGTTTAAGAACTTGATTTGCATTAAGTGCCTTGACCTATCACAAAATAACATAAGTCAATCTATAAATGGCTTGCAGTTCACCCACTTGAACAACTGCCTCATGCTGGATCTTTCCTACAATAAAATCAGTTTGTACTTTTGAAACTGCCTTTACTGAGCTCCCCCTCCTGGAGGCCTTCGATCTCCGTTACAACGATTGCTACTTCTTGATGCAGGGTATTGGTCACAACCCAAATTTCATAGCCCACCTCAAATCTCTGTGGTACCTTAGTTTGGCTCATAGCTCTGTTTATTCTATTCGTAATTTGGTTATCAGCAGCACTCCTTTAAAGGCTCTGATGTTCAATGGAAACCAATAAGAGATGATGTGAGGGTATGAAGACATCTACCTTAGGTTTTTCCAGAATCTGACCAATTTAATCAAGTTAGATATCTCCAGTAATCACTTGACGGGCCTCCCTTCACAGATTCTTGAAAACCTGCCCAAGACTGTAAAGATCTTTGTGTGTTAGGAGCAATCACATCACTTTTTTTTTTTTTCAACTGGACCAACTTGCAGCTCCTGCCTAACCTGGAGGTGCTGGACTGGGAATGATCTCCCCTTCTTGTCCTGCCGCAGCATTCCCAGGAAGGCCAAGCTTAGAAAGCTGTTTCTGAGCAAAAACAAGATAGACAGTATCTGTCAAAGAAGTATTTGCAATGTGGCCATGCTCACTCATTTGGACTTAAGCTACAATTTGCTCCAAAATATTGATAAGAATCAGTTTAGAGTGTCTCCCAAACCTGATGGAAGTGGACCTCAGATTTAACCCACTGTGCTGCATGTCGATTTACTATTTGAATTCATCATCATTATGAACATCACAATACCCAGCCTGACTAATGAAGTCACCTTTGGCTCTCCATGCGAGGTAAAGGGCAAGAGCATCTTCACCCATGAACTGTTTTTCTGCTCTGAAGACTCTGTCTCACTCTGCCAGTTTGGGTTTTCTGTGCTTTTCACCTTGGCATTCTTGGCTGTGCCTACCATGGAATGCCTCTTTGGCTGGGACCTCTGGCACACCTTCTATCTGTGCTGGCACATTTCCTGGCATGCTCAGTGAAGAAAAGTAGTGCAGAAGAGGTGGAATATGATGCCTTTATGGCTTTCAACAAAGATCAGAAAGCTGTAGCCGACTGGGTCTATAACAAACTCCAAGTCAGAATGGAAGAGAGAGGCCTCGCTCTGTTCAAATTTTGTCTTGAAGAAAAAGACTGGATTCCAGGAAGATCCTTGATGGAAAACTTGTGGGATTCAGTCCACAAGAGCAAGAAAATAATTTTTGTGCTTTCCAAGTTCCAGTCCATGAGTAGCATCCTGAGAATTACCTTTCACCTGGCGCAGCAGCGGTTGTTGGAGGACAAAAAGGATGTAGTGGTGTTAATTCTGCTGGAGAAGATGCAAAAGAAATCCAAGTATCTTCAGCTTCAGAAATGTCTCTGTAGGAGGACAGTCTTGTTCTGGCATGAGAAGTCCTGTGGGCAGCAGTATTTTTGGGGCAAGTTATGAACAGTCTTGGACAAGGATAATCAGGTTGTACAGCAAAAAATTCAGCCGGAGCTTTTAAGATGGACAAATAGAATTTAATTTTTTTTGGAGTGGGGGAAAAGTCCTCTTTGCTGGATCCTATCAACAGAGTCATAAAATATATATTGTCCCACATATGACCATCAAAAGATCTTGCACAGAAAGATATTGATCATTTAGTTAAGATTTCAAACCCGATCTGAGGGAAGTTAGTATTTATTGAGGAGAACTGTCTGCCTACTGACGAGAACCAGGACTGGCACACCTGACTGCTAATATTAATGAGAGGCTGTGTCTCCGCATACACTATTGTGCTGGGAAGAGTGCAAAAATGCCAGACTGCCATCAAAACAATAAACACACCAACTCTACTGGATGATAGCCAGGGCTGGGGAAGCAGAGGTTACTATACCACAGTGAGAGTTGTATGGGCTCAAGGTTGGGGAATGCTTGAGATTTTGGACTCTAGTTGAGTGCAGGGAGGCTGCAGTATTACTGTGCTCCAGTACGGGGATGGGTCAATGGCACTTGGCTCTGTGAATGATTCTGAGCTGCAATAGTGGGAAGCAGCAGAGAGATACTTGACTTTGGTATAGGAGAATGATTCATTAATGATGTTTGGCTAAGGTGAGTAGGGGAAGCGGAAATGCTACATGTCTGCAGGTGTTGAGGGTAAAAGAACAGTGGCTGGTACCATATTACATATCCCCATTGGTAGAACAAGGGCCTCCATTGTCCCATGGAGTCCTACCTGGGTGGTACCAATTTTCACGGGGGGAAAAGACTAGAGAGTGAGGGTGGAAATCCTTTTGATTCCATGCTTTGAGGCTTCAGTAGGGTTCAGACACAAAGAATACGAGGCATCTGATGTGTACGTGGTGCTGTAAAGCTTGGGGCACCTGAATCTCTGCTGGATGAAAAGACCGTTAAATACAAAGTACTCTTTTGCTACTCCTAATGCTAAAAGCCCGACATAATGAAGTGCATAGAGGTAAGACTGCTGCTTCATTCATAACTCTAATTTCTGTGCCTTGGTGTCTTAGAGGATCTCAGATCAGTACAGGAAACCACTTTTCCATACCAAGTTTACTGGATTATGTGCTGAGCCAAGGAAGAAACTCTGTCCTTCACTCTACATTTCCTGACTTAGGTTGGTTCATTTTAACCCTTCCATATCATCCTTACCGATTTGTACAGTATAGCGGGATGAATGGCTCTCACCTGTCTCTGACATACCTCATATCAACGCCACAACTTCCTTTCAAGTCAAACAGTGCGCGACGATGCCTGTGCATTTTAGTTGCCTTTGTAGATACATATTTTAAAGCATGAAAAAGATCAGTTAAAAAAAGACCCAAGCTCAAGCTGCTGTGGTGCTGATCTCCTCTTGGGGGTTTTGTGCATTGAGAAATATTATGTAGTGAGCATTAAGAAGAATGCTTAAAACTCAGGGGAAAAAATGGAAATATTTCTTCCCCGTCCAGCTTTATTCTAACTGTGCTAAACTCGAGCATGTTGCTGACTCGCTGATTGTTGCTTTGGAGCCTTTACCAGTTCAGGATTGTAATGTGCTTTCAGACAACTGAAGACTCCTGCAAGTTGATATTTTTAGTATCCCCATGAATAACTTCCAGTGGAAGTGCGTGTGCATGTGTGTAGAGGGGATGTGTGTGGAGTGAAGCCATTGCAATGGTTGAGGGGACTCAGGCTCAGCCTTCTAGACATCCCCGGTGTCTGCTGCATTCCAGAGAGGAGATAATGGGTCTTCAGAAGCAACTGTATGAGTCAGGGGATAAGCCACGCCTCACCAAGGGTGGTTTAGCAATACCCCCAGATGATGCTAGCACTTGAAAGGCTGCTTTACTGTATATAAAGCAAGTCTGATGCTGCCAGCTTTTTTCTGCCACCAAAGGGCTAGCAATTAACTTTGTTTGAAATGAAAGCAGAGTCTCACATAATTGCATGACTCCATGAGCTGGGGCCTTGACGAAAAAACAAAGCAAACCCCCAAGACCATGAGATTCCCAATAACATCACAAGTGCTGCCAGCCATGTAATCCAGCCCACCCCATCTCTCTCCCTGTCCCGGGACGGAGTTTCTCTCATCTCTCCTCCCCGGGGGAGTTGTGCCCTTTGAATCTCCTTTCTCACTGCTTGGGGAAAAGCTTTCTGGTGCTTCCCCCATCCTCCTTCATAATAGCACCCCCCCCAGCCTTCCAGTCACTCTAATGCCCCCCTCACAGCCCATCCCCCTCCAGCTACACCATAATCTCCACAATCTTTCCCCCTCACAGGTCTTCAGCCCCTGCCCATGCCCCACTGACCTTCACCTTCCCTCCAGACACCTCCACCCACCCTCCACCACCCTTCACCCTCTTTTTCCCTCTCCCCCTCACAGACACCCCAGCAGCTCACAACCCTTCCACCCCTTTGAGCCTTGGGTTGTGGGGGCCTCTTCCTGACCCTGCAAGCTTGAGTTTCAGGGGCGAACAATTCCTTTGAGGAGGACTAGAGTCTCTGTGGATCCCTAATCTCACTGAGGTGCGAGCTGGGTGCTTTGTTGGCAATTTCACTGAGAGGAATCTGTGCTCTAGTGAGAATTGGCCGTGGCAGTGGTTGTGACACAGCCCTGTCCTTTTAGGGGGTGCACAGGTCGGGATAGGTGCACAGGGACTGCAAAGCCCTGCACTGAGTGAGCAGCCCCTCGGGACGGATTCCTTTGTGTATCCCTAATGGTATGAGGAGAGCAAACTTCCTCCTCACTTGCCAGTGTGCCCCATTGACTACAGCCCAGCACCACAGGGATCAGCTAAGGGCCTGCCCGCCCCTCCTACTCCATGGGAGAGCGCTGTCCTTTTGCTTCAGGGGGAGATATACCTACCAATATAAGGAGGTCTTACCCCACTATAGCTTATTCCTCTTCCATAGGTCAATAAACAGGGCCTTAGAGTAATAACAGCAGAAAAGAACATAAGTAAAGCCCCTGAGACAGGGCCCAGATTTGTAACATTAGCTGTCTTTATCTCACTCTGTGGGGAATGTGCTGCCTGCCGGTCTGCCTCCCAAAGCATCCTGGGATGGCTGCTCTTCCCCAGGAGGTGGGCAAGTCAGAGAGGGGATCCACCCGGGCAGGCCAGTCAAGAGAAATTTGGGGCCCCAGTACAACATGTTTGTTTGGGCCCCCACTCCCATTTCACTTTATTTACATAGACTTTGTGGACCCACCCAGAGCTCTGGACCCTGGTACAATTGTCTCCTTTCCCCTCCCTCTCTTCAGCTCTGCCCTGGCTGGAATTTGGGGGAGAGATGGAGCGTCTCCTGTCATCATCAGACAGTCACTAGCCCCAGCCAAAATCATGTCATCTGTGAAGAAATAGCAAAATGAACCTGGTGTGTTCCCAGAGCAAGGAACCTGCTCTCTGAATGGCCCAGTGAAATACAGACACAGCTGTGAGAACCCTGTGTCCTGGCCCTTTAAATCTGCAGCAGGAGACCAGGCAAGAGAGGGGCTGGGAAAAGTTCTAGGCTGAAGTTTTGCACTGAAGGAGAGCCAGACAAGGTAGCTTTAGGGATCAGGGTGTTTCCCTTATTGTAACAAAGTTCCTTGTTCAGTACTAGAAGAAAGCCATGCCCTTTGTGATTGCTTTCCATTGTCACATGCCTAGACCCCTCAGCTGTCCCTGTTACTGGGCCTGTGCTGGTTTGGAGAGACTGTTCTCCCTGGAGGGGCTGGGAGACCAAGGAAGGAGAAGCACGGATGGGCCAGCAGCAGCACTGATACTATCTGCAACCAGGTAGGGGAACAACATGTTTTGAGGGAGATGGGGACTAGTTTGGAGGAGAGGGCAGCATGAGTTTGAGAGAAGGGGGACATTGAAATAGTGAGTGGGCTGCATAGATAAAAACTGGTTCAACTCCCTTGCACACGCTGGTACCCTGTCCAGTGGTCCTGGCTTTTCACCTGAGAATCTGGTCCCAACAGCTATAAGGGACGTTATAAACATTCAAGAGACACTTTTATTTATATAAAAATAGTGCAGCTGGAAATCAAGAGAGGAAAATAGCCACCAGGTGGCTCCCTCACCTAGGAATAGGAAGGGACAGCACCAAAAAGAGAACCATTCTGTTTGCCTAGCGAGTCCTTAAACTGATTTACATTCAGATTAAGCACTTGCAGTGACTCTGCAGTTTTAGAAATAAGCAGCATTCCTTTACTGCAGGTGTGGCGCTCTAGCGGGCTGCCCTCTTATGAACTGCATCTTGCTATGTTTAATCTGTGTGCTTTAAAATGCCAAAGAGAAGAAGTGATCCCAAAGGGGTCAGACATCGAGTGATAGATCCTCAAAGGTAACCCATGCAACACTTTCAAACAACGAACCTGGGCACTTAAATTCATGACTTTGCTCAACACTAGGATTTATGACTTATTACGACAACCTGGAATGCGGTAACCTGCTTTTTGTCCGATGACTGACTGCAGAGGTGCTAACAGGTCACTTCATCTTGAATGGTCCTTTAGAATATATGCTAACTCAGTGATAGATTGAGGTTTGTGAGCTGCAAGTGACTCTTTAATGTGTCCTGCAGCTGTTTGCAGCATTTAAAATACTGTGATTTTAATTATTAACCAGTCAGGAGGCTTTTACTATGTTATAAACCAATTGTAGTTGATTAAATAATAATACTTGGTCAGTCTTTTTGCTGTGAGAATAATATATATATACATTAAATATTTCCCATCATACTGTTTAAATATGAATATTTAGTACTATAGTAAATGAAACACTGAATTCACACTACTGGGGCTCTTTTGGGCAATACTGATTGCTCATTTGGTTCCTGAACCACTGAGGTCTGAATATCACTGTGCTGACTACTTATTTTCACATAGCAAGGTGCAATTCGTAAGAGGGAAGACAGCTATAGCAGCACACCCTGAAATAAAGGATTCTTGAATCTAGCGTTGTCATTCTCAGTACTTTTCCCAGCCCTGAAGAAGAGCTCTGTGCAGCTCAAAAGCTTCTCTCACTCACCAACAGACATTGGTCCAATAAAAGACATTACCTCACCCACCTTGTCTCTCACAGAAAATGACACTGCTACCCATTGATCTTATCTGTATGTCTGTTGTGCCCATCACCGGAGCGTTTAGGCCACAATGCAACATGCAGTCACTTTTAACAGTCCAAGGCTGCAGACCCAAATGATGACCAAGGCTATTGTGAATTTGTTTTTAAAGATGACTCTTTCTATTGAGCTACCCAAGACAACTTGATGAACCTGAAAAGTTTCTTAATGAAAAACACCAATTTCCTACTTGCTGTGGTAAATCAAAAAAGCTGCAGGGTATTTGAGTTAATGATCTTTGGGATGGCAATGTGCAGGAGCGAGTTCTTCCCAAAGAGTTTTCTTTTTTTTTAATCTGAAAGTTACAGTAGCCTGAAAACAGCAGCAATGGAAATGACACTGCTGCTAATAGGAGGCTTTGTTTTAAAACGTGTGTGACAGTGTTACCTAGAGGCCATAACCACTATCAGGGCCCCATTGTGCTGGGTGCTGTGCAGACACTGCCCTAAAGAGCTTATCATTGTAATAGATGAGACAGACAAAGGAAGGGTTGGTGTCCTCATTATACAGATGGGAAACAGAGGCATGGAAGGATTAACTGACTTGTCTGAGGTCACATGAGATATCTGTGTCAGAACCTGGGGTTGAACCCACTCTATTAGCCACAAGCCCGTCCTTCCTTTCGTGTAGTAAAATGTTGTTTTCTCTAAACATGAGGTCAAGTCCTATTTGCAATTTAATTTTAAAAGTCTTGTTGCCGTTTCATCATCTAAAAAGCATGATTACGGCTCCCACTCCACACTGGGATCAAATACAGGTTTGGGCTTTTTGTAATCCTGGTGGTTATATAGGAGTTTTTGGCAGGGTCGCCCAGAGGATTCAGGGGGCCTGGGGCAAAGCAGGGGAGCTGCGGTGCTTGTACTCACCAGGCAGTTGTCTGGGTCTTTGGCGGCATTTTGGCAGAGGGGGGCCTTTCAGTCACTCCGCATCTTCGGCAGCACTGAAGGGCCCCCCGCCGCCGCCGAAGACCTGGACCACCACCGGGCCAGGGCTTGTGGGGCCCCTCCAGGGCCTGGGGCAAATTGCCCCACTTACCCCCCCCCCCCGGGTGGCCCTCCTTTTTGGAAATGTTCGTTCTCATACTGTGTGCTTTCACCCCAGGGTAGATCAGGACTGACTCCCCTGCAAGCCATGTTTTATACACCCTCTGGCTCAGTGGGAGACCAGAATCAGCCCCTCTATATTGTAGACTAGATTTAACCTCATAATGCTTAGTCCACAGCTGGCAAAGCACTTTGCAAATAACAGGCAGTCACTGCCCCAAGGAGCTGGTGCTCGGTATCACTACGTTGCTTTAAATGACTTACCCAAGGCCATGCTGAGTCATTGATGGAACTGGGGATCTAACCCATTTCTCCTGCCTCTCATGCGTGCTCTCTCCATTGGACTACACTACCTGCCTTGGGGGGAGCCACATACTCTGCCCACCCTCCTCTCAAAAAGTCTGTACAACACCATGTAGGCCAAATCCTTTTACATGCATGCAGCCCCATTGATTTCACTAGGGTTCCAGTGTGTAACTAGGGGCAGAATACAACCTGTTGAGTTCAGAGGGAGTTCTGTGGGCCCTGTCCAGGACAGAATACAGCCCTGCCCTCTATGGCTGCAATAAATATGTATGCGGCCAAATCATGCTTGCCTGACTTACATAAAGCTCCCCAAGTCGTCAGAAGGAGTGTAGGGAGCTCAAGGAATGCAGGCTCAGCACAAGAGGTTTGCAGCACTATATCACACATGCCTCAAGTGAAGGGTGAGGCACGAGGCCCAGTTTTTTTTTCTGCCTCCTGAGAAGGTAGGCACTCCTGCTATGCTTGGGTAAGGGGAGGACTCTGGAAGGAGGCCCAGAACAACTGGACATTCCCAGAAACCTTAGTCCAGCTGCCATTGCAGTCTCCTCTCTCCTTCTGCAAAGTATTAACCAGATGCAGAGGAGGAGCTGAGAGCTGCAACATTACTTGAAGACAGTGCCAGACACAATGGAATTGTTGAAGTCCATCTCTTGCTGGTTATCATAAGACCTGGGCTCACATGGTCAATATGTAACCAGGGGATTGCTTCCTTCCCTCTATTGTGTTATTTTAACCCATCTTAATATTGCTGGCTTCTCTGGGCTCTGTAGTTAAATAACTGGTGGAAAGGTCAGAGAACATTTATCAGATTGCACATAAAAACCTTGCAGCCCCCAACCCTTACATGGAGAACTGGCCCTTGGATTGTTGTTTTGAAATACTGATGACTTTGCACAGCACAAACAGGTGGACTCCACTTCAGTAATGAAGGTGCTGGTGGTGGGCTGAACATGTGGGGGTGGGTGGAAGGGGACATGCACACAAAATTACTCCAAAGACTCTTCAGTCTCCGAAAGTTCATCGTATATAGAGGGGTGTGATCATGGGGATGGGACATTGGTCTACAGGCTCATTCTGAGTTGTGAAGGCTGGCTCCGGATGGAGAAGACTGAATCTGGCCCGCTGTCTCATGTTGTGGAAAACACATTGTCCTGTAGTGACCTTATGCCAGCCAGGAAAGCGCTTTGGCATGGTTATATTGCTGAATAGCCCCATTAACACCGGAGCTGGTTGGTGACACGTTCACCAGGGGAACAATGCAATGCCATTATGCCAGGGCAACAGCAAATAAGGGGAGTACCCAGAGAGGAAGGGGAGATCCAAGTGACTTCTCAGAATATTTTTCTGTTTTATTTTTGTCTGACTCAGTCCTGTATTTCGCTCTGGCCCTTTGGGCACCATATCCCTTGGCATCGCCCCTTTGTCCTGTTGGGCACCATGTCTGGCACATTTCCTTTGCAGCAGATGGTGCTAGTCTCCTCTCTGCAACCTACACAGCCTGGGCATATTTTTCTTTTCATAAATATTTCCTTTAAGTGAAAGAGAGAGCATAATTTTAGTCTCCGCCCAGAGGAATAGGAAGGGTTAACTAATCACACAGTTGCACCCCTCCCACCAATCAGGACAGGAGAAGACAGAAAAAGGAAATGTTATTAACCTTATTTTAGAGATGAGGAACAGAACCACAGAGAGATTAAGTGACTCAGCCAAGGTAACGCAATAAAGTCTGTGCCAGAGTTGGAAATAGACCCTAGATGCCCTGTGCTTTAGCCACAAGACTTGCTCTCTCTCAATGACATTTTGATCCCATTGCATGTCAGTTGTAAAGACCAGATGAGCTGACATTTAATGGATTATAAACAAACCCCAGCTGACTCTGTTTAGGCAGCCTCTGCTTCATGCAGTTTCTGCTCTGCTCTCTGGTCACATGACGGCCTTTCAATAGTCGCTCTATGGCGCTTTCTTCTTCCCAGAAAAAAACAGCATTAGCCAAGCTTAAAGTGACATTTTGGCTTCCTGTTGCAGTGAGGAAGTGGAACACTGGATGGTGATAAGTTAATCAATAGCAAAGATGCAGATCATTAACAGTCACCTCACCAGGCCCTTGCATAATAATGCATAAAGGGAAACACATGCATCTGGTGCTGATTTTAATCTCAGGCTATTGGGTAATTCTGACAGGCACCTTCTTGCTACTCTCAACACAGCTGCATTGCTTTTCTTGTACTGAAGGGAATGGCACACTAACCCAGTAATTATAATCCTAAACATGACCTAATTACTTCTTGAGTGCTTGCTTCAAATTCCTATTGCTTTAAAAATACAGAAGCAATATCTAAAGGTCCTGATTCTCCAGTCACTCGCACTAGTGTGAATCTGGAAAGCAGTAGAGTCTTGCTGGTTTAAAACTGGAGTGGTCAGAGTCAGGGCCACATTGCAGCTCTTGGATAGCTAAAGGGACCCAGTCCTGTTATTAACAGCATGGAGGTTTTAACACTGAGCCATAAGAGTGCCACACCAGAGGATAAAATCAGAAATAGTGCACGGTGCCTTGGCCACCTGCTCTCAAAGCTATGGATAGGGTTTTTTTCCATTGAACACCCTCTCAGTGTGTTGTGTGTGCTCCAGGCGGCATTCTGATTACTGACACACCACTGACTTCCATGAACTTGACACTTTGTCAGTCTTAGAGACAGTTTCATCTCTCGTTCTTTCCTCTGGAACCTTCTGTGTTGTTTGTTGTTGTTATTTATAGCCCTTAGGAGACCCTGTCAAGGACCAGGACCCAGTGGGATAGGTGCTGCAGAAGCACACCAGCTGCCTAACCGTTTGTTGTCCGTGTTTGACTCTGGCCTCGTATACACTTGGGGTTGGAGCCAATCCACTTTAGAAAGATAGTCCTCCGTCAGGCCACTCAAGTTATCTAACACAGGTTGGTCTTGCCTGTGTTGATAGGACACATCCCTTGTTATAACCCATGTCACCAAACCTACAGCAGCTTCGGGCATTACAGGAACATGTTTCTGTAAGCTGATTAAATCATGTGTTGGTGTCATCTACACATACAAGACTTGACTGTGGTAGAACACGCTCTGGGGACTGTTGGGCTATAACACGCTTTCCCACCAGGTTAAAATTGCTGTGAAGACAAGCCTGGATAAGATCAGCGGCACCACCCATTTTGTGTGGGAGGCCTGAGCACGAAGCCCGGCTTGTTTAGATTGTGTGGTTCCAGACGGTTACCAAGCTGTATACACAATAGAAGGTAATGATGCAAGAAGACAGACATTGCTGAAAATATCTGTAAGTGCTCTCCACTTTCCCTATGCTACACTGTATGTAAAGGCAACCTCGAAATTAGCAACAGAGCATATTGTTGTTCTCAACACTGTCTATTCTAAGTTCATTCTACCACCGCATTGTTGTGAACCATGGGCTAGGCAGTGAATATGTCACCTCGATTTCTTTCAGACTTGGCCATTTGAGTGAGGAAGGGGGCGGGGGAGAAGGGAAATGCATCCATTAACCCCTCTGTCCCAGCCAAATTCCTCCTGCAGCTTTGATCAGGTAGGGTATTCTCTTTTGGGTGTTGCCAGAGGCAGTTGCATAGCATTGTGGTGCACTATTAAACCATCTGTTTGCTGTATTCTACATAGGAGTCCCTCACTAGTGGTCTCATTAACGTTTTCACTTTTTCAGCAATATAACTGCCATCTACAAGAGGACAAGCTAAAAAGCTACGTTTAATCAACCACTTAAATGCAGTGGACAAATTCCACATGGCTCAAAGTGCTTGTCAGTCACTGGATCCATTCTTAGAATGACATACCAAGGTAAACAGCTTCAAGTTTCCAGATTTACTTGGAATTCTAACAGTAACTTTTTGTTATTCATACTAAAAGTTGTGATTTGTACTCTTATATCACCCTTCACCAGAAGGAGCTTGAAGTGCTTTCAGACATTAATTGAGACTCGCTCCGCATACTTGCAAGAGGTAGGTAAGAATTACTGTACTCATTTTACAGCTATGGGAACTGAAGTACAGAAGGGTGAAATAATTTGCTGAATCAGTGCCAGAGGCTGAGGTAGAACCTGGCCATCCTGGCCCCTGCTCCCTGTTCTAACTGTCAGACCATGTCTGGTTTCCCACCTTTTTGTCTGAAGACCAGAAAAGACAGAGAGTGAGAAAGGAAAGTGAAGCACAAACTTCTGACTGATTGATTGCAAGTCTTTGCCTTTCCCTAGGAGCCACTGCATCTCTTTGTCTAGAAATACATTGTCTCATAGATAGAACTTCTTCCAGTCTTCCTGGTCAATCTGAAATTAGGACATCCTGGTCCTTGCAGCTTCGAGCCAGAAGGGAGAACTGGCAAGTAGCGCATGACAGGGAGAGGACAGAAGAGCAGAGATGGGCTGGATGGGGTGGCCCCACACAGAACTATCACTGTACTGCATCTGATACAAAATTAGGTTGTGCTGCCTCATTGCAACCAAATGTGGAAGAGATAGATGAGACCTCCCTGAAGCTTCACTTTTCCCCACTGTATCTGCACCAGAGGCAATTGGAAGCAGACACAGTCCTCTATATTCCTGGTGCTGTAGTATCATTTATTAAGTCAATGAGTGACTAAAGCACAAGCTTTTATAGAACCATAAAATGCAGGGCTGGACGGGACCTCAAGAAGTTGTGTAGTTCAGCCCATGGTGCTGAGGAAGAGCCAAGTATTCCTAGGCTGCCCATGAGTGTTTGTCCAACCTGTTCTTAAAAACCTTCAATGACAGGGATTCCACAACCCCTCTTGGAAGCCTATTCCAGTGCTTAACTATCCTTATATTTAAAAACATTTTCCTCATATCTGAACTAATTTCCCTTTGCTGCAGATTAAGCCCAATATTGCTTGTCTTACTTCCAGTGGATATAGAGAACAATTGATCACCATCCTCCCTTAACATATTTGAAGACTATCAGGTCCCCACTCAGTTGTCTTTTCTCAGAACTAAACATGCCATTTTTTAAAACTTTTCCTCATAGATCAGATTTTCTAAAGCTGTTATAATTTTTATTGCTCTCCTCTAGATTTTCCACATCTTTCTTAAAGTGTGGCACCCAGAGCTGGTCACAATACTCCAGCTGGGGCCTCACCAGTGCAGGATAGAGCAGGACAACTGCCTCCCATGTCTTGCATACAACACTCCTGTTAATACACCCCAGAACGATATTGGCCTTTTTCCCAACTTCATCACATAGTGGACTTGTATTCCATTTGTGATCCACTGTAACACCCAGATCCCTTTCTGCAGTACTGCTGCCTCGGCATTCTCATTTTGTAGTTGTGCATTTGATTTCTTTTTCTTCCTAAGTGAAGTACATTGCACTTTTGTCTTTACGGAATTTCATCTTGTTGATTTCAGACCAATTCTCCGTTTTTTCAAGGTTGTTTTGAATTCTAATCCTGTCCTCCGAAGTACTTGTATCTGCTCCCAGTTTGGTGTCATCCACAGATTTTATAAGCACACTCTCCACTCCAGTATCCAAGTCATTAGTGAAAATATTGAATAGTACTTGACCCAGGACTGACCCCTGCTGGACCCCACTAGATCTGTCCCCCACAGTTTCACAGCAAACCATTGATAGTTACTGTTTAAGCCAGTCCTCAACAAGTTTTGCACCTCTTCACTGTAATTTCATGTAGACCACTCTTCCCTAGATTGCTTATGAGAATGTCATGTGGGACTATGTCAAAAGCCTTACTAAAATTGAGATATATCACATCTACTGCTTCCCCATTTGATTCCCCGACGGCCCCTCATGCAGGGAGAATTTTTTCTCCAAGAGCTGACTACAAGAATAGGGAACATAAACACACTGAGTCTCTCCTGGATGAGTGACTGCATGTAGCATATGCCTACATGAATGATGGCTTGGATTGAGACCAGAAATAATGTGACTCATGCAAAGCCTGCGACACAGTGACATTTAGACATGGCAGATCCTCAGCCAGGTCTGAGGGAATCCAGCATAGAGTCAGTTGCTATGCATAGCTTCTCTCAGAGGTACAATGAAGGAAGAACCTTCTCATTTTCTGCCCTAACCCAAGAGGAATCCAACACACTTCTTCTAAGGCCACTTTATAAACAGGACCATGGGACCGGAAAACTCATCGTATTCATTGCATAGGAGACGTGCCTCCAAAAATAACCTTCTCCTAAGTTAAGAAAAAATACTAACTCCTGGGCTCATGTCTCTCCTTTTGGCTACATCTGTGCACAGACTGTTGTCACCGGAAACATAGACGTCAGCTTGTTGCCTTTAGAAGACATGAGTGCCTCAGTTTGCTGGCAATTATTACAAATGCCTGTAATCAAATATGCTTTTACTAAGGAAAAAACGGGAGGAAGAACTTGATCTTATCCTGCTGGATGAAAACTGGGACTAAAGCTTTCTCTGCATGAGAAAGTTGCACCTGTTTAAATTAAATCTGTTTATGAACCAGTATAGCTAGACCAATGCAACCCTATATGTGGCCATTCTTTTTAAAGTGTATTTTAAATCTGTTCCCAATTGACTTAACCTAAACCACAAAATAACACTCCTATTGAAATAATTGTATCCACTCATGGAATTGCATTGGTTAATGAGCTTTAAATTCACACCTTAAGTTATACCAGTACAACCTTTCCATGTAGACAAGGCCTCAGTTATAGCAAAATGCCAACCTAATCTCTCCATCACCTGATCTTGGCTTATCCCAAAACAAAAGCTTACATTGATATTGTTGGGATCCAGTAAGAATCTGCTCAGCTATTCGGTGGAGATGTCAGCACTCCATGGCATCTACATCACCGATACACTTGTCCTGGAACAAAATTACCTCCTCTGGTACAACCTGTCACCTTGCTTTTCAAATCCTAAACAAACTGTCACCCCATCAGCCAAATTGTGGCTAGTAAACACAGTCCACCTTAGAAAATCAGCCTCAGCAGTGATAACCGTTTTCAAGAGAAAGCTATTGAAACAGCCCAAATCATCCTTCATGAAGAACACAACTCAACACCTAGTGAGACAAATACCCTCTCCAGAATCAAGAGTTGGGATGGGTTCTTTTCTCCTGTGGCTTTCTGCAAGACCATGAAACAAGGTATGGCTGCATCACGGTCCACCTACACATCCGCATCTCTGCTCAGCCACTTTCCTCCTTTGTGTCTTCTATGGCTAATCTTCCTCCCTCTCCTTCCCTCTTATTACTGTTACTTAACTTTGTGGTATCCACTTAAGCAACCTATCTGTGCTACCTAGGGTCAATAATGCATTGCTAATTATTTTTTGTTTACATAAAGCAAATTCCTTTTTCCAATGGGATGTAGAGTGTGTGTTTTTTCACATGCATTCAGTTTTTGTTCCTGCACCTCTACTTGTTTTTGTTTCTTAAAGTTTAACTACTTAAGAAAGACAGAGGGGGTTGTTTGTTGCATTGACATTCCCAAAGTTTATTTAAACACGCTCCCCAAGATCTGTTCCTTCCCGGGGCTTTTTAGTCTGGTAATTTAATAGCTTTCCAATTAGTTTCCCCATGTATTTGTAAACCAAACTAATGAATTATATAACCTCTTTTATGCAACCTTATTTTCCAAGCTTTGTTTGCACAGGAACAATGACATTTATATTTATTTATTCTCCTCTTTGTCTCAAAGAAAGTTGATCCTTCCTGTTCTTCAGCATGCTATTTGCAGTTCTTCACATTCACCAGTCATGACATTTTTCTGCAGATTTCATCTCTATTGTGGCTTGTCTGTCTCAGATTTCTCTCCTGCATTTACAAGCACCAAGGCTATCAGCATAAAAATGGCTGTTACCGTCTTTGACATATGTGTTCATAAATGAAAATCATTGTCAAGTTTGGACATACTTATTTCTATGTAAATATTGTCCATTTTAAACCCACGTTGTTATCAATTGACTGAGAATAGTCATCTATAGGGTGTCTGCTATTAAGGGTACATGGTACATTTTTTTCATATTGGGTTTTCTGTTATTTGCCTGTACACTTTAATGCAATGTAATTACAAGTAATAGCAAAACCCTGGACTCTCTTATCAAAGCCCTGCAGCCTGAAGCCCTAGAGAGTAGGGAATTCACTATTGACAACTGTTAGTGACCAAGGAGAAGAGCAGCCCAGAGCTGCCTGAGAACTCACAATGGGCAGGGACTCCACAGGAGAGGGGTCTGTCTGCTAGCATCTTTTGGTGAACAGTTAAGTTTTCAGTTATGGGGCAATACAATGCTGTTATCCTCAGGATTTTATGTACTGCTGATTTTTTTTTTGCTCTGACGATGTAGTATAAAGCTGAAGCAACTTTAAGGTGGTACATGGCCCAGAGGCAGTACCGAGGCGGGTGTTTTGGTCTGAAGTGGCAGAGAGTAGCCATTGAGGGACTACAGGGTAGGCCTCCCCACTCAACAATCAAAGCTGAACTTACTTCAGCTGCGTCAGGGTGGAAGAGCTTCTGGAGTTGCTGAGGCAGCCCTTATGGGCTGGAGATGGACTTGCTGGATTTTTCACCCCCCCCAGCCTCTGCCAATCCTGGACAACCATGAGTGGGGAGCCAGAGGGTGGGGAGGAAAGTGGCTAGAATGTATTGGCAATAATCTTAACCTTCAGTCTTCCCACAGTTGTGAATGGCTAAGAAACTTCAGAGTAGGGAATCTTAGTTAATATTTGCTGTTCATTTGTTAATTGCGTGCTTCCTCAAGTTTATTGCCCCATTCCCTGTCTCCCTGCCTCCTTTAAATAATGTAGTCTTGTTTTAAACCTCTGGAGCTAGTGGGTGAGTGGGGAATATCGTCTAGCAAGGGTGCCCAGCGGAGGATTTGGGGTTGGGGGCTGTGACATAGTGGGGATTTTCCCTTGTTATGTTGTATGTGAGCCTTACTGTTTTGCATAAATGCTGTGTGCACCTCAGTTTCCTTGTGTATTACACCAATGTCTAGGTGGTAGGAATAAGGGTGTGAGACATTTGTGGGCAGGGCTGCTCCAGCTGCCTGCACCTATACTATGACTGCTCCTTTGTAACCTGAGACCCAGGAGGGGGATGTGACCAGGTGAATCTTGGGCCGGGAAGCAAGACAAAGTCTGGAGGAGCAATGGGCAGGGCAGGGGACAGGCAGCTGGAAGTGAATCCGTCTCAGGTGGCTTAGGGTGCAGGGAGAGGGCCAGAGCCCTGGCTTTGGGCTCCCCTCCCCTAAAACTGAACTTGGCTGAAAGTCACTGATTTCTGTGCTTACAAGTTCTGTCCTGCAGTGTGGTCCTGTCAACTAATAAACCTTGTTTTATCAGCTGGCTGAGAGTCACCTCTGTGTTCATGTGCAGGGCCCTCTGGCTTCCCCAGGAGCCCCACACAAGTGGACTTGCTGCAGGAGGCACACCATGTTGAAGGGGATTAAATGCTCCGAGCTCAAACCCAGGGAGGTCAAAGCTGTGTAAGCTTCTTGCCCTGGAGCCAGTATGCTCAGAGAGAGGAGGCATGCTCTCCCGGAGTCCTGACTGGCTTTGTATGGAGCAGTTCCAGAGCACTGCCCTGGTGACAGAGGCTCAAGCTGCTATTATTTAGGTTTTCTGAAAAAAATCGCTAGATAAACAAATCTGGCCCTTTTTGCTGCTGACAACACCTGGTAGAAGGGTTTCACTTGTTCACACTATCAAGTGTTGGGCTGACTCAGTATAGGAAGGGGAAAGAGGGCAATGAAAGTTCACTTTCGTGCCACCAGCAGTGTTGGTTCTATAGAAACTGATGTTTTTTCCTATGGAGACTTGACTCAACAACTCACAATGGCATTGAAGGAGTACTGTGGTGCTGGCCCCACTGTATTTTGGATGTTGTATAATTTAAAAATATTAATAATTGTTACTTTATTAAAAAAGCAGATACTGTACAAGCTACACTAACTAGTGAATCCCAGTTCCATTGAGCTCATTTGTTTTACCACCCTTTGTTTCCATGATAGTAGGCTATGACTACTCTGAAACCATTTCTGTGTGTCAGATACTTGTGTATTTCACATTCAGTTTCACAGGAAAAGGAAGACAGCTGGGTTCTCTAAACCATAAAGATTTAAATCTAGATTCCGCGGGTATTTGTGTGCAGGGTGAAATGTTGTGATTTTTTCCTCTGTCCAGCCCTGGCACATTATGTTCAACTAAAGTTTATTGTAAGTCTGTTTATGTCAGGGGTAGGCAACTGATGCACATATGCCAAAGGCGGTGCACAAGCTGAATTTCTAGGGCACTCACACTACCTGGGTGGCTTTGCCTTTTAATTTAATTTTAAATGATGCTTCTTAAACTTTTAAAAACCCTTATTTACTTTAGTTATATATAAACGATTGTTGCATGTAGCCTCCCAGAAAGAGACCTTTTAAAAATGTTAAAATGTATTTTGGCACACAAAACCTTAAATTAGAATGAATAAATGAAGACTTGGCACCCTACTTCTGAAAGGTTGCAGATCCCTGGTTTATGGCATAGTTCATGAAGGCTTTCCCGTGAGTCATATTACATCACCTCTAAAACCAAAGGGTTTGGCTGTTAAGATACAGCAACATTCTAATGGCAGCAGTATTTATTAAAAGGAAATAACGGAAACAGATTTAAATAATATGCTTAGATAAGTGAGCTTTTTAGTACAAGATTGATCTGCTGGAGATGGGAGAAGGAAAAAGCACTGTGCAATTTCCTCAGGGAAACTGATCAACTTATTTTTTCCCTGTTGATTCAAGGCCAGAGGGATGGTAATGCTGGGAAGAGTGTGTAATTGTTCTAATTTTATTATGGTACAGGTGTTATACTTTTAAATGTTTAATCACATAGCACAAGATTAAGATTTTTTTTTTTTTTTTTTAAGATCTGCATAGACCACACAAGTTGGAAAAAGTTCTTGTCAAGAAATAGAGTACCACACTCTTAAATCTGTTCCAGTGCCCTGAACTCAGGAAGACCTATACAGGGTCAGGTCTGCATCCACACTAATTCTCACTACAACTTTCCCTTTTGTCTTGGGGGGGGGTGGAAGGAGGACAGGATGACAGACTTTATATAATGTTCCATTTAATAATACTATTTTTCACTGAAATAGTCGCACTGGTAGAAGATGGTAAGTCAGAAACTACCTACTAATAGATTAAATTAGAAGTGAGATCATTTTTGTTCCACTTTATTTTTCTGACCACTAATCCTACAGTCTTCTTTGTAAACATTAACACAACAGCAATGAGCTTAAAAGGACAGAAGCAGGACACCCTGTTCTGAACTATAATTTTCAGAGCTGTGTTTAGACTATTGATTAAAATGTTATTTAATATGCAATTTAAAAAGGCTGCCTAGGCTATTTGGATATTAGAGGACTAGATATGGATGGGGTAACAGGTTGCTCTCAAGCACCAACAGAAACTAGTTTGCTCATGCCACTGAAGTAGGATCTTTCCCTTTCACTCATCACCTCAAAATGCAGAGGCCTTCTACAGAAATTGCATTCCGCTGAAGAGTGCGGTTTCAGCTCCAGACCAACGTTCTTCCATGTAGCCATCAGTTTCTCTGTTAGACAAAAAGGAAGACGTTTCTTAAAATCAGAATATTTTTAAGCTTTCAGTACATAGAACTCTTTCCAAAACAACGAGTACTGCAAGTGATGAATTACAATGAGGTGAAAGTAAAAATAACCCAGCAAAAAACCACCTACTTGAAATGCCTGACAACTTTTGCTTAGCAAAGTAAGGTGTTGAGGGAGCACAAATACTGACACTATTTCACCTTCAAAATTATGACTCTAGCCATCCATCCATAGACCATTACTCTTATTCCATAATAAAATGGAATTGCTTTTTGATTCTTTGAAGAAAGGCACTTAAAGCCTTTCAACGTGCTCACAGCCTTTACCCCATTTTACGGTTTACTAAACTGAAATCATGGAAGTCTTTCCCAGGGCCACCATATAGTCTGTCTACACAGACCATGGAAGCAAGCCTCCCAGCCCAGGTCAACAGACTTGGGTTTGTGCTCTAAAAATAATTGTATAGACAGCACTTCGAAGTTGTGGCTCAGGCTCTGAAGCGCCCCCCCCACCCCCAATAACCTTCGGAACCCAGGCTCCAGCCTAAGCTGCAACTCTAAAATGCTGTCTACACAGCTAGTTTTAGAGTACTAGTGTGAGCCATGCCAACTCTGTTACCTGGGCTGGGAGGTTCACGGTTCACTTGTGCAGACTTCCCAGCTCTGCCTGGGCTCACTAGGATGAAAATCCAGGAGTCTCAAATCTCATTTTCCAACTATTAAGTGGTATAAATTAATCAGGACTGAAATGGTAAGATACCAGGCTACTTTGCTGTAACAAATATTGATTAAAAGTATGGACGGCTAGGTGATTTTGTATGGAAACTGAAGAAAAAAAAAAAAAAAAAAATCAGAGCAGCACTACTAAACAAACACCCACTAAGACAATACCTTTGTTTTAAAAAACAAAAACTCCTTAAACTACAATGAGTAAAAGAACCATAAGATGGCTGAAGACTGGTTTTGTACTGCAGCATTTTGTAGCTTTCAGACAGAGGGCTACCACCACTCATGCTCAAAGGCAAATCAATGGGAAACATTGACAGCACTTTCTAACACTTCATTCGTAGCAATAGTTCACCTTCTTCCAAGGTGAGCTTTCCCAGCTTGACTCAGCTAAGTGTAGATATTTTCTTTAAGTTAGCAATAGATCAGGGATCATATTGTAAATCTTCAGAATGAAGATACTAGAGCATTTTATAGAATTCTTAACTCTGCTGGAGTCCATTCACTCACCAAGGAAGTAATTCATCATCTGCGGTGTGTGATGAGGAGTTGGGGCAATACGCAGCAGCTCTTCTCCACGTGGAACTGTGGGGTAGTTTATTGCCTGGACATAGATGCTGTGCTGACTCATCAGTCTGTCGCAGATCTCAGTATTTTTAGCAGCATCTGCAACCTAGATTTACAAAATGGTCAAGTTCATGGTAACTGGAATTGTGCATGTGTAATTATCAGAATACATAATCCCAACCAACCTTCTAGGTTTGAAAAGTTAGTTAAAAGTCACCATCTGTGGAAGAGTCCAGTTCAAGTATGGACTACCCACAAAAATCAGAACTTAATCATTTTGTCCTCCCTGTGCTTATTAGAACAGAACATGGTATAGAAGGGAAATTTAAAGCTTCCCTCTAGTATTCTTGCCAGAGTAGTTCCAATGAATAGTTTCTTTAGTATGCATTTTTGTACCCTTGAAGATATTTAGACTATTGTACAAATAGTAAAGTACACCACACAAAGTTAGTTAAGTGTGAATGGAACTTATAGCATTTGCCAGTTCAATTTGTTGGCTAACACCCTGCTGCACATTTTTTTTTTTTTTTTTTTTTTTTAGAAACAGCAGGTTTTAGTCATTTAAGGAAAACCCTCAGCTTCAGCCTACTTCATACTACATAAACCTAAAATAAGCTATGCTTATTTACATGCTGTGTAAGAAAGCAAGTCAGATTCAGCTTCCTGTATTTTCTGTAATACAAACAAGTTTATTCTTGTGGAACAGCTTTTCCTAAATTTAAAAAGAAAGATACCATAATTTTTAGTTACCCTGATTGGAATGATGTGACTCGGACAGTGTACTACAGGGAGTCCAGCATCCATTAGCATTTGTCTCATAAGCTTAACGTTGCGTTGGTGCTGGCGTCGAAGAACTTGCCCTTCTGCACTCTTTAGAGTTCTGACTGATTCAAGCGCACCAGCTAACAGCATGGGTGGCAGGGATGTTGTGAAAATGAAGCCAGCAGCATAGGAACGTACGGTGTCTATCAAAGAACTTGTACTGGAAATGTATCCGCCCACACAACCAAATGCTTTGCCTGAAAATAAACAGTCAAGATTTACTCTAGCCTTTAGAAAAGGTAGCTGCAAGCCAGGATCTGACAGAAGTAGAACTCCAAATCCTGACCTTCCTATGAGCAACACAATTAGGTCTTTCCAATAATTTAGCACATAATACAGCTCCTCAATTTTATTCTAGTACTTCCAAATTAATGGTAAATTAGCACAAGGCAAGGTGAATCCATTCCACCCCACCCCAGAAAAATCCCACACTGTTATGAAGAAACTTTGTGACCGGTTTGAGAGTATTGTTTAAGACAAAAAAAAACAACAAACAACTCCGGGACAAAAGATTCTTGCACTATTTTAATGCCAGTGAAGAAAACTGTAAATCTACCCAAAATAAACAAATTCAGTAAGTATTGGAGTAAGATATATTCTAATGAGTTTAAACACTTGGGACCATTATTTGTTCTCCACTCCCTCTGCTTTTTTCCTCCAGCAGGTTTAGGTGGGTGATCTATTCCTGAGATAAGTAAAAATAGCCCTCACTCCTGTCTTCTATTTGCATCTTATTTATGTGCTTCGTGCAATCGACTGGGCATGTACAGTAATCACCATTTCAGAGGATACTACCCAATAGTTAAAGGCCAAAACAAAGCCAAATTAAACTGAAGCCTATTGCACTATTTTTGTTTATATCATGCTGAGGTTTGAGACTGCAAATAAAATTCTTAAACCAAACCACCATCACATGTTCTTCTAAGGTGGAGTTTCAACTCTTGCTCTATTTAAGCAGATTTTCAGTTTCCAGTATTTGAACTCTAATAGTTAGAAAACAGTCTGCATTGCATCCAAAAGAATTGTATTGGTTTTTTCAGTTCTCGCCAAATCTCCTTACACAACTCCCATCTCAGGTTTCTGGATTAGGAACATTCCACCTTACACAAAGGAGAGTTAAGATCTAAATATAGAGCACTGCACCACAATTAACTCTCTCACATATGAATTCACTGATAGAGGACTAGTGACTATGCCACCAGGGTCATATTGCTAACTTATTTCAGGTGGCATTTTTGAATCAGCCTAAGTGACTTAGCACAAGTGCCTTTGAAAGTTAATGGGACTGGTGAGCCTAAGTCAGTCATTCAGGCTGTTTTAAAAATCCCATGCTTCAATTCCTAGAAACAAGTCAGTAAACTGACTTGATTCAAGTTCATTTTATTCCTTCATCTTGTCTGCAGCATGACTTTGTACAAAACAGTTTACACACTTTTGTAACTAAAGGCCAGAAGATACACATACCAAGTGTTCCAGAGATTATGTCCATTTTATGCATGACTCCATCCCGATCTCCGATGCCACCACCCCGAGTGCCATACAGCCCAACAGCATGTACTTCATCTACAAAAGTGATCGCCCCATGCTCATGAGCTACATCACACAATTCTTCCAGTGGACATACTGCACCTGAGATCAAAACAGTAATCACAATTATTCACAGGTTCTTGCTTTTGATGGTATATGCATATTTCGTAGCTTAAAGAAACAAAGACAATTTATATGTTTCAGTACGGCACCTATTTAACAAAAGGATACACACTTTTTATAGCAGACTCACCATCCATTGAGTGAACAGTTTCAAATGCAACAATTTTGGGAGTAGATGGATCTGATTTTTTCAGTAGTTCTCTGAGATGATTGACATCATTATGGCGAAATATGTGCTTAGGCACTCTGCTGTTCCGAATTCCTTGAATCATGGAGGCATGGTTTCCTGCATCTGAGTAAATCTCACAGCCTGAGGGGACAACCAAAGGTTACTAGTAGTTATGGTTGTACTGAAAGAATGGACAGATGATTGTACAGATACCTAAAAGTTATATGAAATACGGTTGTGCTGGTAAATGTGTTTTAGCCCCAGAATAGAGGATTCGCTATAGACTTTTTTGTTAAATTAGAAACTTTGCAACAACATATTTAAGACAGAATACCCACTGAAATAGCTACATTTTTTTATTTTTGCTTTAGAGCGCTTCTGAAATTAAGACACTTATTTCCAGGAATTCACAACTTTATTTGCCTTAAGTCAGTTATGCAAATTTAAACACCCAATCCCAAAGGAATATACGTAAAAATTAAATTTTACATTTGGAAGTTACAAAAAAAAAAAAGTCTTAACTGTAGACGTTTCTCCAGCAACAGCAGATACAAGAGTCAGTTTACCAGCGTTAACCATATCCTGGACTATAGCAAGGAAAAAACCATCCTTCCACCTGCAGCTACATGGGGTGGGGAAAACAGTAGGTCTTTTCCAGAAGTGAAACCAGCCCCTGGAAACAGCAGGAAGTTACGGCAACTGGGCAGGAAGACCTCCAACTGGGGCATCATTTGTTGCCACCCATCCCTCTAATACCTCCTCAGCCTTTGTGATATCTGCAGGTTGCTTTTACAGTTTGAACTTGGCGTTTGCTGGTTGATTCTGTCTTCGACTCATGTCCTTCTCCCTCAGTCCCTCCACTGCCAGTCTCCTTTCTCCCTGCTCCTCTCAGTCCTTCCCTACCCTTTAAAATTCCTCACTTTTATATTAAAGAGAATAAATGGAACCGAGATATGTACCAACCACCACCGTGGACACTCTGCTCATAGGTTGTACCCTGACTGTGTCTGATACAGGTGCAGCCTGATAACTTCTAATATGGCATATAGAACACTGCCCCAAATCCTGATCAAGGTGTTTAGATGCCACCACAATAGAAATTAGCGAAGACTGCTTTTTTTTAAAAAGTGGTATTTCGTGACCAAAAATGGTCAGAATCTCAGGTATCATCTGAAAGAAGTTTTCAGTGAAATTTCAGGGTATTTTGTTTGCAGAATGTAGTATTACATTGCATGATATCCAGTAAATCAGATCTCACCTGGTAACATTTTAGCTAACGTGAAGAGAGTGGAATCATTAGCTACAAAGCATGATGAGAAAAGCAATGCTGCATCTTTTCCATGGAGATCAGCCAACTCTTGCTCCAAATCAACATGAAATTTACTTGTTCCGGAAATATTTCTGGTGCCTCCTGCTCCAGCACCATGTTGTTTCAATGTATCCCTTTAAGAAATGTTCAAAAGGGGGAAAAAGCATTAATCAATACTATTTGACTCTCAGCTGCATGTGAACAATACAGGAAAAGGGACATTATTGTCTATAACAAATCACCATTCCTTAGTAAGTTACATAAAAGCAACAGTAGTTAAAGAGAAATGGGTAGAAGAGGTGCAACTGTATTTGTTTATAGTTTGACAAAAGGATCTAAGTTTTGCAAGGAACTTCATGAGCTCAAAGCTAATGCTATTTACTAGCTGTGCCCCTTACAAAAAATCGTAGGACTCCACTGCCTTATGCTGAGCTATCTGTATTTAATAGGTACTGAAACATATGATAATTATGCTGTCCAGCAGTTTTCCCATAAGCTCCCCACAGAAAGGAGGAATATCAGGGGTTCAACACTTAAAGTGTTGCAGCACTACAGCCAACTATATTTTAAGTTGTTTTATGACAGCAGTCAAATGTGTGAGAAGGGAGGATTAGCCATGTGATAAAAAGTAATACCCTTTACACAACAGAAGGATTTTAATCGTTATACAAAACTATCTTTCCCCTAGAATTTACATTCTTTTGGAAAAAGTTGAGCTTGTCATAGCTTTGAGTTCGTTTCCTGTAGATCATTGCATACCTTGTGGTTACCAAACATTTTATTTTTAATTTAAGTTATAGAACTACTTACATAACAGCTCCACACACTCGGGGGTGGCGACTCATCCCTAGGTAATCATTGCTGCACCATACAGACACCTCTTTTTTGCTGATAAGGGAATCAGAGTAGTCGTCTGCCATGGGAAAGACCTGTGCCCTTCGGTTCACAGTTTTGAATACACGATATGTGTGATCCTTTTTTTTCTCATCAATTTTTTTCTCAAAGAACTGGTCATACTGGAAAGTAGAAACAGCTAGAAGAGGAGAGAGGCTATTAAATACAAGAAAGAATTAACACTTTTGAATGTCAAAAGATCTGTCTGCAGCCAGATACTGCAAAAATTGATTTAGCAGGCTAATAGCAGACTCAGATTTATTTTGCTAATCAAACAAGAATGATCCTTACATTTTGGCAAGTTATCCTGAAGCAGATGAGACACTCTTTCTGGTTTTTGCTTTAACATAATATCCTGGAACTTCTTCAGCAAGCCATTTTGCTCTTCTCCAGAAGTCTTGGTGTTTATCACAGTAGGATTCACTGGTGTTTTAGTAAACTCTGTACATTTGAGATGTTGCAAAGAAATCCAGTGATTATTAAAGTCAGTTTCACACCATCTTATATAAAAAATACAAGAGATTGTATGCCATGAAAAGTTATGAATACAGTATCTTAAATTGTTTAAAATAAACTTAGTTGAGATACTGAAGCAGACCAATAAGACTCAGAAGCTGAAGAGAAAGTCATACTTTTCTCAGACCTTGCAAAATCAGATCTTGTCTAACAAAAACTGAGGTCCAATTCAGAAGATTCAGTAATGGCCTGGGACCAATTGGTATGTAGGCTATGAGAGCCAAACACACACATGCTTTAGTTGTACGTAAAAGTGTTTCTCTATTATTCTAAGCTTCTGTTCTACTGCTATGGATCATTGTTACTAGGGCTTGCAGCAGACTGGAAAAGCTGGAGTGACCGGATAAGGAACAAACTGACTTCTTCCAGAGGAAGCAGCAAGACTTAGCATTGGTGAAAGAAAAGGCTTCCTTTAACACAACGCTTTGACAAAACTACTTTAATCTAAAAGTAACCTTGTTCTCTTTATGGCAGTAACAGTCTTATTTGTATAGTAACACATGCAATGGGACACCAATTTCTGATCAGGGCCATAAGGCACTACTACAATCAAAATATTAAGGAGAAGATGGTCCACAGAGGAAGGGAGGTGGTTTTTATGAAATTACTTCTTGTCCAGCTTTGTGCTTTCCAGCCTGTAGCTGCTTAATTCTTTGAGTATGTTCATGTAGGCAGCAATGCTAATGTGTTCTACACATTGGTAAGACTTTTTGGTGAGGACATTGAATTTTTATAAGCAATATCAAGAGCTATTTCTTAGAGCCAACTGATAAAAAAAAAAAAAAAAAAGAGTGCTGGAGCTTGACATATATCATTTGTTTTGCAATTAGAACATAATTCTCACTAAAACCAGTTGCAAAAAAAAGTGGACATAGAGTTAGTATAAAATAGATTACACAACAAACTAAGTAATATGAACAGAACTGCATGAGCACAATTAAAATCCCTATATTCTGCAATAAAATCCTTTTGTTGCACTGTCCCATGACCCTCCCTCTGGCCTATAAGGTTGCGTTTGTGTCAGCCTTGGCTTTTATCTCTAAGATTAGTGCTAACAAGCAGAGTATTACACTATATTTCACTATCTATTGCAGCATACATAAAAACATACCTTTCCTTACAGCCTGCATTTCCTGAACATCCTCTTGGAGTTCTAGGCTGGCTTTGCAGAAAACATTAGTGTTCGTAGGGTTCATCTGAGCTGCCAGGAAGGGGCATTTAGTGGCAGAGCTTGGACTAGTGCTCTGGCTAGTAACAGCAGGTGGATGGCTAATAGGCAGCTGGGATCCATTGGTGTTCTCCTGGGACACATCTTTGGAATTTTTGGCCTCTTGGATAGGAGAAACAAAACAAGGGTTAAAAAACAGAAACTGGGGTGATCTGATTGCACAAGAACATAAAACTTTGACAACTATCTATTACACTAAACCACAAGTCAGCCAGAATTACTCAACTGAGCCATCTGTACTTGTATTATCACACAAAGTATCAAGTCTCAGTATCTGATTAACATTTAAAGCCAAATTTTCTTGAAGAATGCAGTACTACTGCCTCTTTCCCAAATGAGGAGACAGTGTGCTTTGTGGATGAGTTAATTTCAACTGAAAATTTTTTTCAGCTGAGTTTCCCAGTTGCCCCTTCTCCCCTACTATCTCAGATTATAAATCTTCTAGGGAAGTTTTCTCAACCAGGGTCAATAAACAGCCACAAATCATAAGAGATCTAAGAACTCTACTGACCTGGATTTGCATAGTTATGATCAGCAGAGCTTTGCTCTCAGATATTACATTAGAGTTTGCAGAGTATGAACTTCAGTTTTAAAATAGTCCAATTACTTTCAAAGAAGCCATGTGTGTTAAGTTTTAAGCAACAAGTGTTTGAGAAAATTAAGCAAAATATTTAGAGAGTACACCAGCTCAGGCAGTTACAGTTTCCAGAAGTTTCCTTCTGGCTGGGCAGAGCCCAAAAAGTGTTTTAAAAAAGTTCTTCCTTGTCTACTTAAGCAGGAAGCATTTATTAAACAAGTCAAGGATTGTTATTGTGAAAAACAAGTGAATAAAAATGACAACCTGGAAACCTTACAGAACAAGTGACCCTATGGTCATTACCAGTGAAGATTAATGTAGTGCACATACATGCAAGTTAAAAGGATGGAATGTTGTAGAATAATGCACCTACCATGCAAGTTATCTGACAAGAGCAAAGTATATCCAACTAAAGTTGCCCTGTAATAAATTTACTGTCTGCTTTACAACAGCAACAGGGACAATTCACTTTCCTCTTGTGGAGGCAACACTGCTTCTTCTATACTGCATACCTTTTCAAGTTTGCTCCCACAGTAAAAGGTGAGCGTTATAGCATTCTCTGCATTTCCTAGGTTTTTGGAAGGTGGTGTGTTCCTCGAACAACCAGGTTCCCCATCCCACAATTTGCCATTCAATTGTTCAGTGTGTAGCACACACCGAAACTGATTTCATTTACACTTCTATTGTATTACAAGAAAGCCAAGGTTCAGATGTGTTACCAAATCCAAAGTTTAGAATTCCAAACTCATAACACTATTCTAAGCGCAACAAGTAAGGCACTGAGTTTTACAGGATTAAGTAGTTTACTTTCAAACCAAAGTTTAACAAACCAGACAGACTAAAATCAGAGACGAGTCTTTAAAAAAAACCCACCATACCTGAAGTGTTTGAATAAAAACATAAGCAACACTGAGTAAGGACAACATTTTGAGATGTTTACCAATAAACATTTCAGTCTTTTTGAGGTGTTCATGCCAGTCACTGAGAAAGCAAAGTTAGGGGCAATTGAAAGGTTCTATTGTACAACCTTTCATAACCTGACAAATGAAAGGAAAAAGGATGGGATCTAATAGTAAACATAAATACAATTGTAAGTAAAATCTAAAAAGCCTCTTGATGAGGAAACTTAAAAATTAGATTAAAATAAATAAGCTTCTGGGTATGGTAGCTTCTACATCATTAACTAGCTATAAAAAAAAACACAAAATTGACACTGACTGTCATTGGGTGAGGTTGTTTCTTCAGCTTGTTGGCAGTGAACAAGTGAAGTACCCAGGGCACGGGAAGCAGGATTGGTCCCAACTTCCATCATTTTAGGGCAGTTCTGAGCATAAAAGAGCAGTGACTTGCCAGCCTTCTGCAGAAAAGCCTGGGATACCCGTGACAGGAAGGGGCAGCGGCGAACAACAGTTTCCATTTTCGGGTTTTTTGATCCTGTAGCAAGATACAGAAATGATAATGTTAAATGCAAGTGTCAGATCATTTCTTACATATAAAACCGTATTCCAGACTACTTCAGAGCTGAATGATACACAATACAGTTAGGTTACAGCAGATGGAAAGCAGTATAGTGTGGTATTTACTACTACTAATGAGATGACTTAAGCAAAGAACCAGGTAGAGTATTAGAAATATCTTCTTAACAGGGAGACATAGGGGGGTTGTGCAACAGTCTTCCAAAAGGAAGTGGAGGGAGAGCCCTGGCACATTTAAATGGACATCAGTAGCCTATTCACGGAACTGCTGGGTTTCTGAACTGACTGTAAGATTACTGTAACAAGACAACACTTAAAATTACCCCCACCCCGCTTCACTTTGGGTTAGCTTCCCTGGGCTCCAAGAGGAGGGAGCACAACGTAAAACCAACACGGATATGCGATTCTACAGCCGCCCCGAGGGGCAGTTGTAACCCCCGCCCCCCCGACTATTGTTAACTGATACGATTTCAGCTTGACCGTGTCCCCGCCACACCAGGCTGGAGGGAGCCCAGGACCGCAGGGCGCACGGAGGAGAGGCCCCTGGGCCAGCGGAAAGCGGCAGGGAGCTGAGTGCCGCCGGGGCACCTCAGGCTGCCTTGCCTTGCCTTGCCAAGCCGCGCCCGGAGGGGTCCCCGGCGCCCCCACGTCCCCAGTCTCAGGCCCCGCGAAGACCCTGCTTGACCCGCGCTGAGCGTAACCCCGCCTCACCTGCTACCGAGCCACTTCTCCAGCTCCTCAGCCGCGTCCTCTGGCCGCCACTACCTATATAACCACCCCGCGCAGGCGCACTGTGGGACTACGCCCAGCAGTACCCCCTCCGTACACAAGGCATGCGCACCACCTCCCACAAGTCCTGCTCCCGCTACGGCGCATGCGCGATCTCCTCCCTTCGAACGTCGGTGCCTACGCGCTGCGTGGAGGAGGGAGCAAGTGGCGCAGCGCTGGCGAGGGGGGAGGGAGAGAGGCAGGTGGAAGGTGGTCGGGAAGGGGAGAGCTGGGGCAGAAGCTGGAGGTGCGATGCAGTTAGGGGCTGCCTCTGTAGGGGCAGAAGAGGGGAGAGAACAAGGACCTGCTGGGCGAGGAAAAGGGGGGACCCACCTGGCTGCTCAGTGGCAGCGGCTTGGCCTGGAAATTAGGGCCTTGGGACTGGACAAGGTCGTGGGAGAAAGATGGGTGCACGTGGATCTGCCATAAGAAGGGAGCAACAGCCTCCCTGTTCAAGCTAATATGGGGAGAATGGAGGGGCACTGTCCTTTCCCCACCATGGGGACACCTGGAGGCAGCACTAGCCCCATTGAGAGGCAGGGCAGTAACTAGGGAGGCGGCAGGGTACATTTCCTGCCATTTAGATGCACTTCATTACTTCAGCTTTGTGATTTAGTGTTTCCATATTAGAAGTGGTGAAGTAATAGGTGACCTAAAGTTGAACAGGGGTCTGGGAATCACCTCCCAAGTTCTAGTTCTGGGTCGTCTACTGGGGCCCTGTGCAAGTTTTGGGAAGATATCTGAACTGAGGGGCTTGATTTATTTACTGTAAATGGAGCTAGTAGTGAGCTAGCTTTGTGTGCGCGACTAGGGCTCCTCGGCACTGCTACCACGCAAAGAGTAAATAAAGGGCTTTGAACTTTTACGATAAAAGGTGCTATGGACAGATACTTGTGGGATAACAAATATCATGTCAGGCATATGTGGGTCTAAGACTCGATAGCAAGACACATAGGTGGAAGATGGCACCTGCCCATGCTGTTGTGTAGCAAATTTATATGAGGGAAGATGATAGATAGGTGACTCCTCCACTCCTCAAAACCCAGCTCATAGATACAGGAAGACTGGATATCAACCTCTGGGGACCGTTACCCTGGCTTACGTACTGTTGCTTCTCATGTCCTTCCATCCCCCCCAGTCTAAGGCACTGCCAGGCTTATTACATGTAGGGTGCTTTAAGTCCTTTGATTTAAAAAAAAAAAAAAAAGCACTAGAACAATGCCAACTATTGTTTACTTCTGCTGTAAGACACTCCTCCCAGTTCCTAGTTAAGAGACAGCTTCATTTTGAATTATGTTTAACGAAATAAATAGTATTCAGCTTTAATAACAGGATCTTTACTATTTACCTCATTCAAGCTACAGCTAATGTAAACAAGGATTTGTTTTGTTCAAACATTGACAGTTTTTGTTAAACTCTGATGCTAACAGGAGAAAACAGGCAGCTCTGCACCATTGTCTAGGGGTGAGGACAGAGCATGAAAGCGGGAATTGATAGATAACTTACTGCTGTCATTTGTTTTCATGGTTAGCTGACCAGTGCAGCATTATCTTTTAATTTACAGTTCAATTATTCTGAAGATTTAGTAAATATGTCACTCTTCAATCATCAGTGCAATCTACCCTTTTATATATCACATTTGTTGATTTTCTTGGCACTAGCATTTAGGTTATTAAAAGCACTCCATAAACTTTCAGGCCAACTTTTTTGGCCTCGTGAAAATGATCATTAATATTGGTGGGATAATGACCATGCAGTTTTGGTTCTGTTTTTATTCAACAGTACAAGTATTTGCCTGGATAATTTCATGGAATATAATGTTACTTTGACTAATACTATGTTTTGTTTTGTTTTTGATCAAGAATTCTTAAGACGAGGAAGCCAGATTTCCAAAAGTGGTCAGCACCTCACTTTAAAAGCCTGAACACTTAATTTAGGTGTCTAAAAGGGAGCTGAGCTCTTTTGAAAGTTTAACCCCAACTGAACCAAATGTGACCTTAATGCACTTTGGGGAGGTGCTTGGATATTATGGTGATGAGGAGGGTGGTGTAAAAAAACTTACGTAGAATTGAGAGTCCTGAATACTTGAAAATCTGTCCCTACAGAGCAATTTACATTTTCTACGAGATACGGAGATGTTACAGGCTGATCCTTAAAGTAAAAAATCCCATTTGTAATTGGGAAAACTGACAGGCTATTTGCTGATACCACCCAGTTAGTGGCTGATGCTATATTACAACTCCAGAAGTTGTTGAAAAACTTCCAGCTTTTCAACTTCATGATGTGGTATGTGGTTAAGATGTCTCATTAGAAGAGCTATCTATTAAGAATCAGGGCTAACTCATCTTCCAACTGTCCAGGAACACTGAACTGGGGAAACAGGGGACAAAGGCAAAATTCTCTCACTTAAACTTTATGGAACTCCAATAAAAATCAGTATTGTCCAGGATGGAATTTGGCCTCCTGATCAGTAATGTTCTATGGTTGAAGTTTTTTCTACATGTAAAATGTTTAAATTACTTTTTTGCTTAAGTAGTAAGAATCTTAGACTACATTGGTCAAAATCTTTGATACCAATAAAACAAACAGGATTTGAACTCACTCTTGGCTGTAGAATGCAAAGACACTATCCACCAGGTTACAGTCCACTGCCATCAATGGCAATTTTACACTTAAATTACCACAAGGAGAAACAAAATGAGAATGACACGTAAATTAGTGAACTGAATGCTAGGCCGAAGTGTCTTATCAAAGCCTGTTACCGGGTCAGACTCAAAGTTAGATTCATTCAAAATTTTGTTCAAAATCAAGTGTGATTTCTTGTTGTATTGAATTAAAAGCGGTCTTGCATATCAGAAATTCGTTTAACATGGAACCTCAAAAGGTATTTGTGTATGGATTAGATGGGGGCATGAAAACAGGACAGTGGTTCACTGCTTGGTATTATCAGAACAAGGTCCCCCGGCCATGATTCCTCATCAAGTTCAGTCACGTCCAGAAAGCAGTTTGACTCCAATTGCACTAGTGACATGCCTCCAATATTAAAATGATGCAAAATGTGAGAGAGTTAGTTGGAATGTATTTTTAAACACTTCTTTTAAAGAGGACTTGCTCCTTATTCTGGACTAGTGACTTTTCCTCTCCCTATTAAAGCTTAAAAAAAGTTAGAAATAAAAAGGAGAAAAATTTGAATCAAACTTTCCATCATTGCAATTTATTTGGGAAAATATTTCCCACCTGTGAGGAGACTGGTTGCCAAATTTAATTGTGAAGAGAGATTTTCTTCCCACTAATGTCTTGAAATGTTAACAGAATTTAAACTACAGTTGAAGCAGCTGACCCTAAATAAAACAAGAATTATTTTAGAGCATGCATATGGGACTATTTCTCATATGGATATTGATTCAGATTTGTTGGATTTACACATCTTCCCCCCTTTCTACACTCCCTTTAAAATAAAAAACATTGTGTTCATGAAGTTAGAAGGACTAGTGGTATTTAGAGCAGGGTACACTCTGAGGACAAGTGCCATGCAAAAATTTCTTGCAATGTCCCGCCAGTGCATCTCAAATCTATCACCAGCTACTCTGATTCTGTGCCTTCACAAAAAAATCTTACAATGCTTCTCAATCCCAACAAGCAGCGTCTTGTTATATCTCCAGGTCTAGAGATAAAAGGCTAGTGAACTAACCCACTGCACTACTTGCAATCAGTCAACTATAGTTTTTATATTTAAAAAATGTGGTCCCTTCTGGCCTTAGTTTCTGAATCCATGAAAAATAAAGCAAAGTAAGCCACAAAGAAATCTGGTCAATTAAACAAAAATGGGGAGAGTGGTAAGGTCTGATGAACCCTATTTAAAAAAAAAGGTTGGATCAGGGTTAGTATGACCTTGGCTATGTTACTAAGATCTCCAAATAGCAAGGAAACTTTCAGCTATATTTTTAAACATTCCTGGATTCTGTGGTCTTAAGTCAGACTCCTCATACATGATTTGAACATTGATTCTTGTGGTTAGATATAAAAGTATCTGTTGTGAAAAAATATTTAATGTTGTAAGGGTCTGGAGTTGAGCAAAGTTAAATAGTTTTGGAGTACAGTTAACTTGATTCTTACTGCACTTGCTGGGTCTTGGAGGGCTGCCAAATAATGCGTCACATTGGGAAGGTCAGGGCATCTAATGTGAGGTGGGCGTGGGAGGGGAATGTGTCTACTATTCTACCTTTCTGCTTGTCTGCAGAAAGGAAAGCAGGAAGACAGAGTAAGGGAGAAAAAAAGAAAAGGTGATCGCATTTTGTAGTATTCCCAGAGTTTAGGTGTTGTGGGTGAAACCAGTACCAGTAAAACTGACACTAAAAGACGAAATTTATTAAAGGTGACAAAGAGGTTTTAATTAAAGCTCATTGTGATTTGGTGACAAGTTCATTTGGGTTTTTTTTGCTTTTATTGCTAAGATGGAAAAAAAGCTTTACTAACAGAGCTGGTAGGGATTGTTAAAAAATTTCCATTCTTGCCAAAAACTATCAGTGAGTCAAAGCCTAAACTGTTTGCAAAATGGTCAGTTTTTATACATTTCCCAACTCAAAAAGTTACTGGAAAAAAAAAGTTAAAGTTATCAAATCCTCACATTTTTGAAAAAAGTTTTAGCATAGAGTCAAAACTATTTTGATTTTGAGATTTTTACTAAATTTAGAAAAGGTTAAAAGATCAAAATGAAATATTTTGAAAGACCCAAACAAAACTCTCAGGAGTTTTGATTCATAAAATTTGAGATTTCAGCTTTGTCCCAATTCAGAAAGGGAAAGTTTTTCAAAAAACTCAGGATGAGAAAAATTGTGTCTCCTCCAGCTCTATTTATTAAATGAAGACTCCTGTAATTAGAAAAGATGGTCCATAAAATCCAGCTGCCACCCCATACCTCCCCTCTCCCAGACGCAAAGGTAGGTTGTAGTTTTGGATCCTTTTTAGCTACGTTTATAAAAAGATTACCCTGACATTAGTCCCTCTTCTGCTACTCACTGATTTCACTGGGGTAGCACAAGTGTAACATAGGTCAGACTTTGATCCAAGATATTGAGCAATTCTTTATCAGGCAACGACATACAAGGAAATGTTTGTTTTGGTATGTGAATTGGAATTCAGGGGCCAAATTCTACCTTGCTCCCCATTTCAGTAACTAGAGTTGAGGGCACTCAACTTCTTGCAAGATTTGGCCCCAAGTCAGCAGGGAAAAATCTCAGGCTGGGGCCAGCCAGGACACTGCAGGAATCCTGAAAACACCACTGCTGAAGATACCTTTTTTTTAAGCATATAGTGTAAAAATAGTTCAGAAGAATGTGGCCTTTTTAAAAAAAAGGCTAATAGGAGCACTGTCCCTTTTTTCAAGGCAGGTTTGTCTAATATTCCTGGAAACAAAAACTTGAATAGCAAGTTTGTAACTCTCACTCCAGTCAGATACACCTGTTAGCGATTAAAGCCTCTATACCCTGTTTTTTAGTGAGGTAGGTGCTGAGGGATTTTTGTGCTTCCAAAGAAGAGATTTAAATAGCTTCTTTAACACGGTTAGACTGAAAACCATTGCCTGCCTCCTGCTTTAATAGACCAAGACAGTATATAAACTACTAGCTCCACAGGAACATGGGCAAAACTTAAACCCAGACCCAGTGCTACAACAGGATTCATTCCCCTCCCCCATATAAGTGGTTGTGTCCTTAGTGGTTTTCTGCCCTATTGGTCCATATGGAAAATTGTGAAGTAAAAGCAATTGTGCTTTTTCTCTACACTCATTGAGTTAGAAGAGGAGACACAGAATAATGATATTTGAACGTATAGCTCTCTCATTAGCACATCTAAAGATGCTTTACAAAAGTGGGTCATTCCCATTTTAGAGATGCATAGCAGTTAAGCGACTTGTCCACTGTCATGCAGTCAATGTCAGAAATTGAGTGCCAAACCCATATCTCCCAATTGCCATCCATGTTCTTATTCCATTAGACTGCAAAATGCAGAGTACCTTAAAAATGCATGACCTATTCATACAGCCCCCACAACAGTGTCAAGTGCTTTAAGAAAAAAGAAAAAAAAATAAGACATTTCTTGCCATAAAGGATTTACAATCTGAGGCCCAGATTCTGCGAATTTTCCCATATGAGCAAACTCTGTGCCTGTGTGGAGCCCCATGAAGGTCAATGGGGTTCTGTGTGGGCACCAGAATCTGCTTGCATTGAGTAATTTTCATGATTTGGCCTAAATATTAATAAAGATAAGAGCTGTCATGCAATTGTCATAAACATATAGCTAAGGGTAGCATAAAATCCCTCCTTACCTGTATAGTGTTAAGAAGCTCAGATACCCTGGTTGGCATCTGACCAAAAGGATCAGTAAGGGAGAAGATACTTTCAAATCTGTGGGGAAAGGTTTTTGTTCTTGGTTTTTTTCTCTCTGGATCAGTGAGGAACCAGGGCAGGGAAAATATGTCTCCCTAAACCATATCTGAACTAAGCATCTAATATTACAGAAATAGTAAGTAATAGCAAGGAAATGCGTAAGATTATCTTTTATTTTAGCTTGTGAATTTTCCCTGTGCTAAGAGGGAGGTTTATCCCTGTTTTTGTAATTTTAAGTTTTGCCTAGAGGGGAAATCCTCTGTGTTTTGAATGTTTTTGTTACCCTGTAAACTTATCTTCCATCCTGATTTTACAGAGATGATTTTTTTTAAATAAACTTTTAAGAACCTGATTGTTTTTTAGTGTCTTAAAGACCCAGGGAGTTTGATCTGTGCTCACTTTGTAACCAATTGGTTAGGATATTATTCTCAGGCATCTCCAGGAAAGGGGGTGTAGGGGTTTGGGGGGATATTTTGGGGGTGATAGGGCTCCAAGTGGCCCTCCCTGCATGTTTGTTTAAATCACTTGGTGGTGGCAGTGATACCAAGAGCAAGGAAGGAATTTGTGCCTTTTGGAAGTTTTAAACCTAAGCTGGTAGAAATAAGCTTAGGGGGGTTTTCATGTAGGTCCCCACATCTGTACCCCAGAGTTCAGAGTGGGGAGAAAACTGACAGCAATGAAAAAAATTCATCATGCTTAATTGTGCTGTTAAACAGGAATAGAATACTGTTTAAATAAATATTTGGATATTTTTACATTTTCAAGTATATTGATTTCAATTACAACATAAAATACAAAATGTACAGTGCTCACTTTATATTTCTGATTACAAGTATTTGCACTGTAAAAAACGAAAGAAATAGTATTTTTCAATTCACCTAATACAAGTACTGTAGTGCAATGGCTTTATCATGAAATTTGAACTTACATATGTAGAATTATATACAAAGAAACTGCATTCAAACATAAAACAGTGTAAAATTTTAGAGGCTGCAAGTCCATTCAGTCCTACTTCTTATTCAGCCAATCGCTCAGACGAACAAGTTTGTTTACATTTGCAAGAGATAATGCCCACTTTTTGTTTACAATGTCACCTGAAAGTGAGAACAGGCATTCGCATGGCGCAGTTGTAGTTGGCATCGCAAGATATTTATGTGCCAGATGCACTAAAGATTCATATGTCCCTTCATGCTTCAACCACCATTTCAGGGAACATGGGTCCATGCTGATGACGAGTTCTGCTTGATAACAATCCAAAGTAGTACAGATCGATGCATGTTCATTTTCATTATTTGAGTCAGATGCCACAGGCAGAAGATTGTTTTTCTTTATGTTATGTAGAGTGTTGCTCTTTTAAGACTTCTGTTTAGCATATCTGGCACATCAATACCTTGCAATGCCAGCTACAAAAGCGCCAAGCAAATGCCTGTTCTCACTTTCTGGTGAGATTGTAAATAAGAAGAGGGCAGCCTTATTTCCTGTAAATGTAAACAAACTTGTTTGGCTCTTAGTGATTGGCTGAAAAAGAAGTAGGACTGAGTGGACTTATAGGCCCTGAAGTTTACATTGTTTTGTTTTTGAGTGCAGTTATGTAACAAAAACAATCTACATTTGTAAACTGCATTTTCACAACAGAGATTGCACTACAGTACTTAGTATTTTCAGTTCACCTCATACATTTCTTTCATTTATCATTTTTACAGTGTAAATATTTATAATCAAAAATATACACTTTGATTTCAGTTACAACACAGAATACAATATATATGAAAATGTAGAAAAATATCCAAAATATTTTATAAATTTCAATTGGTATTCTGTTGTTTAACAGTGTGATTAAAACTGAGATTAATCACGATTAATTTTTTTGAGTTAATCATGTGAGTTAACTGCAATTAATCAACAGCCCTAGTAAAGATGCAATAAGTGATGGCAACTAAGAATGGGGTATGAAAGAGGAGGAAGAAAGGTCTTGCAGTTAAAACCACCAAGAGCTAACAACACACAGTTAATTTGCGGAACTTCTTGCCAGAGGATGTTGTGAAGGCCAAGACTTAACAGGGTTCAAAAAAGAACTAGATAAGTTCATGGAGGATAGGTCCATCAATGGCTATTAGCCAGGATAGGCAGGGATGGTGTCCCTAGCCTCTGTTTGCCAGAAGCTGGGAATGGGTGGGGGGGATGGATCACTTGATGATTACCTGTTCTGTTCATTCCCTCTGGGGCACCTGGCATTGGCCACTGTCAGAAGACAGGATATGAGCTAGATGGACCTTTGACCTGACCCAGTATGGCAGTTCTTATGTGTCACTAAGAACATAACAAACCCATGTGTACATGTATATAAGAAGGAGAAACTGCAAATTTCAATTTTAATCAATTCAGAACACAAAGAAAATGATGGCCTTTATAAGAGGTCCAGAAACAAACAAACAAACAAACAAAAAACAAACAACATACATACTAATCTGGTCTATTTTGGAAAACAACAATAGCTCCTAACTATACTAGGAATATTCAGCTGAGTTTTCTATGGAATTTCTTATAATAAATGGTTTCCACGGTTGCATGATGCTTTACAAGAAAGTTAGAGAGGGCATAAGTAGTGTTGATTTTGACCATGGTTACCAGTTAATTTGTATTTAAAGTTTGCTTGGAGGGGAATAACATGTATCCCAGAGTTTTACTGATAGATGGAGACAAGGAGTAATAACAGAATCATTGCATTCATGCCAGATATGTTCTCCTGTTACCCAGGTGACAGCAGCCCCAGAGTGGAAGACAATCGCTTTTGTTTTGTAGGAGCTGGTGGCAGCAATGACTCTGGTTATTGAAGTTAATATATTGTGTTTTCATTTTCAATAAATCTTGTTCAATATGTAAAGCAGGAGAAATATACAAGGTGGAGAGCAAGATCAGAATATCGCAAAATAAGTCATTACATTTTGGACTTGGATCTTCAAATTCATTTGAATTTGAGTTCTGGAAGTGTAGTTGACTTTCTGGCAGTCAAAAAAACTGTTCTGATCTGATAGTTTATGATGCTGGCAATTTTGACAAGTGCATGTAATAGTGTAAGTTACATTGAAGAATGGTCTGATGCACTTTTTCACGATCCAGGATATGGACTATAATATTTTAAAACATCTAAATTGTAGTGGAGTTGGCAGGATGAAAGTCAGTTAATGGGAGTAAGCATCCTTTTTTCATATATTTTTGCTGTGCGTTGAGGAAGGATTTGCACATATGGTATGTAGGAGAAATACTCAAATCCAAAATTCTACCCAGTAACGGTGTTACCTGTGACACATCAGCTTAACTATTCAGGCCATCAAAAATAGATCACAATGACCCACTAAGTACCAACCTTTTAAAAACAAACTTGGTGGACACCTATTACCTAATAGACCACATGAAATGGAACATATCCCTCTATGTGGATTAACCCAGTAGAATGACAAAGTCTGGAAAGCCAGTCTTTTCCCAAGAAGGGTACATCCCTGTACAGAACACAATGGAACTTTCATCAAAAGAAGTAAGCCATACCTGATCCATCATTAAAAATAAATATATATCATGCCACCAGAGAGCGAGCACTTTGTTCATTTCTCCACTGGGGGATGGGGAGCAAATACCCATTGACAGCCCCAGATTACAAACATAGCTTTAACGCTGTCAAAAGAACACTGTTCTCACCAGAAATCTTCCATTTTATATGGTTGGTTTGCTTTTTATTAGACTGAAGTAGTACAGTTTCACAGCAGGAGTACACAAAACACCCTTGCAATCAGCATGCTAGGCTGAAATATTACTGGGTAATAGGATTCTGCCCAGTAAATAGTATTCACTGCTGTGAAAGATCCATGCTCCTTCAATATCACAGTAGTTACCAATATACTAAGTGGGGTCTGTGCTAGCTGTTGAATTGGTTGCCACAAGTACCCTGAATGATTACAAATGGTTTTGAATCCATCATCTAACCGTTTTTTCGGGTGTCCATATTTTTTTCTACAAGCTCTTTCTGAGTTGGAATGTGCACAGCACTCTCAATGTATTGGTTTGATGTTCCCCAAAGGAAGTGCAAAAGATATTTTCTCATCTTGCTTTGTAGAAGGTATGCTTTTCTCTGGACTTTTAGCAACCCTTGTTTTCTCTCTATCACATACTTCCTCATATATAGTCACTCCCTATAGTTTGTTTCTCTCTATTAAGTTGCAGAGTCGGTTTCTCTTTCTTCTCTCTCAAATGACATATCTGTGGGTTTTTGAGTATGGGGTGTAATTTTCAACATTGTCAGGACTGTTTTTGGCCTCTGCTTGTACCTCTTTTTGTGTGTGTGTATTACTTGCTTCCTTTATTTGTTCCATGTTGGACAGTGAGTGCTTCGCTAGGCATTTCTCCTCCGAAAGTGAATGGAAATTCACTATTGATGTCACCAGTAGTACAACTTTTCTTCTGAGGAAGATACATTAAAGTACGGAACATCTTTCCCTCCAGGAAATAGGTAACCCTTCTGGGTTGTCTATGCCACATTGGCAGTGATTTGTTTTCCTTCCAGGTGGTACAGAAAGTTATGAGTGTTCTTAAGGCAGAAATATTGGGTGAGAATGGTGGCACAAATCAGTGAATCTCAATTGACTTCAGTGGAACTTTGCCAGTTTACACCAGCTGAGGTTCTGGCCCAATATTTCTAATTTGGCAAAAACTCAGTTACTACTCCTTGACTCCATCTACTGGTAAACTTCTAGGATCCTATATTCTCCTCTGACCAAACTCAGATACAAATTAACGGAAAACCCCGGTAAAGCTCAACACCACTTCTTAGGCAATCTCTAACTTTCTTATAAAGCCTCATGCAACCATTGGTCCACTCCAGCGTAAGAAATACCATAATACTCAGAAATGAAATGCCCTCCTTACTAGTTCTAAAGGACTTAAGCTACCCAGCAGGTGTTATGCCATATGTACATTATTGGCCACCAGTATTTGGGAGGTTCTCTGTATTAGGATAGCACTCAATACACTAGGTATTGCCCACATATATCATAAGCCCTGAAGAGCTCACACCAAGGGAGAGTGAAGTGCAAATCAGGCAAAGTTCTCTGTTTACAGATATCAACTATCGGGGACTGGCCCACGAGCCAACTAACACTGGCTCAGGTAATTTCTTCTAGGCATCTCAGCATAGATGGGTTGCAAAGAGGGATTTAAAGGAGAAGGGTACAGTGGCTGTGTGTAGTGGAGGTTCCAAGCATAAGAGGTAGCTGAGATGGTGGCATGGAGGGGTTTGTATAGGAAGTGTGGGCTCTAGGTTGGCACTGGCAGAGGGCAGGAGAGGCGATCCAGTAAGAGAAGAGTTGATAAGTAGGGAGGTGACAGAATTGTGTAGGGCCTTGAAGATGTGGATGAAAAACTTGAACATGACCTGGTGAAAAATGAGAAGCCTGTGGAGGTATTCAAAGGGAAGAAGTCAGCGCAATGAACCAGGAGAACAATCTTTGCAGCTACATTGTGTATGGACTGGTGATCAGGGTTATCATTCGTGCTGTTCTGTACTTTAGTTTGCTTTTACATACAGCATCTGGATGGATGGAAGGGAAAAGACAATGGGAAAATTCTGCCATTACAAAGATACCTCTATGGACAGAGAAGGAACTCAGCCAGTTCTTTGCACCAGCACTGAAGCTGCTGTCCTTGAAAGACAAGCCTGTATGTAACTGATACAAAACACATTACCCTCCTTCTCTTCCCCACAGTCCCTCACTCCTCGATCACCCTACCGTGTCCTGTGGGGAACTAGATCTTATGAAGCTGGGACTCATTGTTTCCTGCGGTGCTACCCCTTTGTAGGTATGATGTTTCCCAGGCCTTTTACTGTATCAGTGATTGCTTCATGCCACACATAGTGCATCCTGTCAGGTAATATGGGGAAGTGCTATGGGTGGCAGGCACCTGGCTTGCCACAGGATCACCACTAGGGCAGTAAGGCCAGGAGACATAAGCACAGTAGCAGGAAGGAAACCTTAAAGAAAATCTATTTATCTTTTAAACAGCTGAGGAAGTGGAATGGGTTTGTCAGGATTTGGCAAGGCGCGCGTACTGACCTGGGAGCAAAGTGGCCAAGGTGTTAGGAACCAGAAGAAAAGGGGGAGTTGATGTTTGCCTTGAGGCCTAGAGAGTTTGAGACATATTGGGTACGTCTACACAGTAAAGAAAAACCCTTGGCTGGCCCACACCAGCTGACTGGGGCTACAGGGCTGTTCATTGCTGTGTAGACTTCTGGGCTCAGGCTGAAGCCTGAGCTCTGGGACCCTCCCAGAGTCCTAGAGTCAGGCTGCAGCTTGAGCCTGGAAATCTACACAGCAATGAAACAGCCCCGCAGCCCAGTCCCTGGATGTCCAAGTCAGCTGGCACGGGCATCTAGTTGCTGTGTAGAAGGCATGTGTAGACATATCCATAAAGCTCTAAAAGGTCAGTCCCAGGACAAAGAGATCCTTACTGCCACAGTTAGGGCAACTGGAGCTATCTGAGCTTTGTCCCCAGCAGCCTAAGAGATATGGGGGTTGCTGGCAGGCTGTTCTCTACTGTTTCATGCCTTTGAAGCATGCTTCCCCCCACCTGTTCTGTAATAACCAAATAATCTTCAGGGCCCTCTGCAAGGCCCGTCTTTTCACCCATGCCCACAAGGAGATGGATATGGCTAGATAGCAGTGTGGGAACAGAGTAGTGCTGGAGGGGGAGCAAAGACCTGAGAGAAAGAAGACTTGATCACACCTTCCTATTGGAGTTTTTATGTCACTAGCTCAAACAGAAACTCTGTGTTTCCACAGGCACAACATTCAGATTCATTTGGGTCACCTAGATTCTGATTCCATTGTGAGCGTGACAAGATTCTAGTCCTCATAACACTGAAAGTCACACAATTGAAATAGGTGAATTGATGTGTGTGTGAGGGCAACAAATTTGCACCTCTCTCAGTGCTAATGAGTTAGTCTTGCAGACTGAAAGAGGCAATAATGTGTCCAGCACATTGGAAAAGAGCTTTGCAATCAAACAGCCAAAAAACTTAATTAGGATTCTGCAGAACATAGTCAAAGCCACACGGAGATTTAAATACTGTACTGCAATACCACATAGATTTCTGTAAAGGTGGGACTCCCTTTCCCTGATCAATAGCCCATGAGTGACATTGTATAATAATCTTTGTGTTTTAGACTTTTAAGTAGGTCAGGGTGGGGAGAGGGGGGGCCATCAAGCTTAGATTTCTGAGTACAATAAGAAACAGAGGGCCTTGTACTTACCATGATAAGGTACATAACCCAGAGCGGATAGAAGGACACAGCTGAGAGGCAAACTGACAGAAATTATTTTGTTCTTACCTTCTTCTGTTTGTCAGTTGAACTCTTATTTTTCCAGGTTATCAAGTTTCCATCCCTCTGCAGTTGGCTTCTCTCACTCCCTGGGTCTAGTATGGCCTTGAAACAGATTATCCTCAAAATGAAATGTTTTTCCTGTAACAACTGGGAGAAACAATGTCTTGCCTCAGTTCTAGGCTCTATGTAGGGGTGTCCTACAATGAGAAAGGCCTACAAAGCACTCATCTGCCATCATACACAGGGATCTGATCAGTAGTTAGTTAGTATAACAGTCCCCTTTCAAAGGTTGCTTTCTAAGGGCCAGGCCTGTGAAGGGTGTAGGCCTATTGAAGAGATGGAGCAGAACAGGTGTGCTGGAGGCAGTACTAATGAACATCACTTGTAATACTTCCCTGAGGCAGAGGAAGGGTGGTTACTGGGGAACAGTAACTCAGCAAGCAGTTTGGTGAGAGTGATGGTGATCTAGTCAAGTATTGCCTTTTTATCTAGGCAGCTGCTAGTGTTTTAAAGCTCTTTGCAGGTGCTATGTAGAGGATGTGTCCCTCTCCACAAGTAGCTTAAGGGTGTTTATATGATGAATGATCTGCAACACTTCTATGTTGCTGACTATTGATGTGGCACTTTACAGAATGTGCTCCCTATCCTGAAGATCTTACAATCTGTCAGTCAGTAATGCGAAGGAGAAGAGAGGATGGTTTTGCTGGAGATAGCTGTTCTCATGTGGGATGGAAGCAAGGTGATACTGCTATGGAGGGTTTTGGAGGAGTAGGTGAGTGCTTATTATTATTTGATGACTGGTGAACTGATTTTTGGGGAGGGGGGTGTCTCAATCCAAGGCCAAATGGACAGTTCCTCTACAAAAAACACTGTTATAACAGCTCTGATTCGCAGTCTGAGGCCAAGAGCTGACTGCATATGAAGACTGAACTAATGTTCATCTCTAGAAGTGGCCCAACCATGTTGGATTTGAGGCATATTAGTGTGGCAGCTCAAAGGAAACATATGCAGTCTCTGATGTGACCCACACTGTACCTAATACCTGGGTGAAGAAACCGACAGTGTCCAGGGCTGGTGGTATTTGAAGGTCTGTTTGTGTGTAGTTAACCAAGAAGGTCTGTGGAGAAATGGCATGTAAATATTATATCGTGGCTAGGTACCTGAAAGAGACAATGTGCTAAATCAGGATTGAGGGGTGAAAGTGCTCGTGATTCTTTCAACTATTAATGTGTGTACTGACAGCTTATGTATTCCAAAGTTTGTTTATATCTCATTAAGGTGTGGGGTGGATTATGCCAGGTCAAGCTGTGCCTGTGCCTGTGCATAACTGGAGCCCAGCATACTGGTTAAAACATCCATTATTCAATCCACAGCTCCAGAACATCTAGTCTGTCTGCTAGGTCTGCCTCCTATGTGCCAGTGGCTCAGCTGGACTCAGCACTTCCTTTTCATTCCAGAAAGGGGCACTGCATTGAGTTCATAGGCTGGGTTACTTCTGAAAAGGAGTTGTGGGCTGAGAGGAATGTGTGTCGTGTTTCTTTGGGGAACTTCCAAGTTGCATCACACTTGCAATATTTTTTTTCCCAGTGTGGGAACCTCTGATTTCTTTCTCTCCAGATTTGGAATTCAGAATCTTTGACAAATTCAGCAGCTTCTCTTTCCCCAGTGGAGGCTCCTCAGGGACAGAGCTGCCTTCTCTGTTTTCAAGATGGATACAATATGATCTTGACTCCCTACTTGAAATGAAATTGGAGGCCTTGGGGTACATATAGCTGTCCATTTCCATAGGTGAGCTCACCAGTCTTCACTGCTCTATCTGAATTGGGCAGACTAGTTCTAGCACAAATCTACATTCAGGTTCTTTACTAGGATGGTGGGCTCTCCTCCAAGGGCTTCAAAAGAAACCGTGGAGTACTGGAGCTTGGTTAAATCTGTGCTGATCCAATTACTGTTGAAGTCAATGGAATGCCTCCCAATAAAGTTGCTGGATCTAGCCCATAGAAAGTATGTCCACTCTAGTTCTGGTAACCTAATTCCAGTATAGAAGGAGACTGAGATGCTGTGGTTTTCTTATCGCATAAATTTAATTAGGGGCTTATTCCAGCTGTGCTACATACACAATGTATAAGGTTTATAGAATTGTTCACAGAAATCATAGAATATAAGGGACCTCAGGAGGTCATCTAGTCCAACCCCCTGCTCAAAGCAGGACCAAATCCCCAGATTTTTACCCCAGTTCCCTAAGTGGCCCCCTCAAGGATTGAACTCACAACCCTGGGTTTAGCAGGCTAATGCTCAAACCACTGAGCTATCCAGTGGACATGCTAAAAGGAAAAGACATGCTCTGAAAATGCATGCACTCATCCAGGGTCGCAAGGGGAAGCCAGCCAATGCTCCAAAAGTTAATTAAAGAGTTGTTAAAGTTTTAATGTGATGCTCTTGTCTCAAATCATGAAGGAAGAGGAAACACCTGGTAGAAAAACCCAGCTCCTCTATCTAATTCAAAGACTTTATCTATCTAATAGAGGATACATGGACACACCTGTTCCCTTGGAATGCTGCACCTCCCTTGCACTACAGGAAATGTGTGAAAGATTGTTCCAGCAGACCTGTCTGAGGGGGACAAGCTATTCCACTTTGTATAAAATAATGGAGTATTCCGTGAGCCAGAGAGAGTGAGAATAACTCTATAGCCTGGTGGTTGGGACGTTCACCTGGCAGAGGGGAGAGCGAAATTCAAGTCCCTCAGGCAGCCATATTAGGTAGAGGAAGGGAATTGAACCTGGGCTTCCCACATTCTGGGTGAATGCCTAACCACAGGGCCAAAAGCTAGACCCTTGAGCAGTTTTTTCCAGGGTGTAATTACTCTCACTGTTAAAAAACTTGCACCTTATTTCCAGTCTGAATCTGTGTAACTTCAACTTCCAACTGTTGGAGTGTGATAGGTTAGGATTGCTGCCAATTTATTGCTCGAGTGAATTCAGCATCTGAGGGGGGTCTCCATAGCAGAGGCTTGGGCAGCTGTTGACTTAGGGTGTGAGCTGCCCCCTTTCACTCCAGCGGTGAATTTAGCCTTAGCGAAGGTGAAACTACTTCCTCCAAGAGGTATTGTGAAATGCAGCCTTGAGAAAGCATCTTAAAAAACGTGCAAGCCCAAACCCAATTAACTCTCCTACCTTTACTTAATGGTAACGACCTACCAGTGAGACTGCACTCATTCGTTAACAACTACTTGCCTAGGTGACTGGATGAACAGAAATATGCAAGGCTGGCCTAACTTCTCCCACTCTCTCCCTTGCTTTACTCTAAAACCTGTACAAACTTGAAATAATTCACATTTGTTTTGCTGTCTTCAAAGACTGAAAGGTGCACAGACCATCATTGTCAGCTCATCTCTCCACTCTTCCTGGAAGACTAGAAATGAGCATGAGCCAACATCCTGGATCCAAACACAACCTGGTGTTGAAATCCAGACTTCACTTCAGGAATTGAGCCCTGCTCTTTAAAAATATTTTGAAATGCTCCTTTTAGTGCATTTGGCATGTGCTGTGCTCTCCTGAGGATTGTGATTGTATTTTAATTGCTTGAGCAAAGGAAACAGTCGCTTGATAAATAAAACATCATCATCATTATCGCAGCCCATTTGCCTGGCACAAGGAGAATCAGTAGGGTCCTAAGCAGCTCCAAAACATGGAGCAGTCACATGAAGAAAGTTGCAAAGTTTGACTCAGTTTCCAGGCAGGGCAGATTACAGATTCAACTTTCAAACTGTCCCCTGGCCCCACCCACTCCCTTAAATCCTGAGACAGACACTTGCACCCAGACTCCTAGGACAGAATCATGTTTTCTTCTTACTCCAGAGAAGTGATGAGCGGCACAATGTTAATAACCGGTTCCCTACCGAGTCTTCAGTGGCACTTTGGCGGCAGGTCCCTCACTTGCTCTGGGTTTTTGGCAGCGGGTCCTTCAGTGCTGCCGAAGACCTGGAGCAAGTGAATGACCCGCCGCCGAAGTGCTGCCGCCGACCCGGTAGGGAACCGGTTATTAAGCGCCGCCCGGTGAGTACAAGCCTGAGATCCTGGACCCTAACTGCCCCCCAGGACCCCACCCCCTACCCAACTCACCCTGCTCCCTGTCCCCTGACTGCCCCGACCCCATCCACCACCACCCCGATAGACCCCCGGAACTCCCACGTCTACCCAACCCCCCGATCCTGTTCCCTGTCCCATGACTGCCCCCCCGAATCTCCACCCCCTCCAACCGCTCCCTGCTCCTTATCCAACCCCTCTTCCCAGCCCCAGCCTGGCCCCCTTACCATGCTGCTCAGGGCAGCCATGTATCTGTGCCGCGCTGCCCGCTGGAGCTTGCAGCCCCACCCCCTTACCATGCCACTCAAAGCGGCAGGAGCTGCTGAGCTGCCCAGCAGTGGTCCAGGGCACCGGTGCCGGGCTCTGTGAGAGAGGGGGAAGGCAGGGGAGGGGCTGGGGTAGCCTCCCCAGCCGGGAGTTCAGATGTGGCCCATGGGCCAGAGTTTGTCAACCCCTGTTACAACCGGTTCTAAACCGGCTTCTAAATTTAACAACCGGTTCCTGTGAACCAGTGCTAACCGACTCCGGCTCACCACTGCTCCAGAGTCCATCTTTCTTCCAAGTGAGGCTACCCAGCCCACCCCAACAGGCAGCTGGTGGATGCACTGCTGTCTATATCTGCCTCATCCCATCCAGGCCCCCTCAGATTCTGTGGCCTACATCCCAAGAATCCTGCCTTATTCAAGGTCTGTTTATGGACTTAAGTGTTACTTCAGCTGTCTGATAACACATGGCAAATTTGACTCTTCAGCCCCTGCCTTTATTAAGGATCACAGGCGTGACCTATTTAAAATGCTTCCTAAGCCTTCACTATTTTTTTCTGCTCCTCTTCTTTTCTCCATGTGGCCTTTCCTAACCCCTCTGCTCTGGTTACTCACTGTGTATATCCTTCTGAGATTGTGTCTTTTTTGTTGTTGAGCCCAGAGCGCTCATGTTACATCCATTTCTTTAATAGATTCCTGCTTTACCGTGTGAGGATTTAGCCAGCTGCTTCCTGCTCACAGCACACCTGTGTGGATTAATACACTGACCTAAATCTTGCCCAAGTTACACAAGATTGCAGCCTCAACTGAAGTCACTGGGGCATAGCCCCACTGCAGGGGCAGACCGGCCCTCTATTTTGGAGGTTTTTTGGTATTGATTGTACCTCCATCCTGTCATTCCCAAACTACCTGGTCCAGCATTATCCTCTTTAATGCAGCAAGCCTCAGGCTCAGATCACGAAAGTCAGCACCGAGCTTGAAATCAAGGGGAGTGAGGTGCCTAAATACCTTTGAGGCTCTGCGACTTAACCTCTCCTATAGTCATTTCTACTCTCTTACATCTTCACAGATCTTAATCAGTGATGGTAAAAGATGGGAGTTCATGGCCTTCACTTGTCTTTCTTCTGCAGCCTCAGATCATGTGTGTTGAAGATGCTTTAGAACAGTGGTGGACACCCTGAGACCTGCATGCGGCTCATCAGGGTAATCTTTTAGCTGGCTGCCAGACAGTTTGTTTACATTTGTCCGGCTGCCTGCAGCTCCCAGTGGCTGTGATTCGCTGTTCCTGGCCAATGGGAGCTGCAGGAAGTGGCGGCCAGCATATCCCTGCGGCGTGCGTCACTTCCTGCAGCTCCCATTGGCTGGGAACAGCAAACCACAGCCACTAGGAGCTGCACGTGACCGTGCAAATGTAAACAGTCTGGCAGCCTGCCAGTGGATTACCCTGATGGGCCGCAGGTTGCCCACCACTGCTTTAGAAACTAAATTGTCTTCTTCTGGTGATCTTGCCTCAGTGGTTCTGGCAGAGCTTTCCACCCCCACCCCATGGAGTGGATTGGCATGTAGTGCCTAAGAACCCCAGTCACAGGGCAGGACCTCATTGTGTTAGGTGCTTTACAAACCACCCCAAATAGCTTACGGTCTAAGCAGGTGTCATCACCACCCACATCCCATTGTCTCCTCAGACAGTTGCCTCCATTCTCCCTCTTTTCTCTTCCTGTCTTTTAATGTTTTGTAATTTATTTTTTATTGATTTCTTGTTTTGTCCTCTGCCCCACTTGCTTCTCCTTCCCAGTAGTTTGCATGCTACTCAGGGTGGCGGCACCCATTGATGGCTCAGGCATGTCAGACAACATGTGCTCTCCTGGCACATGCTGAAAGAGGAGCTTGAGGAAGTGGGCCTGTCCTTGAGCCTGCAGCTCTGTCCTCATGAGCTGCTCCTGCCCTAGGGTGACCAGATGTCCCGATTTTATAGGGACAGTCCTGATATTTGGGGCTTTTTCTTATATAGGTTCCTATTACCCCCCACCCCCTGTCCCAATTTTTCACACTCTCTGTTTGGTCACCCTATCCTGCACCCAGCATTATTGTCTGGGGGAAGTGAGGTGGATCTAGGCTCTTGAAGAAATCCCTGCCCCTTTCCTAAGCTACTCTGTCCTTGCTGCTCCCCCTGAACAAGTCGGGTGCACTGGTAAGGGCCCTGTTGTCCTCCAGCAGGACCGCACTTATTCTTATTGATCTCAAAGTCACTCCGAGGCTGCTGAGGAGGAACAGGACCCTAGGGAACAGTGTTTTGTTTGTTCTCAGAAGCACATGTTGTGAAGGGATTGCAGTGGCTTTTCTCCTCAGTCTCAGAAAAATGTCCCCTGTGCTCCAGTGACCCATTTATTATTTAGGTCAGAGACAGGCTCAAGAAAACAGCTTCTGCATCAGAAACATGTAACAGGCTATTCTTCTGGGAGCCACCAACTCCCTCTGGAAAAGCCAAGACATTTATCTTGGGACGGGGAGGCTGACCCACATCTCTTCCTTTCCCTCCCCTCCGCCAAAGCAAACCGTTCAGTTAGGATGGCAAATATTAGCAGGCAAGAATGCTGCACGCACACACAAAGGCAATCAGAAACTTTAAGAACACACTTAACCCTTTGAAGTGGGAATTGGATTTTTCTAGCATAGAACAAGAGTGGGCAGAGGCAAGGGCATCCTTATGATTTATGGGGCCCTACGCAGTATTATTAAACTGGTGCCCCTATGCCCAACTTGTTCTTAGCAACACAAACATAAGCTTACAGTATTGGAAAACTTGCCACATGCACTTTATTAAAAACAGTTTAAACAAATTAAGCACACTACTGATGGACTATACTAACACTAAAGAAGTAGTGCTATAGAAAAAATTCTGATTTATTGACAGAATGATGCAAATAATATAATTTTTTTAATTTTTCAACATTTTATTGGGAATTACTATGAAGAGGTATTGAAACAAGAATTTATTTTTAATTAAAAACAATCTTTCTGTTTTTTTTTTGGCTGCAAAATCAGTAATAATGTCATCTTATGACAAACACGAAGTGATGTCTTCAAGAATAGCAAGACCAGACAAACGTTTCTGACTCATTGTAGAGTGGAGATAGTTTTTAATGAGCTTTAGTTTTGAGAAAGTCCATTCTCCTGAAGGAATTGTCAATAGAATACGAGTGGCAATGTACACATTAGGATATATGTCGACAAGTTTGCTGGTATGAATAAACTGTACTATGTCCATCACTGACCTTGCATGTGGCAACATTGATAACAATGTACACAATCCTTCATACAGTTCAAGTCCATTTAAATCAAAACTATCACCATGCTTCAGGAGGCTCTCTAGGTTCTTCCACTTTGTCATTAGCTGCTCTTGTTTTCCTATTTCGTTGAATTTAGTTATGTCATTCAAAAATCCAAACTGTTCTTGGTGTGCTCTTAAGGTATTAAACCTTTCATCAATGGCAGATATTGCTTTATCCATCACAACGTTAAAAAATTCCACCTCAGATTTCTTTTCTGGATCTTCTATGGGCTCATCTGTTCCTTCATATTCTGCTTGCCATTTTTTCCTCAACATATTTCACATTTGGACATGGAAATTTTGGTTCTACACCGAGTGCCTCTGCAAACTCTCTTGCTGTAACCTATGCTTCTTTGAATGCAGTTTCTCTATATTTCACTAAAAAGTCTTGTGTGTTGTTTAGTAAGGTAAGTGTTGAATCAAGCTGCATCATTGGACTCTGCATTATTTCGCTTACACCTGAGATTTTAACAAGAATGTCATACCAGATTACTACAGATGTTAGAAACTTGAAGCTGGATATTTCAGAGGCCCATGACTGTGCTTCACTTTTACCTTTTGGCTCTGTGGCTTCTTCCAAAATAGCAACCAGTGCTTTGTAAACTTTCTCGGACTGATATCTCAACATTTTTTACACTTTCTACTCTGCTTTCCCAGAGTGTCTCAGATAGAGGCTTAACGGTAATACCACTGACATATGCTTTGAATATTTGCCATTGTTGAGTGGAAGCTGAAAAGAGCATGTAAATGCATTTCAGCAAACCAAAAAAAGAAATGTCCATATTACACAAAATCAAATTAAGGCTGTGGCATGCACACAGAATAAAAAAGGCATGTGGATTTTCCACCAGCAATCTAGCTTGCACGCCAGAAATGCATCCTCTCATATTGGCGCCATTATTGAAGCCTTGTCCTCTAATGTTCATTACGGACAATCCTATTCATTTTAGTTCATCAAGGAGAACTTGAAGTCCAAAACCTGTAGTGTCCTCTACTTCTAAAAATATGATAAATGATTCCTTAACTGGAATCTGTGCTGAATCATTAATGTCAACAAATCTCATTACTAACTACATCTGTTCTTGATGACTTATGTCTGGAGTGCAGTCTAGAATCACAGCAAAATATTTTGCCAAAGAAACCAATGAAACAATTTTGTCTCTCACTTTACTACTCATTAGCATGATCAGTTCATTTTGAATTCTTGGTCCCAAATACTGATCATTTCATTTTCAATTACTCTTCGGAGATGTTTATTCATCACTGTGTCAAATTTTCCCAGTAGTTGTACAAGGCCAAAAAAATTGCCATTTTTGGGCTGGTATAATTTGACAATGCTTCCTCTAAAGCAAGATTTTTTTGTCAATAGATATTCAGCAATAGATAATAGACGTTCAAGAACACGATGCCAATGCTGCTTCTCTGACTCCAGCAATCTTTGATTTTGGGCATCAAGACTTGTCTGATTTTTTTAAACCTTACAATCAGCTCATACCATTTGTGCATACTTTCAATGTGGTGTTGTGCCTTTTCATGTTGCAGTAATGCGTGACTAATTTTGCCAATCATTAATACCCACGGTTGCTACGTTAAAAGTTCAATTGTTTAAAATCTTGCATGGGAAACAAAACACAGCATCCTTGCATTTAGAGTACACCAGCCACCATCTCTTGACAATTTCACCATTAGAAAGGCTTTTGTAGTAATTGTTTTCTGTGAATTTCTTACCTCTAATGTCTTTAGGATATTTGCGATCTTCTGTTCTCACAGGGCCTTTCTCAAGTATAATAGCATGTAATTTGTTGTTTAAAGATTACAGCCATGCGCCAATGTCATCTATATCCCATGCTAGTACAGTTTCAGTTGTTGTAATTTCTTGTTTTGTGTCTGCATCTGTTTCAAATGATTGTTCTGTGTTTTGTTGAGTTTCTCGAACTTTGCATAAAAATTTTCTTCGGCAATTACTTGATGATATTGATCAACTTCATTGTTTTCATGACTTACAAACTTAAGTACAGAACTTTTCGGTGCTTTTTATAGATAATTCTATTTAATCTTTTTGTTTTCTTTTTTGTGACTCGAAAAGTTGTTTTTGATATGATATAACTTATAAGGGTGTTTTTTAAAAAAGAAATAGCTTTTTAAATTATTGTCAGATTATCAGAAATATTATTTAAAATAACTAATATAGGATAGCCGTGAGTCTGTGACTTTGTATTTAGTGTAGAGACACCTCACAAGGTACTCAACCCTGACTGAGACACAATAGAGGTGGAAACTCATGTCATTTTTCCAAAGTCACTTTTTAGTTTTAAATGTGTAGTGGGTGTCAGTCTTAATGTTAGTTACAACTCTATACCAGCTTTATACTGTAAATAGATCAATGGCATTATCCAGTTTAATAAGCTGGGTTTTCAAGCAGTGAGAAAATAGGAACCTAGTTTTATTCCTAGGTAAAGCACAAAGTGCCAAAAATGTAGCGAGCACAAAATCATCTCATCTAGATTATGGAAGGTCAGAAATGTTACAGAAGTCCTATCCACTAAAATTAGTGCAGCATGGACAGAGACCGGCTAATTTCTTTTTCCAGCCTAATATGCCCTTGTTACAGAAGGATCCCCTCCAGGTTTTGTCACTCATCCTTTCTGATAAACAATGTCAATTATGATGCTGAACTTGCATCTCCAGCTCATTTCACATAGACAACTGAGTAATCAGATGATGATGTTAACTTCTGATCACTTGCAATCTTGACTGGATATGAACTGATTAACATGCTTCCTTTATGGTAATTTTTATTGTAATGCCAGGTTTGGCTAGCCATTACAATGACAGTCCAATGGTGAAGAAAGACTTTCTGGAAGTAGGGCTGAGTTTTTCTCCTTCTACTCTAGAGCTGTGCATGAATCATCCATGAAATCCCACAAAGTCTCCAAAACTTCAACATCAGAATCCTTTTTCACAGACCTTTTTTCCTTTTTCATTAATATCTACTTCTCTGCTCCTTGGAAACCCAGCTTATTAAACTGGATAATACCATTGATCTATTTACATGGGGGACTCTCAACCTTTCCAGACTACTGTACCCCTTTAAGGAGTCTGATTTGTCTTGTATCCCCCTCCATATCCCCCCTCAGGTAACTTGGAGGTACACGGGGGCTCCTGAGGGGGAATATTGAGGGACGGGGGAGGCGAAGGCGGGGGCTCCGCTGAAAGCAGTCCACGGCTTGCGCCTCTGACCTCAGTGTGTGGAGGGGGCACAGACAGCACCCCTACCCGTGGACCCCCAGAAGAATGCCCCTCCCATTACTGACACACACTGAGCTTCATATGCAGAAGATGCTGTGGCAGCTCATGGGGTGGGGGAAGGGATGAGGCAGCAAAGGATACCAAGTCACCTGACCTGCCTCACTGAGGCAGAGAGTCACAGTTCCCCACAGAGACCCCTATATCCTCTCCCTCACACAGAATGCACTACTCCTGCATATTTGGCTCTGTGAATACAGCCCCTGCCTAAGGAGACTGCAGCGTGCGCTGGGTGTGCGGGAGCCGACCTACTCTTACCTGCTGTCCCAGTGGTGCCCAAAATTTTCGACTGCCCTATGTAGCTGTGTATGCTGCATATGCATAAGGACAGCCCTGGGCAGGGGACGCCAGACCTACTAGCATTAAAGGGTTATTTAATTTGTCTCAATGGAGTGGTGCACTCGGATTCATTTATTATGAGGCTGTCCCCTCCAGTCCCCTCTCCATCACACTGTTTGTTGGTTTATGTACAATATATTATTTGGATTATGGAATCCCCTATGAGTTCAACTGAGATCAGAGCCCTTTTGTGTTGGATGCTGTATGTACACATGAGACAGCCCTACTATGAAGAACTTAAAATGTGAATAGGAAAGAGGGAAGACAGAGGCACAGGAGGTCAGTAGCAGAGCTGAGCACTTGAACCCAGGTCTCCTAAGATCCAGTCTAGTGCATTAACCACAATACCAGCCTTTCTCTCCATGAAAGCATCTATAGTTGATGATATACATTTGGAAACTGCAGCTTCTGTTACACTGAATTGCTTTCTCCTGTGACTTTAAATCATAGGCAATTCAACAAGCAACCTCTGTGTTTAAAAAAACGAACAAGCCCCTCCCACTTCCTGTCCCAAACTGTGGGACAGACAGGTGCAGGCAGCAGGACGGAGCTAATCTTGACAATCAAAAAGAGAGAGACTAGATTGGAAGTGCTCTTTCCTAGAGCAGAAGTTCTCAAACCTTTTCACAGCACAGCCCCCAGCTGAGCAGAGTGTCTTGGGGACACGTGTGATCACATGTTCCTCCTCCCTTCCCATGTGCAGTCACAGAACGCTCCTGGGGCCCCCATGGTAATTGCTCACATGGAACAGGAATACGAAGAAAGCATTGAGTGTATTTGCAGCCGTCTTTTCATGTGATTTAGCTGCTAGGCAGGGCCATGTGACTTGCCAGCCCCATGCAGACTTCAGTTGGAGAACGGCTGTTTCAGAATGGGCAGTTACAGTAAAAACAATTCCCTGACTGTAAGTAATCAAGAGACTCTTTTTGCCCTTCAGTCTGGGAGCTCTTTGAGGCAAGGCCTGGTATTCACTGTATGTATAGTTCCTAGCATACTGAGACCCCAACCTGGCTGAGACCTCGAGGGGCTACTGCAGCATAAATAAATAATGAGATGATCAAATCAGTCCTGGCTTTTTATCCTGTTGCGGTTAGAAGGAGCTTCTATTAAAACCTGTCATATAAAGATGTGCATATTGAATGAGGGCAGATACTAAATACACATAACACTTGGCAGTATTGTGATGCTGTCACTGCCAGCCAGCTAGCCGCCCCAAAGGAGAGTTGTTTAGACTCAGCTTGGATTCGCTAGCAATATTAAACACCTCATCGGGGGTGAATACAGAGAAAACTGGAGACAATTCTTGTATATTTATATAGCATGGGCTCTATAAATACATCAAACACAACAGGCAAGGCTATCCCAGTGGGCATAATAAATGAGTGCACTGCCCACCTCACAGATATTATGGCGTATACAACATGCAGATGTAATGACAGGGAAGCTCACCTTGCTGAGATCCAATCTAGTCAGTAAATAGCACCTCTAACCCTTCAGTCTGCCAAAGGCCCATTAAGCAGCCATCCTACACCTGCTGGGCAGGTAGCCCATCCTGCACCTGCTGGGCAGGTAGCTGAATCATTCCTGGGTGAATATTTTTCTTGTATAGATGCCAGAGAGAAGTTCCAGAACCACAGTTCTTGTTTGAACCTTCTCTGTTTTCCTGGCTATAAGATATTGACATAGCAGACATATATCCTGCACATAAATGCTCCCAGATAATCAAACGTGAGGTGCAAAAGTTACAGTACGAGAAAGGGATTAAACTGTGGAACTTCTTGCCACAGGAAGTAATTGAGGCAAGAACATATGATTCAAAAAGGGATTTGTCACTTATATGGATAACTCTGGATATTCTAGTTATCAAAATTTAATGGCGACACATTCTGGAAGGGATATTTAACCTTGTTCTTCAGGGTTTATGCCAATGGCTAACTATTAGAGATTAGGATGAGAGCTATGTGCGGGGGATGGTGCAGGGATTATTTCACATTTGCTACTGCAGGGTTTTTACACTTTCCTGTGAGGCATCTGGTACTGGCCGCTGTCAAGGTATGTCTGTGTTATAGCCAGGATGTGTGACTGCAGCATAGGTAGACATACCCAAGCTAGTGTTGCTCTAGCTAGCTCAAATACCAATAGCAGTGAAGGCCTGGCAGCATGAGAGGAGGTACGGGCTGATACCACTCCCTGAGGACCCTGGGTTTATACTCAAGCAGCTAGTCAGCTTTGATTTAGCTAATTCAAAGATGGCTCGGGTATGCCTATATGTGCTGCAATCACACCTCCTGAATGCACTGTAGAGATAATCTCAGAGCCAGGGAATTGGACTCGATATTAACTCAGGTCTGCTCCAGTTTGGCAGTTCCTGTGTTACTATATAAGGCAGCAATATGACTGGGATACGTATAGAGCAGAAGATAGGGGCAGGGCCAGATTAAGGTGTTGACTTTACTGGCACATGCCCAAACCCCCACCTCTTGGACTCATGTAATCCCATCAGAATCTCAGCTTTCATTTTTAAAAACTGTATTTCTAGTCCTTGTGTCTGGGAAGAAAAGTTGTAAACACAATGTTGCCAACTCTCACAATTTTATTGCAAGTCTCTTGGTATTTGGGTGTTTTTCTTGACGTCTCAGCTCCTGGAGTCATGTGATTAGATGAGGCTCTCATATTTCACGTCAAAATAATTTCTATCAATTGTGGTTGTAGAGAAAAGCTTGAAAATGTGACCTGAGTGCAACCTAAAAGCACAGAAACCAAAAAGAAAAGAGAAAGAGCTTGAAATGTATTAATCATTTGTAAACAATAACTGGGATTGGCAGTACTGAAAATACAACCCACACAGAGTGAATGCAGTGCTGCATGTCTGAGTGTGCAGAGAGCCTGCAACAATAACTCTGTGGATGAATTGATCCATCCATCTCTAAATCCTACCATGCTGGTGGGCCCGCCCACCACCAGCCCAACCGCAGATGCTGTGTGTGGCAGGAGAAAAAGAAGAGTGCAGTGGACCTGATGGGGCTTGGTCTGCTGCCTTGTGCCCGCTCATCCACCCTTTCAAGCAAATACACACTGATTGCTATCTTCACTGCTCTGATAGTGAAGGAGTCCCTCAATCCTGGGGGAGCGGGAGCCACAAAATTAATTCTTACTTGGTTGGCTTCTTCCGTGTCACTCACTCTGGTTCTCTCATCACTTCCCTTCCTCTCCAGAGTGAAAGTGCGAGAGTGAGTGATGGAAAGGAAGCAATTATGAATGTGGGATAGGGAATGAGGGAGGAAGGAGAATAAATGAAGGAAAGAGTACATGGAGGGAGCTAAGCGTGTAGTTGAGGGTAAATGCGGCTAAACAGGGTTTATCCAACTGTCCTCTAAGGAATGAAGCATTCCTACTTTCTTGTAGCCAGGATTTGCTGATCACACAACCACCAACACTGGGGTGTGTGTTATCTACTGGCTGGTTTATGCTCAGCTACAGCTCAGTCGCAGAAATTGTGGCCTGTAAAACCTACCGTACCACTGCCTGGCCTGGGACGCCAAAAATATTAGTTTACCCTCTTCTTATTTTACCACTGTGGCACAGGAGTGAGGGAAGGGTTCTCCTGGAGTTAAACTTGAGTTCAGACAGTCATTCATTCCACATACAAGAAACACCCCATTGGAGGAAACACCGATCAACCCACTACTCCCCCAGTCCTTTGGAGTATGAGTTCCTCCGTATGCAGGGACCCTCATTACCAATACCCTAGCAGGAGTGTGGGGCATGGGCCCTTATGGCTGTCACCCCATTATGGCTCTGCTGGAACCCCCACAGTTCTCTGCTGGGGTGGGTGGCATCTGAGACCTGTCTACTGGACAGATCCCAAAAGGGGCAGGGCCAGATTGCACTGCACGATGGATGCTCTGTGATGCTCATCTCAGGAAGCTTTTTTGCTCCTCTCACCCCCTCCCACAAGTTTCTCCGTATTTGGATGCTATCTGGCTCACCCAGTCCCTGAGCATGTGAGGCCTGTTTCTGCCTCTACTGACTCTAATACTCCGGGATCAGGTCACTATCGGGTCCCCTGGGGCTTCCCCTGCAAGGAGTTTTAAGGGCTCAGAACGTGCTGAGGTCTAATGCTGAGCACCCTAAAATCCCATTCATTTCACTGAGATATATCAGAGGAATAAATATTAGGGAGGCAGAGGAATTATTTAAGTTTAGTACTAATGTGGACACAAGAACAAATGGATATAAACTGGACACTTGAAAGTTTAGACTTGAAATTAGGTGAAGGTTTCTAACCATTAGAGGAATGAAATTCTGGAACAGCCTTCCAAGAGGAGTAGTGGGGGCTAAAGACATATCTGGCTTCAAGACTAAGCTTGATAAGTTTATGGAGGCGATGGTATGATGGTATAGCCTCATTTTGGCAATTAATTTGGCAACTGATCTTTGATTATCAGCAGGTAAGTATGCCAGTGGTCTGTGACGGGATGTTAGATGCAGTGGGATCTGAGTTACTACAGAGAATTCTTTCCTGGGTGCTGGCTAGTGAGTCTTGCCCACATGCTCAGGGTCTAACTGATCGCCATATTTGGGGTCGGGAAGGAATTTTCCTCCAGGGCAGATTGGCAGAGGCCCTGGAGGTTTTTTGCCTTCCTCTGCAGCATGGGGCATGGGTCACTTGCTGGAGGATTCTCTGCAGCTTGAGGTCTTCAAACCACAATTTGAGGACTTCAGTAACTCAGACATAGGTTAGGGGTTTGTTACAGGAGTGGGTGGGTGAGATTCTGTGGCCTGCATTGTGCAGGAGGTCAGACTAGATGATCATAATGGTCCCTTCTGACCTTAAAGTCTATGAGTCTAGGGGCTGCTTTCAGGAGACGCTCAGCCACACTAAGACTTGAGCACTTAAGCCATGTCTACACTACAAAACTATGTTGGCCTAATTTACCTCAGCATATAGCCACTGCAGATATTTGATCGCTTGTGCATGCGCACCTGTGGCTCCTTACGTCGGCGCTGAGTGTCCTCCCCAGGAGCGCTTGGATCCATTGTATTGTCAGTGTGGGCCGGCTCCTGAAAGCCAGTAACAGACACTATGTTGTTTATGTTGACCATGCTGATGCTGCGTCGACCTAATTACATCGACTGCTCGGGGTGGTGATTACTAAATTGCTCTAGAGGGGCACTTAGACTGGTGGGAGCCAAATTTAAGTGAAGACACAAGGCAGCTTGTGTTGACCTAACGCTGTAGTATAGACCAGGCCTTAGATGATCATCCTATAAAGAGCTTGGTGTAGGTGAAGCAAACGGCACTCTGTGTAGGCCTAGGTGTCTCTGTACAATGCTCTCTGCAAGATCAGGGAGTACTACTTGCTCAACACATATTGGGAAGCTAACTTTTAAGATGAAGGCTTGAAAGTGGTTAAACCCAGTTTCCCCTAACCACAAAGTAACCTTAGTTGACTTGTCTTGAGTAACAGGCTGCATAGAGACAGTTCTCTAATACAATTAACAGACCTCCCAGTTCCTTGCCATTGCTGACTATTCACTGAAATTAATACTTGCTTCTAATACCACTGGCATTAATAAGAGTCACAGAGAGGCTTCTTTTTTTAATCTCTCTGTGTTGAATATAAAGTATTAAGGCATTTCCCCAGTGAACCATTTCAGAAACAAACCAAACTTGGAAGTTCAACTGTAAAGTTGAATCCTTATTAAATTTTGTCCTGACTTGTTGGTTTGCTGCAGAATTTTTCTAGCTAGACCACTGACTGCTGGTTGTTTGCTGTAGTTAGAGAGGTTACTGAGGTTTATGTTTTGTGGAGACGGTGAAATTAATCAATCAAACAAAGTATATAGAGAAATGGATGTACATTTTTACTGCTGTGGCTTAAAAAAGTTGCTAAAAATAAGCAATTTAAATATGATTGTTATTAAAAATATAATTAAAAGTTCTGTGCTTAAAATCTGCATCTACAAAACTCAGCTGGGTTCAAGGAAAACTAGCTGCTATTGCCGAAATAATTAATGTTTTTCTCCTTTTATAAATTTTTTTCCAGCTATTAATGTTAATTGCTCATTTCCTCTGAGTTTTTCAGGTTGAAATATTGGGCACAATCAACTTTAAATGTGGCTTTTAGATTTACTTGCTTCCATTCAACATCTCTTTTGAAAACCTGAGATCATTTTCTGCACTCCAGTTTCTTATACACATAGGATCTGATCACACAGACTCTTGACTTCAGTGGATGTAGGATTGGGTCCACACTGTCTATTATTATATGCTGCCTTTTTAATTTCCTCTCTTCGTCCCTGCCTTTGATCTCCCTCCTGTCATATAGTCCCACTGGTTCAATTTCAGCTCATATACTCACTAACCCTTTCATCTCAAGGTTATTTTCTTTGCTTCTATTTTACCTGCTGCATTTGTTCTTTTTATTCCTTGGGCCACATTCTTTTACGAGACCAGTGTTGTGAAGTAATGCTCACCTGCACTGGTCATCCCTGCAACGGTACATTTGCCTAACAAAGCCAGACCCTAAGCTACACAAACAGCCTCAAATCCTCTTATATACTAATAGTAGTGTTGGGAGACTTGAATCGGTAATAAGTCACCAGGGCAGAGTGCCAGTATCGGCCTTTAGGCTACTTAAGCGCCTCTTAAGGCTTCAAAAAGGGGTGCCATGGACTCCAGGACTATAGGTGGTCAACTGTTCCTTTCAATAGTTCTCTTTTACTGCAGATGCTGGTGAAATATTGTGGATACTGAAAAACTTTCAGTGGAACATGGAGAGCACTTTGCTAAGCACTTGGTCTGGGAGACAGATCTGTTATTAGATTATGTAACTTTTGTGGAGCAGATTGTAAGAATCTTTGGTTTGCGGCCCTTTGCCAGTTCCTTGTGCAATCCATCGAACAAGTGCACTTCCCCAGTACTGGTGACTGGTACAATCAGGCTGCATGTGAAATATTGCTGAGCACATAACTGCCAAATTTGTATGCACAATAACTGCGGAACCAGTAAATCACTCATTGTGGGCCTAAGCCAAAGCTCACTGAAGTTGATTGAAGTCTTTGCCTTGACAATATATGTTACAGTCACAGCTTTTAATTAACCATTGGTTTCAGTGAACACTGCAAATTATTCCAATCTATTGCTACAGACCATAGTGAGATTCTACAATGAAATGTGTGTGAAATGAAATGAATATGTATAACTGGTGCTTCTTTACACAACAGACCTGCTCCCTATGTGCATTCAGTCACTTCTGCTGACTTCAGTGACAAAAATAAATGTTTACTCCTTTTTAAATCCTAGTAGCACTGCACAGCCAAGAGTGAGCTGGATTCCATTAAGACTTACACATCACCAATGGAGTTATTAACTAAAATGCACAGGGACAAATGTAAGGACACATTGATTGTGCAACTGTAACCCAAGGCAGATTTGGGCCTTTATTGCTAGAAGCCATGATGAATGAAAAAGAAAGAACCCAGCTTGACTTTGAGATCCCAGGTTGGCACTGTGGTGCTGGCAATTAGGAAAAAAAGCACCTTTTTACTAGTGAGCAGCATAAATTTACTGTGGTATCAATGACCAAGAATAAAGGATGCCATGTTTACAGTCGTTTCTCAAAGCTAAAACCATGCTTTGGGCCTGACTCATGCTGGTGTAAATCAAAAGTGACTTCACTGGAGTCAGTGGCGTTATTTTGGTGTAAAAACAGTGGGGGTGAGAGCAGAATCAGAGGCTGTATGCTTTGAAGAAGAGAAGCATGTCAGCCTTGGGGCCTGCCGGGCTTGCTGCCCTAAAAATAATAAAACAACTGGGTTGGGTTATTGACGTTTAGAGAACGTCTCATGTGCTCCTTTTCCTGCTGGGAGCCCTTGCTTAAGGTAATTGAGGCCCTGGAGATATTTTCCTCCTTAAAAAGCAAACTTAACTTAGAAAGAACTAGTATGAAATTAACATGGCAGCTGACACTGTCTTACATGTTAATGCTTAAGGGATTTTTGAATCAAACAACTATCTAGATAGCTGTCATTGATCGTATTTAACTTTTAATTCCACTATGGGTGTTCCTCTTTTTCACCCCTCTTTATCTAGCTGTTTCCTGATTTTATTGTTACCTGAAACTTAGTGTTATTTAAAATGGTATTTTGACAGCAATTGATATGCAAAAATGGAATGATACACTTGGGTAAAATACAACGGTGATTCACAGGCAACTTCCTACAGGCAGACCTGCCAAAGTGTGACCCCAAAAGACGTCATGTGGAAATATAGGGTCTGGTTTTTCACTGCCTCATGCATTGTGCAGAGTGGCCTATGGGGCAGAGCACTGGACTGGGATGCGAGACCTCAATTCTATTCCCAGCTCGACCGCTGGCTGGCTGGGTGACCTTGGGCAAGTTACTTCACTTCTCTGTTGCTCAGTGTCCCTATTTGGAAAAGGCGGATGCTTTTGGAAAGCACTTTGAGATCTACTGGTGCAAAATGCTATGGAAGAGCTAGGTATCATTATTAGTTGCACCATTTTGCGAATGTGTAAATCATCGGCTGGTATAAATGGCTGAAAATCTTTTGAAGTCAGTGGAGGTCTGTCCACTTACAACTGCAGAGAATTTGGTCCAATGGGTGTAAACTGTGCCAGAATCAGGTGTAAATGACTAAATCAGGTACAAAGCAGTGGAAACAATGCTCTGTTTCAGGCATCCTCCTTTGTTTGCGAACAGAAAGATCTCCATTTTATTTTTAAGCTGTGTCTCTCTGCCTCTTCTCTCAATACATTTCTTATCTGCAGAAGCTGTAGTCTCTCACTGACCTGTTTCTGCTTGGAATATTTCCTGCTGAAGAATTTCTTGTTTATTTTAGCTTCTCTTGTGCAATCGTCTTTTTATGGCCACCTTGGCTTTTCTTATTAGGCTTGTGTGCGCTCTTGCAGATGACTTCACCTTGTCATCTTTGCAGACCTCCTTTGCATGCATAGGTAACATTACATTAGCATGCTTTGCTGCTGTTGCTTATTTGATGTGCTTCCTTATTATTTTGGCCTTTGCTTACCTCTGAGGTATTGGCTGGATGGCTTCATGGCATGTGTAACTTTTGGGCGTATCTGAATTTACTTTTAATCCTATGCACCCTTTCCCTTTTAGTCATGGGTGGCAGGTATAATAGGCTAGGGAAGGCTGTGTTTCCCCAAACAGCCCTGCGTGGCTTCCCACTCTCTGCCCCAGCCCAGGGGAAGGGAAGCCAGCTGGGGCTGGGGCTAAGGCAGCAGGGATGGTGCACCCAGCGCTGGGGGGGGCCCTGCACTGGGGCTACGCTGCCCAGGCTCCAGGGCTGAGGGAGAGGCCACACACCACTTCCCAGGTGCTCTGGGGTTGGCAGGGGCTGTGCATCGCCTGCCAGGTGCTCTGGGGCTGGGGGTACTCGGGCAACCCATGGCTGAGGGGAGGGGTCTGAGCTTGGGAGGGCAGAAGGGGGGTAGGAGGGGCCTCGGGCAGAAGGGGTGGGCCAGGCTGAGGGCTAGCCTCTCCAAGCGCTTGGTTCACCCACTGCCCATGCTTTTAGTGCACCAATCAGTTTTACTCAGGGCTTGCTGCTCTGTGCTGAATCTTACTGGTTTAGTTAGCATCCTAGTTCCTGTTTAATTTTCGTCCTAATTATATAGTCAGTTAAATCCATGGACCCTAGTGCCTAGATACTGCCCTCATCCCAATTTTCTCAAGTGGCATTAGTGCAAAGGGACTGAGTGTCAGGATTTGTGGATTCTATTCCCAAATCTGGGCACCTCTATGCAGCAAATTAGGCTGTGTCTACACTACCGCTGGATTGATGCTCCGGCGATCGATGCACTGGGGGTCGATTTAGTGTGTCTAGTGAAGATGCGCCAAAACAATTGCAGCTCACTCTCCGGTTGACCCCGGTACTCCACCGTGAATGAGAAGAGTAAGGTTAGTTGACAGGAGAGCATCTCCCATCTATTCAGTGCAGTGTAGATACTGCAGTAAGTTGACCTAAGCCACATTGAGTCTAGCTACGTTATTCATGTAGCTGGAGTTGTGTAACTTGGTTGACTTACAGTGGTAATGTAGACATATTCTTAGTGTGTGGCAAGCCAGGGTGTGTATCTACAATGCGCTAGCTTGCCGCACGCTAACTTGCCAGGTGGGCCTGCTACAGCACACTAAAAGGTCTGTAGCGTGCTTTGCCATACTGCTTTGAAATGAGAGTGTATCAAAGCACACTGTGAAGCTTGTAGTGCACTGTACCAGGGTACACATGGCAAATTAGTGTGCTGAAAATTCACACCCTAGCTTGCCATCCGCTGACTCAGCGAGCAGGCAAGTCCTCTGTGTAGGACTTGCGCCCTGTGATCTGAAGCAAGTCACTTCATCTCTGGGTGCCGGTTCCCTGTCTGTGAAATGGACATAACAACACAGTGAAGCTGTGAGCCTTAATTAACTAGCATTTGTTATATGCAGTGTAGTTGTAGCAGTGTCGGTCCCAGGATATTAGAGAGACAAGGTGAGTAAGGTAATATTTTTATTGGACCAATTTCTGTTGGTGAGAGATACAAGCTTTCGAGCCAGCCGACAACTCTCCAACACGTCCTGTTATAAAGAGCTCAGAGAAGACCTTATACCACAATTTACCCAGAAATTTAAGGATATCATCAAACCCTCCCCAAACTACTCTGAGAGAGAGAGAGAGTCTACAAACTCATCCCTCATGTACCCACCCCAGGAACCTTCTCTATGCTTCCCAAGTTACAAAACCAAGGGAACCCAGGCAGAGCCATAATATCTGGCGACAGCACTCTTACTAAAGGACTATCAGGACTCATAGTAATCATCCTTACTCATAGACTCATAGACTCATAGACTTTAAGGTCAGAAAGGACCAATGTGATCATCTAGTCTGACCTCCTGCACAAAGCAGGCCACAGAACCCTACCCATCCACTTCTATAACAAACCCCTAACCTATGTCCGAGTTATTGAAGTCCTCAGATTGTGGTTTGAAGACCTCAAGCTGCAGAGAATCCACCAGCAAGTGACCCATGCCCCATGCTGCAGGGGAAGGCGAAAAACCTCCAGGGCCTCTGCCAATCTACCCTGGAAGAAAATTCCTTCCGGACCCCAAATATGGTGATCAGTTAAACCCTGAGCATGTGGGCAAGACTCACCAGCCAGCAGGAAAGAATTCTCTGCAGTAACTCAGATCCCATCCCATCCAACATCCCATCAACGCCCACATGACATACTTATTTGCTGATAATCAATGATCAATTGCCAAAATTAAGCTATCCCATCATACCATCCCTTCCATAAACCTATCAAGCTTATTCTTGAAGTCAGATATGTCTTTTGCCCCCACTACTCCCCTTGGAAGGCTGTTCCAGAACTTTACTCCTCTAATGGTTAGAAACCTTCGTCTACACAACTCACTGCACAAAGGGGCAGCTTCTTCCAGGACGCAACTGACTTTCTCTACTAACTCTGCAGTATTAACAACCTCCCGCATAACACCAACCTAGCTATTCTGGACATCGCTTCTCTATACACCAGTATCCCTCACCATGGTGGCATAGCTGCCTCCCTCAAACGTTTACAAGACAATGGACCACCCTCCGATATCCACCCCAAACAAATCACTATACTCATCCATTTCATGCTTCCCCATAACAATTTTACATTAAGTTCAGACCTGACAAAGAGCTTGGGGTAAACATGAAAGCTGATCTCTCACCAGCAGAAGTTGCTCCAATAAAAAGATATTACCTCTTCTGCCTTGTCTTTCTAGTCTCTTCTAAACAAGCTGCTAAATGCTCCTCTCTTAGCTTTCTTCCTCTTCCACTGGTTTTCGTTTACTCAATGGGTGTGGTAAAGTCCAAGATGTTGACATCTCTCTAGATTCATTTACTCTTAGTTCCTCTCTGGCTTTGCGATGCTTCTGGTAAACTCAAACCCCGCACAAACTTTGCCCACGTACAACTTGCTGGAGTTTTCAAATGGTTTCCCCATTATTACCATTCTTCCTTTTATTCCCCATCTCTCAAACCCTTTATCTGTTTCTTTGCTTAATTTTATTTCCTCCCATTTGCTTACACTGAATAAACCCCACTCAGACTAGCCCAGTGAATAGAGGAGGGTATTTTTCTAGGTAACATAAAGAAGCTATCTGCCAATGGGGCTAGATAATTAGTAATGATAATGATTAATAATTTACATTCACGTAGTGTCTTCCATCCTAAAAGATCCCTAAGGACTTCACATACTATATATTATACCACGCTGTCATCTACACAGCACCACTGAAATGCAGCCACCCCTGGGTGAGAGCACACTCACAGCAATGTGGGAGAGGAAATTCTGGCTCAGGGCATGAATGCAAACAGCTGCTTTTATGGGCAGTACTATGGAACACATTCTGCTGCCCTTACTCTCACTGAATGCCGTCTAATTCCAGGAACTGTCCTGTTTTTAATTAATGAGACTGTTTCTGGAGTAAGGTGATGAGAGTTGCAAGTAAGGGTGGCAGAATTGGGCCCTAAAAGTTTGGGCCAAACTCATCTCTGGTGTAACTCCACTTGAAGTCAATAGCTCACAATATCTTATAGCATTTTATTACTAATGCTATGCATGACCATTACTCAGTAGTGCACTTTGAACTCTTACCCTGTGGCTCTCTGAGACAGTGGAATGATAAATCCTGGGAGTAACTGCAAAAATTTACTTCCTGGGTGAACTCCTGGCCCCATTGAAGTCAATCCCCAAACTCCCATTCATATCAATGGGGCCAGGATTTGACCCCCTCTGTGTAATTCTTATTCATAGTTTCTGCAGCCAGAAGGCACCGTTGTGATCCTCTAGGCTGACCTCCTGTATAGCACAGGCCTGAGAACCATCCCAAAATAATTCCTAGAGCAGAGCTTTTAGAAAAACCTCCAGTGTTGATGTAAAAATGACCAGTGATGGAGAAGCCACCATGACCCTTGGGGAAACTGTTTTAATGGTTAATTTCTGTGACTGTTAAAAATATATGCCTCATTACCAGTCTGAATTTGTCTAGCTTCAACTTTCAGCCTTTGGATTGTGTTATGACTTTCTGCTAGATTGGGATTGGCTCTTGTGGTAACCCTAACTGATACATTTCTCTAGCATAATAAATACAGTCCTATAACTCTCTGTGCTGCTTGAGTGAAACTTACCTTTCCTCAGGGGTTCACATCAGGCCCTATACACCACCAGGGCCATGTGCAAATGTCTGGGGAGGCTTTAACTGGAGCACAGAGATGTGTACTGACCTTCTGTAAAAGGGTGAATTTCACCTTTACATGGGGCTTCAGTAGCATGGAGGGTCTTGCAAGGACACTTGAATTTCATCTCCTGTGCATTCTGGTGACATTCATTCCAGGCAGAGGCCTTGCAAAGTGTCTATGCACCACTTAGGACGTCAAAGTAAGTGTTAAGTAAGATCTAAATGGTGCGTAGCTTTGTGTGGGCCTTCAGGACAGGAGTGGATTTCACCCAGCTCTTGTAGGAGAACTAGGGAATCTTTCTTCCCTCCCACCCTCCAATTCTTTTGAATTTGCACAGAAGATGACATGGTCATTGTAGGGCTAAGTAACAGAATGATCCACTCGTGCATGGTCACTGCGGTTCAGTTGCACATCACTGAGCGACTGATTTTTAGTGACATTATATAGATGAGCCACATTTCTCTATGTCCACATTATTGTCTCAAGTATAGTCAATTCCTTGACTACATTTGTGGTGGTTCAATATTAAAAATGTACAAGAGACCAAAAAACTAGGCCTTGCCAACTTACAGTCTAAAGGCAAAGTAGTACAGTACGGAATGGAGGCATACGTCTCGCTCCTTCTGGGAAGTGATTCTTGCAGCATGCAGTTCACATTACGGGGAAGGTGTGCTCTGGAGTACACATTCAAACTAGCCACATTTATAGTCTGAGTGATGAATTTTTAGTCATGGATGACATACAGAATGCTTTTAGCTTGTAAACAATCCACTTTTTACCTTGCTGGGGGGGGGGGTGAAGGCACTGCCTACCTGTACCAGGACATAGACCTTGGCTTTGACTGGTTTCGTATTTGCCAGTGTTGAAGCTGACTAGCCATGTGATGGGTAGGTCATGGGGTTAAATCAGTCACAGGCCTAGTAATTAAAGGAGAAGCCTCCAGAGAGGCATGGAGAAGAGGCAAAGGCCTGCCTGCCTGCTTGTCCCAGGTGAAACCTACAAGAATTGTCTCTCAGACCCCAGAAGGAGGGCCGCAGGACCCCTAAAATGGAGAGAACAAGGGTTGGGCTTGAGGGGAGAAGGAATAGTTTGGTGTCTTGTGCTAGACTGAATAAATGAGACATCACCAAAGGGAATCTTCATTTAAGCATTCTGGCCTAGGAATGCAAGAGCCAAAAAACAGGGAGGTGAGGGCAATGCAGTCACAGAGCCACATTGTGCCACAAAGGAGGCACCTGAGATCGCTCCCCGTTACAGCCCTATTTCCCTGAACACAGTAGAAACAAACAGCAGGCTGCTTGTTTGGTCAGGAATCCCCAGATTTGCCACTCCAGCAAGCTCTGTGCCCAAGAAGCCCTTTCCCTCTGCTTCCTCTCAGGGTCACACTCTCAACACCTTTTCTAGGCTTCCTCTCTGCAACATGCCTGGTCTACACTGGGGGAGTGGGGTGGAGGGGGGGAATCGATCTAAGTTATGCAACTTCAGCTATGTGAATAACGTAGCTGAAGTCGACGTACTTAGACCTATTCACCACAGTGTCTTCACTGCGGTGAGTCAACTGCTGCCGCTCCCCTGTCAACTCTGCTTGCGCCTCTCACGGCGGTGGAGTACAGGAGTCAATGGGAGAGCGCTCGGGGGTCGATTTATCACATCTAGTCTAGATGCGATAAATCAACCCCCACCGGCTCGATCGCTGCCCGCCGATCCGGCGGGTACTGTAGACATACCCACAGAGCCTATAATCCATATCCAAACCCCTGCATCTGTTTTGACTGGGGAAACTATAACGTGCATACAGCTTAGCTCTGACCTGCCAAATGGTCGCCCTCATTGTGTGCAGCTGTTTTTACTGCATAAAGGGGCTTGATTGCTCCTTCTGCTGAACCTAAAGGAGAGTACCTGGCACCCCAAATGGTTTTAAAGAGGTCTGTGATTTGTTTTTGGATCCAGGACCCAGCTGTTCAGTAGCCATTAGCACTCCTCAGAGTGTCAGCACTAAGCCAAAGATTTCTAGATTACATCTCCAACAAATGTGAATCCTTGAGAATTTTCTGTTTTAATTCTTTGGGGGGGGGAGCCCAATATAGATAACGAAGGATGCAATGATCTGATTTAAACTGTATATTTATTGCTAAAATTCATGCTAACGCAGAATGACTGTCTTATTTTTCCAGTGTTAGAGAAATCCTCAGCCCATGGATCATGGAGGCCTGATGATCAAAGACCCCTTTGTGCTGCACTCCGACACACAATAAAAAGATAGTCCTCAAAGAGCTTACAAGCTAAGTATAAGATGAGAGACAACAGGTGGATACTGTGAACAGGTGACTAGTCCTTTAAGAGATAAAGGGAAAGCACCAGATACTGTAATTACTGTAATAAGCAGTTGTCACAGATATGTTTCTCATACTCTTCTTTTAGGGCTCTAGTCTGTCCATTATGTCAGTGATTGCAACATAAGTATGCGTAATAAATGTGAACTGCCTTCGGCAATATGACGCTTGCCTCCTTGGGGCTGTTCTGAGGCTAAATTCATGATTGTTTGCAAAGCATGTTGCAATGTTTTACAAATAGTAATGATCACAACAGCCCCACGAGGAGGCGTGCATCACATCTGACTGCAGGGAGACTTCATCTGTTACTCATCTTGGGAGTGACATAATGAAGAAAAAACTAGAGCCAAGAAAGAACATTCCCATGGAATTCCACAGCATACTGGACAAAGGAGAGAGATTCTTCTTCATGAACATAAAATAGAGCATCAAATGCACACCACTGTCTGGATTCCTGAGGCCAGGTTTCCTGCTGGTGTACTCTTGCACAGCTCCTTTGATCTGATGCATAATCTTTATTGGGCTTCAAAAAAAGCTTTAACAGAAACTTATTGGAGATATGATACAAAACATTCAGAGGGCACAATTCTTCCTCACTGATGGTGTTGTGCCTGTAGTGCCACACCAGGCCAGGTGGGGGCATGCTCCAGGGATGGCACCCTGCTATACTCCTGTTGAATAGCATCTAACTGCAGGCCAGATTGTGCCACCTTTGCTCACATAAAACAGCATAAAACTTTCACTATTGTATTCATGGCATTTTTTTTTCCTGCTGCATAAGCTCTAGGGCTGCATATCCCAGTCCTACAGTGAAAAGACCAATCTGTCTCCTCTGCAGCTAGCTATTTTATGAGTATTGTTTTCCTTTCTGGCTTATGCATCCTGTGCTGTCAATAACCTGTGTTTCTGACATCTCCTGTATCATGCTCTGAGCATTCACATGAACTGTCTGTCTCACTGGAAGTTTTTTTTTCTTCTAAAAGTCAGGACACTTGCAGATGAAATAGCTGTTAACCCCTTCCTGTACCAGTCCCCTCCAGTACCTATATGGAAGGATTAGACTTTTATCTGTAAATGTCAGTGAATATTGATTCCACTGTATAGGCACAAGTTGGAAAAAATAGTTCCATCAATTGTAATCAAAATGTACAGATAGATTAAGTAAGAAAAATGCTGCTTGAGAACTTAGAGCCAAAATCCAATGATTTAGACTTTTGAATTAAGCATGTTACGTATGTCCTAGTGGATGGATGGTAAAAACAGGTATAATTTGTTCATTTAAGGATATTTACTTTGTATATTTTGACATATGATGTTGACCGTTTGTGTTAATGGTTCATAAAGCTTTAACATGTTGAATCCAATTTCTACTGTAGCTAAACAATTGTCTGACTTCTCCCGCCCCCATAATTTCACAAACTTCAAAAATTTAAATTGATACCCCCTCAAATGCTTGCGAACAAACATTGATATAATCCATCTGGGGAAATAAAAGGTATTATTTGGCATATGGACTCTAGTCAAGCCAAACTACAATGTTCTTATCAACGATGTTCAAGGCATGAAGACCTCCAGGAGTGGGGGTCATTTTGCAATCCTCAGCACTATGGGTCATGGTTTGTGACTGCCCACACTGACCTAGTGGGCTGTCTCTAAACTGCCACTGAAATTCTGACGCAGCACAAATTCCATGTTGGGTACAAAACCGGGTCAGAAGATCCCATTGCCTTTGCGGTAAATCAAACCTGGGTTGATGCTGAGTGGGGTCCGAGAGAAGATAATTATTTGTCACTTTCTCTGCAGTCCATGGAGCATACCACATGTCATCTGCTGTGAATCCCTCACTTGGTAGATGTATCCACAACCGGTGACATGAGGGCAAGCGACCATGTGCTGGATTAAACAAGTCTTTAATGGTAGATGTGGCATATCATGCAGTTTTGTCATGAGCTTTGCTACGCTTTCCTTTCTGCGAATACTGGGTGGAGCAATATTGCAGAGAACCATGGTAGAGGGGTAGATTTTAGTGAGCCCGAAATAATATGCGTAGTGGAATTAAGTTGCGTGTCGATCATCTTTGTGTGGGTTGAGTGAGCCCATACGGGAAGCACAATGCTCTGCCACTTAATAACAGAGAAGTAAAACAAAAAGCCAAATTCCTGCAACTTAAACCAAAATTCCCTAGCTTGTGAGCAGAAGTATTTTGTAATTAGGAATGTTGGTTTCCACTTTCAGCATGGCAGCTCTCTGAGGCTGCTCAGGGTTGTGTGTTCTGTTTGCGTCAGGTAGTCGGTATGTTTCAAATTGGTTCTGATTTTATTTTCATGAAGACAAGGAGCAACATTGTCTCCTTGGGATGCTGAGTCTAGCTGTGCACTGCGTCACTAGCAGTTTAATTTAAGTTTTCTGTGCGTGGGATCAAGGCACAGTGATAAGGAGAGATGAATGGTGTAACTTTGAGAGTGCATGTGTTCATCGAATGGGCAGACAGCAAGTCTGGCATTGAGTTGGAGGTCAGAGGAGGAGGAACACATCTGTGCCTAAGGAGAATGGGTAAAATGTGGCAGTGGAGAATGCAGCAGCTGGGTAATCTGTAGTGGAAATGAAACCACTGGGGAAGGCCTGAGGTATCAACCCATGGGGAAATGTTATTACGATACTGTACCTGCCATATTTATACTTTAGTCCAAGGTGCGATTGGAGCACAGGTACAAATGTTGTGCATTAGCTTTACCTGCGCTAGCCCGGCTAAAAATAGCAACATGGCAGCAGAGGCATCTTTGTGTCATCTGCAAACTCTACCAGCAAAAATATTCTTTCATTATGCAGATTGCTCAGAGGTTTCCTGCCTCTCCCCTTCCCTCCCCCTCTCATTTAGAGAATGAGATGGCACTGAGTAGCCAGTCTAGTGAGAGGTTGATCCGAAAGGTCAAAGCATTTCAGTGAAGCATGCTTGGAGCTTGTGAGCACCTGAGATTATTATATAACCCCTTGTTCCTGTGACAAAGGTTACGATGACAGCCAATCCATTGAACAGCTTGACTCCTTTTGCACAGGGCTGTTGTTGGGCTGGTACAGAGGGTGGGGCAGGTGTGCTGTACACTGAACTCCCCATTGCTTGAAGAGTTGAATCTTTGAAGGTGCAGAGCAGCTCAGAAATATCAGGATGAAAGCTGTTCTTTCACAGGCCCTGGGTCTCCCTCAGGTGGATGCTGAAAGCTGGCAGGAAATAGGCGTGGGAGGTAACTGTGACTGACTGTGAGTATTTGCATAGTTTATAGAGGGGATCCATTCACATTCTTTTTAAAGCCTCTGCCTTTGTGAGGCATGTCTATGGCAGAGCATGAGCTGATAAATAACATCTTGCGTTCCTATTGCTCCTTTCATCCCAGCAAGCTCTGCAGCCTTCCTGTCCACCATTCCACTGAAATGCAGCCACCTCAGGGAGCAGGGAGAGGGAAGGGGGAAATTTTGGCTTTGGACAAATCTATGTTCTTATAGGATCGTTAACATCTCTGAGGAGCAGAGGGGAGCTTGGTAAAAGTCTAGGGGGAAAAGCCCCCATCACAAGTAGTAGTGTGAATATTGTGCTAGAGGCTCGGAGTTCAGGGCCCCATTGTGCTAGACACTGCATGAATGCATATGCAATAAGAAACAAGACATGGGAGGAGAAACAGATATGCATGGACTTGTCCAAGTTCACTCAGTAGGTCTGTGCCACACTGTCCATTCAGAAACTCCATAGTATTCAATGTAGCCACCTCAGAAATACAAAGGCCTGAATTGCCCCTGCATGGGAGAATACTTGGGTCTGAACTGAATCCTAGGTGGAGTCAAGACAGCATAGCTCACAGGTGGGATTTTAAATCATGAAGCCAAATTTCCTATGCCATTTAGAGCAGTTCTGGGAACTAGAAATGGCATAAATGATTAGAGAGGGTCCAGGATAGTTAATACGCCTGCTGGTGAAATGAAACAAAGTCATTTGTTTGCTTACAGGAGTGAAGCAGCTGCCACCATGACCTACATGCATGGTACAAGCCCAGGAACCTCACTCCCCTTGTTTACCGAAGGGTTTACTATTGCACCTACTGCTATAATAGCAAGTGCTAACTGACAACCTTTAGCGATAGCTTAGAAAGCAAGCATAGGAAAAGGCAGCAGGGCTAACCAGGAGGTACAAGAAATAATCCAAGTGGATTTATTGTTGGATGTATTTATACATTCTGATTGCGGAGCATTTTATACCTACTCTGTCCAGGTGTGGTTGACTGACCAAGGTGTAAGGCAGTGAAGAACCAGGCTGCAACTATATGTAGGATGTAAATATTACACATGTAATCTTAAAGTTAGAGGACACCTTTTATCCAGAAGCATCTGAATGCTCTTGACAAAGATAGGAATCACTTCCTGTGCCAAAGCCTCTATCCCATCACAGGAAAATCAAGCCACCTCTGGGGAGGAACTCATCAACAGCGCAGGGCAATGTAGTACGAAGAATAGCATGCCCAAAGGAAGCTGCAGGGCAGACTGGAGGCAGATAGAGTGCAATTAATACAGACTAGCAGTCGGCTAGGACACCAGAGTTAATCTGGTACACAGGGGCAGCTCTAGACATTTCGCCGCCCCAAGCACGGCGGCATGCCACGGGGGACGCTCTGCCAATCGCCAGTCCCGCGGCTCCAGTGAACCTCCCGCAGAGGTCCACCAAAGCCGCAGGACCAGCGGACCCTCCGCAGGCATGCCGCTGAAGGCTGCCTGCCTGCCGCCCTCCCGGCAACTGGCAGAGTGCCCCCCGCGGCATGCTGCCCCAAGCATGCGCTTGGTGTACTGGGGCCTGGAGCCGCCCCTGCTGGTGCAGTATCAACAAATCTTGAATGACCAAGGCCCATCTTTCACAGGCTCTCCTGAAAGACAGGCTCTCTAGTCCCACAGTGCAAACTCCGAGAGAAGAACACCACCTACTGAATCACTAACACCACTTCCTGCAACAGCTAGTTCTCCTCTGACGTCTGAGGCTGTTTAGCTTACACTGAATCACAGCCCCATGGGAAAGAGGAGGAGCAACAAAATACAATAACTCAGGGCATGGCTACACTTGCCGATGTAGAGCGCTTTGAGTTAAACCAGCCTTCGTAGAACGCAGTAGGACACTGACAGCTGCAAGCACACTGGCGAGGCCACATTTGCTGCACTTGCAGTGGCATTGGGAGTGGTGCATTGTGGGCAGCTATCCCATAGAGCACCTCTTCCCATTCCAGCACTGTGGCTTGTGGGAAGGGAGCAGTGGGTGCGGGGCACTCTAGGTCCTGTCCCAATGCCCCGTGATGCATTAGTTCGCATCCCAGCAATCTCTCTGCTTCTGTCCACAATTGGTGCCATTTTTCAATGTTTTTTGTACTGCACGCTCTGTCTTCCTTTTCGGTCTGCAGGAATGGAGCCCGAACTGTTGAGCAATATGCTGACAAGTCTTGCCAGCACATCACATTTGGCAATCAAGTTATTCTTTAAGATCCAAAGTGACAGTGAGGACTCCGACGATGATATCGACTTGAGTAATGCATATGACACGAGTTTGCTTGTGGCATTCACGGACACGCTCACCACCATGGAATGGCGTTTTGAGCTCAGGAAACAAGCACTGAGTGGTGAGATCACATCGTCATGCAAGTCTGGGGTGATGAGCAGTGGCTGCAGTACTTTCAGATGAGAAAAGCCACTTTCTTGGGACTGTGATGAGCTCGCCTCCAGTGTCCAGTGCAAGGACACAAGATTGAGAGCTGTCCTACCAGTGGAGAAGCGGATGGCTATTGCAATCTGGAAGCTGGCAAATCCAGACAGCTACCGATTGGTCGCTAATCAGTTTAGAGTGGAGAAGTTGACCGTTGGAATCGTGTTGATGCAAGTTTGCAAGGCCATTAATCGCATCCTGCTCAGAAGAACCGTGACTCTGGGTGATGTGCATGACATTGTGGCTGGCTTTGCACAAACAGGTTTCCCTAACTGTGGAGAGGTGATAGATGGGATGCATATTCCAATTCTGGCACCAGCCCACCTAGCCTCTGAGTACATTAATTGGAAGGGCTATTTCTCTATGGTTCTCCAAGTGCTTGTGGGTCACTGCAGGTGTTTCATGGACATTAACACAGGCTGGCCTGGAAAGGTGCTTGATGCATGCATCTTTCGGAACACTGGCATCTTCAGGAAGCTGCAAACCAGCACTTTTTCCCCAGACTAGAAGGTCACTGTAGGGGAAGTGGAAATGCCCATTGTGATCCTTGGAGACCCCAATTACCCTTTAATGACATGGCTCATGAAACTCTACACAAGGAGCCTTGACAGCAGCAAGGAGCAGTTCAACAGGCTGAGCCAGTGCAGAATGACTGTGAAGTGTGGCCATTTAAAGGGCCACTGGCGCTCTCTGTATGGGAAACTGGACCTGGCGATGACAGCATCCCCGCAGTTATATCCGCATGCTGTACCCTCCATAACATTTGTGAAGGGAAGGGTGAAAGATTCATTCAGGCATGGAACTCGAAGGTTCAACACTTGGAGGCTGAATTTGAACAGCCAGAGAGCACGGCTATTAGAGGGGCCCAGCATGGGGCTGCAAGGATTAGGGATGCCTTGGTGGAGTAATTTGAGGCTGAAAGCCACCAGTAATGTCTGGTGCTCTGCGTGGGAGTGAAGTGCAGTGGTTCCAATGTTAGTAGGAATCTGTGTTTGCTACATATGATACACTGACTTGCAATGCCTGTTGCTTTCCTAGGCTAAGGTATCTTTTACTTTATGCAATAATAAAGAATGTTTTCAAAGCGGAAAAAAAAACATTTATTGAAAAGAAAATGCATTTATTGAAAAGAAACACAACTGCTTGGGAAACAGAAAGGGCAAGGGGGTGGGGTAGGGAACAGTACAATCACAGATTTGTGTATGTCCTGTTATCATACTCAGCCTTCCTTTTTTGAGTGCTGTGCAGTGAGTGCTGCACTCCAGGATGGCTATGCTGCATGGTGATGGGGGTCGAGCGCAGTGGTTAAGGGTCGTAGTTTTCAGGGCTGGGTGGTGAAGTTACAGGTGGTGGAGGCAGCTGTTGGCAATAAGAACCTGAATGTTGGGGAAAGTGGGTTGGAGGTGACATGAGGGCACAAGGGAAAGAGTTTGGGGACAAGGGCTGCTGGGAGGGCTGGGCGCAGTAGTGCTCCGCCTGCATGGCTACAAGTGCCTGGATCAACTCTGCTTGGCACTTAGGGTGACCAGATGTCCTGATTTTATAGCAACAGTCCCTATATTTGAGGCTTTTTCTTATATGGGTACCTACTACCCCCCATACTCTGTCCCGATTTTTCATTCTTGCTGTCTCGTCACCCTATTGGCACTCTGATGCTTATTAGCCGCTCTGTGCTTTGGTGCTGACAATCCGCATTCTGATGGCGGACACACCTTTCACTCTCCTGCCACTCCTGCACTTTTTGATTTTCATTAGGAGAGTGCTGCATGACTTCATGCAGCATGTCCTTTTTGCTTCTACGTGGCCTCTTCCTGGTTCTTTGCAGCCTCTCGGACGGTGATAACATGGACAGCTGAGATCTCAAAGTTGCTGAGATCTCAAAGTTGCATCTGTAAAGGCAAAATGCAACACTTAACAGAGGCAGCATTGTTCACACCAGACAGAGCAATGATTCCCCCATACTTAAGGAGGGAAGACACAGTCTACACAATAGCATAATTTGCCCATCCCAAAACAAATGCACATAACCCACGGGAGCCCCAAAATGGTGAGTAAGCACAGGGTCAAGGGGGACTGATTCTTTCATGGCTGTACTGTCCTCTGGGTTTCTGTGCCTTGGAGAGAGCCAACAGCTGCAAGGGGCCCCATACTGAACACCGTCCCCACATTTTCCACAGGAATTCATCCTGGAAGATATCTCACTGCTGAGACTGAGGGTGACTTTGAAAGCAAGGCAGAGTCTTCTCCCGCCCTGGCCCATATGCAGCTTGCCTGTGTGCAGCAATGGTCCCCCCGCCCCTCAAGGCACAGTGGCGAGGACATGTTAGTCTGACTGGAACAAGGACCACAGTGACTCTCCCATGAAACCTGCGCAAGTGCTTTGCCTAAGTTCTGGATGAGACCTTCGGAGAGATCACTGAGGCCAATTACCGTGATGTGAGAGAGCACATCAACGCCCTATTCCGCATCTAGGCATGGATGCAGCCCTATCCTGCCTTGCCCCAAGAGCCTGCACCGAATAACTTCCTTCCCAAAATAAAAGCTGCTTACCGGGAACCTTCTCTGATGTTGGTCCTTCCCCAAGCACCCCAGCCGCTGTGACTAGTTACCTTCCTCCTCGCTTGAGAACAGCTCCTGGCTGAATGCATCTAGAGATTCCAGGGTGTCTTTCTCCTCCTCAGCACCCTCGCTCCTGCTTTGCTGCTCCTCCTCCTCCTCCTCCTCCTGCCTTGCTGGACTGAGCTCTGAAGTGTCCATGATGGTACTCGGAGTGGAGGTGGGGTCACCCCCAAGTATTGTGTCCAGCTCTTTGTAAAAACAGCAGGTCGGGGGGCAGCATTGGAGTGGTGGTTTGCCTCGCGGGCTTTGTGATAGGCATTCCACAGCTCCTTCGCTTCAACCTTGCACTGCAGAACGTCCTGGTCATGGCCTCTTTCCATCATGTCCCTTGATATCTGCCTGAAGGTATTGTAATTCCTACGGCTGGAATGCAGCTGGGACTGGACAGCTACCTCCCCCCAAACACTGATGAGATCCAGCACCTCGCCATTGCGCCATACTGGGGATCGCCTGGCATGTGGAGGCGTGGTCACCTGGAAAGATTTGCTGAGAGCACTCCACGCCTGGCTGAGCAAACAGGAAGGGGATTAAAAAAATTCCCAGAGAATTTAAAGGGTGGGTCTGATGGTTGGTCACCTGAGGGCAGGGCAGTAGAGATCAAAGTGATGACCAGAGTGGCTAGAACAGGCATCGTGGGATACTGCTAGAGGCTGATCAGAGTGCATTAACAGACCAGGGCATCCACACTGACACCGTGGTGCTCCAGCAGGGGCACATCAAATGTTATTCCACTCACTGAGGTGGAGTACCAGGAGTGCTCTAGCCGTGGAATCAGAGCACTCTACGTGCCTTGCCAGTGTGGACGGGTTGTGAGTTAGCGCACACTGGGCTGTTTTAATGCTCTCTAACTCACAAATGTAGCCAAGCTCTAAGAAAAGGAGAAGTTGCAGTAGAGCCTGATGTAGGCATTGTGCAGTAAGAAAAGTCCTATAATAAGAAATTGGTTTTTTAAAGTATGCCGTAAATAAGAAGTGAGCCCAGGAGCCAGCAAGATTTCTGCATAATGCCTGGGGTAATTTAGTGACACAAAACACAGGTACGCTTGCAAGAAAATTGAATAAATTCTTCCCCTTGCTGTATAAAGGCACAGATGGTACTGACTTGTGACGAGGGACTCTCAGGACAGGGAAATGGAATCAGAGGGTCAAATTCTGCACTCTGTTACAATGGAATAAATCTGAATTACTTTTCATTCCAATTAATGCAGTTACTCTGAATTTACACAGCGGTGTAAACGAGAACAGAATTTAGTCCCTGGTGTTTGGGAGGTGAAAGGAAGATCCAGGAAGGCTGCAGAGGTTCAGAATGGGGAGGGACAGATTCTGCCACTTGTGTTGAGGAGTATGTCACTCTGAGGGCAGCGCTAGTGGCTTCAATGATACTACTCCTCTGATAAGGTATTACCCACGTAGGGCTGGATTCTACCAGTCCTTTCTGAACCCCTTGGGGCTGTAAAATAGGGATCTAAACCTGCAGCCCTTGCTCCTGATGACTCTAAGGCCACGTCCAGACTAGGTATTAAAATCGATTTTAGATACGCAACTTCAGCTACGAGAATAACGTAGCTGAAGTCGAATTTCTAAAATCGAGGTACTCACCAGTCTGGACGGCGCTGCATCGATGTCCGCGGCTCTCCGTGTCGATTCCAGAACTCCGTTCGGATTGATGGAGTTCCGGAATCGATGTAAGCGCGCTCGGGGATCGATACATCGCGTCCAGACTAGACGCGATATATCGATCCCCGAGCTATCGATTTTAACCCGCCGATGCCGCGGGTTAGTCTGGACGAGGGCGTTACTCCTTAGCTAGAGTTTGACCCCCTTATGTGGGTTGAGTAATACCTTGCTCTGTACACGCTTTCTGACTGTAGTGGAGCTTCCCCTAGAGTAAGGTGCTCTGCAGTGCAAGTAAAGGCACCAGGCCCTGCCCTAGTGTGATTAAGGGCTGCATACTGAGGCCCTTGGTCTTCAAATCTTTAACTAACAAGCTCTATCTCTCAAGATTACTGGCTTCCAAGCCAATGCTGTCAGAGCTGGGAGAACTGCCACAGCCTTCCACGTGGCATTTAGAGCTTTCACTCCCACTGCAGAGATGAACAAAACTGACAAACCCTGATCAAACTTCACAGAACACTTTGAAGCCTCCAGTGTAGTTTGGTTCAGGGTAGGGTCTGGGACGGATGAAGGTCGGTGGGTTGCTTATTTTAGCCAGCCAGTGTGTTGGTCTCTAGCATAGCCCTCCAAGGTTATCTGCCAGCAGGGAGTGTACTGGAAGCACTAAGCAAGGACAGAACAAGGCAGCCACCTAGATGGCTATGATTTCATTAGCCATTGGATTTACACAAGGAAAGTCATGCCTAACAAATCTAGTGTCCCAAGGAAGAGTTTCTGGGACAGGAACAAAAAGTGTTGGAGCGGGAAAGGAATGGCTGGGACTTTCTGATGCACCAGAAACAATGCCCTAATACGCACTAAACAGCCATGTTCTAGAGTGGTAGCGGGGTTGCCAGTTGGAGGGGAAGAGTTTTGCACCCCCTCTGTAGAACTTTTTTTGTCTATAAGGGTAGGGGAGAGGGGTTAACATCTTCAATGGAAAAGGAGCTGTCTAGGATCGAAGAGAAATGGGACAATTTTGAGCGGTGCTGGTTTGAGATGGAAAGAGGTGTGACGAACAGAACATCATGAAGGCCAGCATCAGAACTCTTTTATTTTGGTTCACTTTTTGCTGAGTCAGGCCATTGGAGATTATTATCAGCATTCTGGAAGAAGGAACATGCAGTGCATTTATTGAACGAGGTGATAATGATTCAAAATTTGGGGAGGGAAGAAGAGGAGAATGGAGGCCAAAGAAACAAAGTATGACTTGGCTCATTTCAGAATCTGACCTGAGATGTGGGTTTTGGATGAGATATAAGTAGAAACAGGTATAAAGAGAGAGCTTTGCCCAGGGGCGGCTCTAGACATTTTGCCGCACCAAGCACGGCGGCATGCTGCGGGGGGCACTCTGCTGGTCGCCGGTCTCGTGGCTCCGGTGGACCTCCCACAGGCATGCGTGCAGAGGGTCTGCTGGTCTCGCAGCTCCGGTGGACCTCCCATAGGCGTGCCTGTGGAGGGTCCGCTGATCCTGCGGCTCCACCGAAGCCATGGGACCAGCGGACTCTCCGCAGACATGCCTGCGGGAGCTCCACTGGAGCCACGGGAACAGCGGACCCTCTGCGGGCATGCTGCCAAAGGCGGCCTGCCTGCCGCCCTCCCAGCGACCAGCAGAGTGCCCCCCGCAGCATGCCACCCCAAGCACCCGCTTGGCGTGCTGGGGCCTGGAGCCACTCCTGGATCCCCATAATGGCTAGTTACAGAAACTTCACCTGTATGATCTTCTGTTCTATACAGGTTCTTACCCACTTCCCTCACTGTTGTATCTGACCACTTTCCAGTAGTGCGACAGCCCATACTGAGAACAAAGGGGCCGTGTGACTTTGGGCTGCAGGGTCTGTGGGGCAGGGGTGGGGAATACAGAGGGCAATCAGGACACACAGTATGCTGAGGGAAGAGAGACCAAGGAACAGAGAGAGGAGCGGCTTCCTGGCCCCATTGTACAGCTGGAGAACTGAGGCATAGAGAGACTAAATGACTTGCCCTAGGTCATCCAGGAAGTCTGTGGCAGAGCAGGGAATTGAGCTATGAGCCAGAATCCCTCAGCTGCCACCTTACTGAAGTGAAGGGGCCTGATTCTTATCTCATTTATCCCTGTGTAAATCTGGAGTAATTCCAGTAAAGCCAATGGAATTACTCCATCATCGAACCTGTGTGAGTGGTGAATCAGGATCAGACGCTCCGTTCCTGTAGTCTAGAACTGGGGACAGACAGCAATTTTACAAGCCTCTCTAAGGGTTTGTTTCCCAGTTGTTCCCACAGTCTTAATGATTTGGTTGCTCCCCCACAAAGCATTGCTTGGTCCAGCTGCCCTGGAGCACACCTTAGTCAAGTAGCCCCTTCTGGCTGAAAGACGGGGGTGGAGGGAGAGAGGGAATACAATTTGTGAAAATGCATGAAAACTGGAAATGTTGAAATTTGAAAAGTCAGCCAGCTCTAGAATTGGTTGGAAAATGGTGCAAAAATTTCATCCAAAAAGTGTTTCCTTCCCTTTTTTCATCAAGACTTGAAATGTGAAAAGAAAAAAATGTACTAGTCCTCTCACTTCTACCCATCAGGCTTTGCGAGTTGCAAGCTAGCCTGTAAGCTCCCTCTGGTAATGGAATCGGAAGGGGGCAGATTCTCTCCCCCTCACCCCACTACTTGACTCACAGGACAGAAAAATCCCCTTTTTTAGATCTTTTCAGGCAGCTTGGGGTGCTTTCAGTCATACAGTTGGCTTTGTCTATGGTCCAGTGTGTTGTTCACTGATGCCCCAGTCCAGAAATGTGCATTCTCGTAACTGGCAACTGTACTGGGGTGAGAGCCAAGATTATTAAGTGAATCAGGCACAAATGGGGAGCTGGATTAGAAAGGAGATGGCTTCCCTTGATATGCACGCACTGTGCCATGAGAAGGAACTTCAAGAGAAACTACACTGCAGTTTAATTGGGGTTGGGGACAACAAGATATTCTTTCTGCTCTGTGTGCACTGGGAGGTTTCTGGGCACATCTGACTAGCTCATCTGCTAACACAATGCCAATTAACTGTGCAAGCCACAAAATCTCTAGCAGCAGAAAATGTCCCAGCTCATCTGAACAGCACCCACAAGCAGAGGCTCATGCTGCTTAATAATTCAACTAGCACAAACAGTTGTGAAACCTTCTTGCTGGCATTACATCCAGTTAAGCTAGGCTTGAATTTGGCCCCAAGGTCATTATAATTCTTAAACTGTAATACGCTTTGTGGATGTGTCAGGCAGATTCCTATTTTCCTTGTTCTCCTTACAGGATCAGGTTCAGATCTCAATTGCTCTGGGATAAGTTGATGGATTTAAACTGGTTTAACAGAGAGCCGAATCTGGCCTTACAGCTTGAAAATGTGAAGAAATTCAAAACTAGTCAAGGTAAAGTTAATTTTAGCTCCAGCCTCAATGGGTTAGCCACAGGGGCGTCCCTGGCAGAAGTTCTTAGCCCATCCTCTACTGGTGGAGTAGTACCACACCCCTGGGTGGGTGGAGAGTAGCAGGGATTGAACATGAGAATGGGATCTCCTGATACAAAAGCATGAACTGCTCTGTTAGTTAAGACTGTAGCAGTCTCATCAGTGGCCTAGTCATCACCAGAAAGGGAAAGAGCATCACATAGAGAGAGTTACCCTAGCTCCCTGCTTCAGGGAGGCCTCTCTGCCTTTTATCTTTGCTGTGTGGAAACTAATGAGAGCCATCTGATCTGGCTGCCAAGGTGAGTCACCAGAGGAGCTCGGCAGGTCCAAGAAGCTGTTTCAGTTTCTGTGCCTTACAGAAGAGGAGAGAGTACTGTAGAGCTGAGAGATTCCCCTCACTGACAGCCAGGATAGCCTATCATGATTATAAATGGTTAGAGCAGTGGCCAGAGACCTGGGCTCTCTTCTCTGCCACAGACTCCCTGACTAACCTCAGGCAAGTCACCTAGCCTCTCTGTGCCTCACTTCCCCACCTGTGAAATGGGGATAATAGCAGTGCCCTGCCACACAGGGGTGACGCAAAATCACAAAAGGGAATGAGGGTTCATACGTCAATAGATGACACTGTTGTGCTGGGTTTTGAATTCTTAAACATTCCACTGTCTCTCTAAAGGGTGAACATGACCAGATGTAATGGTTGGAGATCAGCATGCCAAGATAAAGTTGCTGCAATCGTGTATCTTAGCCAGCTGTTAACAGGCAGATAAATGCTACGGCTAGCAGGGGAGGAACTATTGCAGTGCATGTGTGAGAGCTGCTGTGATCCAAATAAGGACACATCTGAGGTGAGTTAATTAGTACTGGAATTTCTATCAGAGGTGATGTATTGACTGCTTTGCAGTGCTCTAACTGTGTGCAGCCAAGGCCCACAAAGTATAGTCAAAGTTTAAAACAAAAAAAGAAAAAGTATGTAATGTTGGTGACCAAGAGGCTGCTGAATGTAGTCAGTGGAGAGTTCAGTTTGGTGGTATGATATTCATGAACTGGGGTGAACCAGGAACCAGGCTGATTAAATGAGCTTTCTACAAATGATGGGGATAGAGCTGGGAGGAAGGGACTGATAACCCAAGATCAGGATTCACCTCAGTGCTGTATCATGGGTATAATTTATCGTCTGCCATCAGTGTGCTTGGTGCTGTACAAAATCTAGAGGAAGATATTGTCTGCCTCACAGAGCCTGCAATCTATGCACCTGAGCTTCAGTGGGTAATATGCTTTGTGGATGTAATACGATTGCATGAGTAGGCACTACTTGATAGGAGGAAGGGTTGCAGAGCTGGACCATAAGCAAGACACCAACAAACTTCATAGACAAGTAAATGAGCCAGATTCTACCATCCTGACTCAGATTCAGAAATGGTCCTGTTGATTTCAACTTGCATAGTATGGTACTACACAGTGTGGCCCCAGGCTAAGGCGTCAATACTAGTCAGCATTCTAGACAGTAATTAGAACAAGGAAGCATGCTATTAGATAATCAGTGTTAGGGTATCACTGAGTAGCAATGGGACTGCTCCTGGACTCAGATATTATTCCACACAAGTAAGGTTATCAGAGCCTGGCCTTTAGAGATCAGCAGAGTATGGAGAAGTTGATGGTATTGGGGTTAGTGAAGTGGGAGCTATTTCCTGCCATTGAGACCCATGTTGAGTGCATCTAGGACTACTCACAGAGTAAGGTATTCCTCATTGTGAGTAAGAGCAGCAGACTCGGGCTCTAAATAGATCAGGTGCACTCCTGTGAACTCCAGTGGCTTTCACCTGGCACCGATCTCTGTGTTCATTGTGGTTGTGTCAGCATACTCGTGAATGCACTCCCATGACCTTGTGAACTCCCATGGCCTTTTCGTGCAAGCCCTGCAAGGCAGAGGAAAAAGGTCAGAAACTCCATGTACAGTGCTTGTGAGTCCCAGCCCAGCAAGGCCAGGGCCTTGGATGCAGACTCCATGTTTACTTAGCAGGCACGAACATTTATTCAACGATTAAACACATTCAGAGCTAAGGGGCTGGAGGCTGGACTGCTTTGCGGGGAAACAATGCATAGAATGAGAGGTATAATCAGTCCTGGAATGGTGTACAAGCACATACGCCCTCCCTCCCCTGCCCGTTGTTAACGTTCATTGCAATCTACGAAAGAAGTGGTTCCATATTTTTAGGTCCTGTATACAGTGGGGAAATTTTTCTACTTGGTTTTAAAGTTGGTTCAACAGAGACAGTTTTAAAATCAGTTAGAACAGATTTAAGCAGTTTAAGGTGACCTGATTGATCCATTTTCCCTTAACTCAGTGGTTCTCAACCAGGTGTGCATGTACCGCTGGAGGAACACAGAGGTCTTCCAAGGAGTACATGGGGGAAGGGATAGCTCAGTGGTTTGCACATTGGTCTGCTAAACACAAGGTTGTGAGCTCAATCCTTGAGGGGGCCATTTAGGGATCTGGGGCAAAAATACATCTGGGGAATGGTCCTGCTTTGAGCAGGGGGTTGGACTAGATGATCTCCTGAGCTCCCTTCTAACCCTGACATTCTGTGATAACTCATCTAGATATTAGCCTAGTTTTACAACAGGCTGCATAAAAAACACTAGCAAAGTCAGTACAAAAGAAAATTTCATTCAGACAATGACTTGTTTATACTGCTTCATACACCATACACTGAAATGTAAGTACAATATTTATATTCCAACTGATTAATTTTATAATTATAAGGCAAAAATGAGAAAATCAGCAATTTTCCATTAGCAGTGTGTTGTGACACTTTTGTATTTTTATTTCTGATTTTGTAAGCAAGTAGTTTTTAAGGGAGGTGAAACTTGGGGGTACGCAGGGCCGGCGCTTCCATTGAGGCAGCCTAGGCAATCGCCTAGGGCGCCAGGATTATTGGTGGGCGCCATTTTGCCGGAGGGGGCGGCAGGCGGCTCCGGTTGACCTGCCGCAGTTGTGCCTGCGGAGGGTCCGCTGGTCCGTGGCTCCGGTGGAGCTGCCGCAGTTGTGCCTGCGGATGGTCGGCTGCTCATGTGGCTCCGGTGGACCGCCCGCAGGCACAACTGCGGCAGCTCCACCAGAGCCGTGGACCAGCGGACCATCCGCAGGCACGACTGTGGCAGCTCCACCAGATCCACAGGACCAGCATGCGGGGCAGCGAAATCGCCGTGTGCCTAGGGCGCTAAAACCCCTAGCGCCAGTCCTGAGGGTACGCAAAACAAATCAGACTCCTGAAAGGGGTACAGTAGTCTGGAAAGGTTGAGAGCCACTGGTTTCAAGACCTCAGGTTACCTTAAGACACCTAAAACTGGGTTAGCATAACGGTTCTAAGCAGTATTAAAACTGGTTAGACAATTTCACTGCTGTTGATGGGACACTGAAGTCTCAGAGTAAAATTCTGGCCCACACTGAAGTCAATGACAAAACTCCTATTGACTTCCATAGGGCCAGGATTTCACCCTCCTGCGTCTTTCATAGAACCATAGACTATCAGAGTTGGAAGGGATCTTAGGAGGTCGTCTAGTCCAACCCCCTGCTCAAAGCAGGACCAATCCCCTGTTGTGGCAGAACCTAATCCTTTCCTATTGTGGACAGCTTCTTAAAACAGGGATCCTCTTGTGCAGATCTCTCCTCTCCATCCCAATTTAACTCTTTCCTCGCAGCAGCACTGTGCATGAAAAAGGGAGGGAGACGGGGTTTCCTGTATTAACTAGATTTTTCCCTAATCCCTGGTCTCTCACACAGTTTGTACCGATATAACCATTTTGACTAGGATCGCCTGATTTTTTTTAACTGATATAGTTATACTGGTACACCCCCTAATATAGACACAGTTATATTGGTATAAAAGTGTTTCATACCAATCTAGCTTATTCCCCTTCTCTTATGCGGGTGGTGGTGGTGGTGGGAAACTTTACCAGTACAAGCACCTTTATGCTGGGATAATTGTATTTGCACTGCAGGGGTCATACTACTTTAACTATACAATTATAGTTAAAGCATTGCAGCTTTTGGGTGAAGACAAGTCCTTAAAGAGACCAGGGCTGGGCTACAAGAAGTAGGAAACATCAAGGCTTACACCTTTCCAGGTGCTTCATCATTGTGACAGAGGCATTCCACTCACCACCTGGTGCTGCTCCATACCCCACAACTTGGAAAACCCTTGGTTCAAAAAAAATTGAAAGTACTGCTGGTGGTTCTAAATGAGACAGAAAGTGGGATGGAGCTGGTAGCCAGACAGCAATTCTCTTTCCTGGACATTTTCAGGTTAATATCATTATAAAGTTGAATGCTATATCATCTCTCTCACTGGTTTACACATTTGTTATCAGAGTTCAGGGAATGGATTCTAGTGAACTTTAGCAGAGTTCTCCCCCCTTTTCTCTAAACTCTGATGACTTTTGTGCATAGTGATTAGATAGCAATAAGGATTTCTGATATAAATACAGGTCATGTTTCTTTTTTCTCCATTAACACAGGGTCAAATTCTGAGGTCCTTACTCAATATTTACTCTGGCAAACTCCCATTAAGGTCAACGGGAATTGTGCTCAATTAGGAATTGGATCTGGCCTCTGGACATTCTCTGAACTCTGAAAAATGAAAATAAGCACAGGAAAAAACAACAGACACAAATGAATAATTCACTCTTAACTGCTGGCAGGACAAAGTAGGCCATGTACGTACAGAGAAAAGAAGTGACAAGGATATAAGAAGCCACACCGCAGCTGCTGTACATCAGCATATCTCCATGGAAGCTAACAGCCCGACATCAGTTTCTATTAGCGGGGGATCTGACCCTAGGGGGTGATATATAACAATACTGATCCTATGGACCAGCTTCTCCGGTGGACTGTAGCTGCTTTGCACCACATGGCTGGTGTCGTTTGGTCCTAAAGCTGGTTTAACCAGGCCTAGAAGGATCACCACCATATAAAAGGGATACTACCATGGTTGAGGGGCTCCTATGACACTAGCTCTCCTTGTTGCTGGTGTAGCAGGATCCTCTTTGCTACACCAAATCAGCTGCAGGTTTGGCCCTTCGGAGCTGATGACAACTTGCCTGAGCTGTTTATTTTCACAAGATAGTGTCCCAATGGTGCTGATGTCATTAATGCCGAGGTGGCTGTTCCATCCCAAGACCTGGTTTGAGTTGCTTTTACATTCTAAAAGCCATTGGGCTGGATTCTGCTTTCAGTCAGTAATAACTTCCCTGAAATCAGTGGGCCGGATTCTCTGGACTGCTGAGAAGCACTGGGGCAGGAAAGAAATGATGGCAGCTTTTAAGTTACTCCCCTGATCCTGGGGAGCCTAGTCCCCAGGACAAATCAGAAAAGCACGTGAAGTGCTCCAGCTTGTGTTTGCTGAGAACACCTGCTGGAGTCCTTGTCTGGCCAGATGTGCTCAGAGGAACTCAGCTTTCTGGCATGGGAACAGGGTCACTGTAATCAGATGCATTACCTTGCTCAGGCTGAACCTTCTCAGGTCCCCAGGGCCTCACTGTGGGGTACTTTGCTCTCTGAACTGTTTGTCAGTGGCAGGTTAAGCTTGGACAGTTCTTATTTAATTAGAAACTCCACGATAAAAGTACAAAGCCAGAGAAATTAATTCTTGAGGATCACCCTTGGCTGGAAGATAGGAGCCTCGTGGTTAAAGCATGGCCTAGGGCCCAGGATATCCAGCTTAAATTCCTGTCTCTGCTGGAGATTTTGTGTATGACTTTTGGCAAATCACTTTATCTCTCTGCACCTCAGTGCCCCATCTGTGAAATAGGGATAATACTGCTTCCTTTTTTCCTTGGTCTCTTGTTTATTTAGACTGTAAGCTCTTCAGAGCAGGGCCTGACCCCATTTGCATCCGTTAGGTGCTACCACAATATAAAAGGTAAGAAATAGAAATATATAATATATTTTGGGGTTATTTTCAGCCTCTTTAATAATAGAGAAACCTTTCCAAACTGTGCTATGTAATGCAGAAATAAGTGGCCAATCTAGTGAGTAATAAATTTAGATCCAATAGGCTGAGTGACCAGTCTAGTGATAAAATTAATACCCCATTGCTTTCTGAATCAGGCTTTTTCTTTGAAGTCAAAGGCTCACTGTACTTTCTTGTAACAACTGTCTGACTTGAATTCTGTGGAAGGATTGCATGCTTAACAATGCCGGTACTGCACAAAGTGGGCTGCTGTTTTATCCATGACTCTTTATTCATGAAATGCAGGAGTTATGAAGCTAGTTCGTGTCTCTATGGTTACAGAATAATAGAGAGGCTTTCAGTTTGTATCCTTGGCAGGGGCTGGAAATGCTCAAAGAAGGTCTTTTCAGTTATAAATAAGGTGGGTGATAAGAAGACCTCCATGTGATAGCTGGATTGCTGCTATATCACAATTATATAAATCGCCTATGTTGAAAGATTCACTGTAAATTAGCTTCTAATTTTTTAGAACATAGCCAGGGCAGTGAATGCAAGGCTGGAAAGTGGACTTCAAAATGGTTGGGGACTCAGTTCTGCAACCCACAGTCAGACAACTCACATTCATAAATTGCTAATTTCAGGAATAGCCTCTGGGTTCTGGACCTTGGAGCTAGCACGTAATTGGACTGAGAAGTGTCAAAGTGAGATTTGCTGAATGTAAATATCAGGGATCGGGAGAATCTCAAAAGGATCAGAGAGTCTGCAAGTTTCTCTGAACTAATAACACTTAACATTTTCAGATGTGTCACTGCAATCAGCCCAGTGAGGGAAAATTCAAATCCACTTGCATCTGCCATCTCATATTCCAACTCCTTTTCATACACCCAGCACTGTAGAACTCATTCCAACTCCCATTGAAATCGATAGGAAAAATTCCCAGAGAGTTCAAAGGATGTTGGATCAGGACCTACAGGTGGCCCCAGTATTGAAGAAATAACCCTAAAGTCACATTAGGTGTCTAATGGAACAAACATATCTTGTATTTATGAAAGTTCAGGGGAAGTAGGGTATAGTTCATCCTAGAATTGGATTGGTTTTACTGCTAATTAGGGCTGGTTGAAATGCAGAATTTTTTTTCATGGGAAATTCTGACATTTTGAAACTTCCTTTACTCCAAATTGGAATGAGAAGTTGAAGATTTGAAATTTCCCATAAAACAAAATTTCAGAAAAAATGTGTTTTGGAAATATTGAAATGACCTTTATGGAAGTGCTTTGGTTCAATAAGGTGGAAGAACTTTGTTTCGACTTTAGCATTCTGACTATTATATTATCTGTTGTATATTATACATTACGTTGGACTTCACCATTTTGAATATAATCAAAGCACTTCAACAAACAAAACCTTTTGATAATTTTTCATTGGAAATGATGAAATTGATACATTCTCCTGAAACATTTTGATTTAGTCCAATCAGCATTTTCTGAGGAGAAAACTGTCTTGTTGGAAAATTGTATGCAGTGATGTTGTAGCCGTGTCAGTCCCAGGGTATAAGTTAACGAGCCTTTTATTGTAGACATTATTGATTTGCAGCAGTAATCGCATGATTATGGTTAAAGAGGCACTTTCATTATAAGCCTTTGCTGAAAAAGGCACTTTTCGGTTGCTGTGATTCTTGTGCAGACTTGTTTTATAGCCTAAAGGTGGATTTTGGGGGGGAAGGCTGATAAATTCTGCAATTTTTGAGATATCTGAGTATGGGCAAAAGCTTTAGGTGCTTTACAGATCATGTGAAAGATGTGGTCTCTGCCGTAAAGACCTTCCAAGGGAAATATCACATGCTAGGCTGAGTAGATATAGGGCAAAGGGGCTTGGGTAGGGAGGAGGGAGATTACAACACCAAGAAGTTGGCATTCCTTTGAGAAGCACACAGGTAACTGATGGGTTTACAGGTAGTTTAAAGCTGGTTTTTTATTGTTAGTTGATATGTAGTCTAGACTCAAATTTAGATGATAGTCTGTCAAGATTTAGGGCACCGTCTCAACCTGTCTCAGTCTAGCAATCTGTGGCTTCATCTCAGCTTCCTTCATCTAAATGTCTCCAAGGCAGAAGTGCTTCTCTCAGGCAAGAAGAACATCCTTACACACAACTTTGCCTTTGTCTCCCTCCTCCTCATCTCTCATTTACCCATAACTCTTTGGTCTGCGTATCTGCCTATCATCTCTGGATCACTCACATCCTCTGGGCCCTCCATGGTTACACTCCTCCTGTGGAAGTTACACTGGGAGTATGCTGTGAGGATTCCTCCTCTGTGCTAAAACCCCTCTCTCTCAAGGTTGTTTTCTAACTCTCCTCCTGAGTGATGGGCCAGGAGCTGGCCCTTTGAGCAGCTAAAACAGAGGTGGGCAAACTACGTCCTGCGGGACTGTCTTGCCTGGCCCTTGAGCTCCCAGCTGGGGAGGCTAGCCCCCAGCTCCTCCCCTTCTGTCCCGCCTTCCCTGCAGCCACACCACCATGCAAGCAGTGTGGCTTGCGCCCACCACCCTCCCAGGCTTTCCAATAAGCCAGTCCTGCCGCTCTGAGAGGTATGGTAAAGGGGTGGGGAGTGGGGGGAGTTAGATAAGGGGCAGGAGGTCCTGGGGGGCTGTCAGGGGACGGGGAGCAGTTGGATGGGGTGGAAGTTCTGGGGGGGTGGTCAGGGGATGGGGAACAGGAGGCAGTTTGATAAGTATGGGAGTCCCAGGGGGCCTGTCAGGGGACGAAGGTGTGGATAGGGGTCAGGACAGTCAGGGGACAGGGAGCAGGGGGGGTTGGATGGGTTGGGGGTTCTGAGGGGGGGAGTCAGGGGACGGAAAGTGGGAGGGAGCAGATGAGGGGGGCAGAATGTTTGGGGAGGCACAGCCTCATGCCAAAAAGTTTGCTCACCCCTGAGCTAAAAGGTGGCTAGAGACATTTAGTGGTGGGAAGTCGTTGCAAGAGAGATTAGTAATATGCCCAGTGTAAGACTAAGGGCTTGTCTACTATATGGAAGTTTGCAATGAAAACATCCCCAATGCAGATGACCCATAAGTGAGAAATGAAGGCTCACTGTCTGTTCTGCCACTTTACCCCAGACAACCACCTACAGGCTAACAATCAAGCTGTGTACATGAGCGGGTTAGGAATTTTGAGGGCTTAGGAGAAAAATGCAGATTTGCTGAACCTCACATGTTTTACGGAGGCACATTGGGTTTGATGAACTTCAGACGAATCACAGGCTGGGTTCTGGCAGATCCCAGCCTGCCAGGCGGGCTTCCCTCTGAAACCTGCCTGCCTTGCTGCCAGCTCGCCTGGTGCACTGCTGGAGAGCCCAAGCTACCGGGGTCTGTAGCTTCAGGGAACCCTTGCCATGCGGACTCCCCCAGGGTTGAGGACCCCAGGGCTGCCAGCCTCCTTGCCCCAGAGCTGGCTCTAGGAGCTATCCACACTCCCTTATGTGCAGTGTGATCACATCACCCACCTCCATAGAGCCAGGTTGCTCCCCGACTCCTGACGCTCCAGCTCAAAACTGCCCTTGTTTACAAAACCTTCCCTGGATTTGCTCTCATTTAGCTCAGGGAAATTCTCTCTATCCTCCATTCACTCCTATTCCTGCTTTGTTCTGGCTTCCTCCCTGGCCCTTGCAGTCTCACCACTGATCGGAGAGCCTTCTCCTGCACAGCCTCTGCTGTCTGGTGTCTTGTCTATCTGCCTGTTTGACTCTCCATCTATTTTCAAATCTCCTCTGAAAAGTTCTTTTCTCCCCTGTCTCTGTGTCTAAATTTTCCTCCCTCTGCTTTCATTTTGTGCATTTTTATGGCCTTTTTTTTAAAACTATGGAAAACACTGGGATATGGATTGTACAGAAGGCACTATATAAAATAAAGTTCTGCTGTACTTTTAAAGATGCATGAATAGGTGTTTCCTCCTGGTGGCTATGTTGTAGAACTACTTCAACCAATGCAGCAATTTAACAGCTGTTTGGCCTCATTTTACCTTCCACCCTACTAAAATACAGAGCTAAATCTACAAAAGGACATTGCCACCGTAATGCACACCCCTCAACCTGACAAGAGCTGAGGGTGAGACAAAAAGGGCAAAGATGATCATGAGGTTAAGGCAGTGCGCTTAAACTCAACATCTGGGTTCAATTCCTAGCTCTGCTACAGATTCCCTGTGTGACTATGGGCCTCAGTCTCCAATAATACTTCCTTTTATTTAGGCTTATCTGTTTAAATTGCAAGTTCTTCAGAGAACGGACCATCTGTATTTGGATCAGAATGTGTATCAGTACAGCACCTACAACAATGGAGCCCTGATCTCAGTTGGGTTTCTAGGTTCTAGTGTCCAAAATGAAAGACTCAAAAAGGCAAATTAAAATTCAGGATGAGGGAGAATTAGTTATCCCCTTCACATAAGTTTTCCTTAACCTCAATTGGTTCAGCATTTCTGATGTAAATAATAATTTTGGATCCTGTAAATATACCTCATGTTTCATATCTTTTTTTGCCACAGTTGGCAGGTGCAGAAGGCATGAAAGAAAATGCTCCGGTTTAATACTTTTGCTTGTTGTTCCACATTGGTAATATGCGCCTCAAATGTTTTACTTTCACTGCTTCTTTAAGCTGGGCTGAGCTAGGGTGACCAGACAGCAAATGTGAAAAATTGGGACGGGGGTGGGGGGCAATAGGAGCCTATATAAGAAAAAGACCCAAAAATCGGGACTGTCTCTATAAAATCGTGACATCTGGTCACCCTAGGCTGATTATTGTTCTGTCCAACAACTTAGACATATTTGATGCTTCCTGAATATTCCGGTTTGTTTCCTCGGAATTTACAGAAACATACATCAGTATCCAAAGTGCACTGAATTCCATGAACGAGAGGGAGAAAGAAAGGGAAAGTGAGTTTGTAAATAGTTTCAAATTTCTGTAATACAATCATCACTAGATGGCATCACAGGAAAAAGAATGAATGACGGATGCTCTTTGAGGTTCAGAATCTTTTGGCTGAGTCCCACAATTCCCATTCCAGTCCATCCAAAATACAGCTGCTAAAATTACCTTCCTTCCACCTCAAACTGTTCTCTGTTTGAATCCCATCTCTAGCTCCTCATCACCAACTGGATCTATTTAAACTTCTTGTTTTTGCCTCCAAGGCTCTTCACAGTGCTGGTAGGGTTGCCAATTTTGGTTGCACATATTCCTGGAGGTTTCATCACATAACATAAGCTTTAATTAAAGATTAATCTTTAATTCCTGGAGACTCTAGGACAAACTTGGAGGGCTGGCAACCGTAAACTCTGGCCCAGCTAGAATCCTGTACTGCATGCCCTTCTGCTCCATCCACTCTGTCAATGACAGGAGCCTCAGATGGTCCATTCATTTCCTTCTGTCAGTCTCACTTCCATGCCCATTAGCCAGACTCTCAGAATGTCTGGCCACCGCAAAGGCCTGATGCTGCAAGGTGCTGAACTCCTCACAGGTGGTGCTGAGCCCCCTGAACTACTAGTGGCTTCAGTGGGAGCTGAGGGTGCTGGCACCTTGCAGGATATAATAGAAAGTTGGCTGGGAAAAGGAGCTGCCAAGAGGTATCAGAAAGTGTGTGAGAGAACATCCTACTAGGAAGCCTAATCTCTGCTCCATCGTCCACCATCAGGGTGTAGACGTGGAGCCAGCCTGAAGGTATGTTTTCCACAAGATTGTGATCCGGGATGATGTGACCTACAGAGGCCGAAAGATTTTTGACCCAGGGTACAAACTACAGCTGGTTGGGAATTTTCCAGCAAAATGTCTGTTCATTGGAAAAAGCTGATTGGTCAAAACCAGAATTGTTTGAGAGGGAAAAGGTCTGTTTTGTTGACTCTCCCAATCTGAAAATGTTTCGGAGAAAAAGGTTTTTGAAATTGTCAGTGTGGAGATAAAGGAAGAAGGAGGCACGCGTCAGGGCCCTAATTAGGCCCTGAGTGATTGCTACTTCCCACCACCCAACACAGATGTAATGAGGTTGAGTAGTGCCCATATAAGAAAAATTAAAACTACTGATTATTCCTCAAAAAAGGTTTTTAATGACTTTTGACTATAAAGGCAACACAGACAAAATAAGAAAATCCAACACTGAATAAGGATTAATATAAATGGCAAGTTATACTGAAAACAAGCACAAGTACATGTACAATTATTATTCATTAGCTGCTTACTACTGTTCTTAACGCTATAGTATCGATACAGACTTGAGATCAATTCAGCTCAAGCAAGCAGACTTCTTTACTACATAAACTTACCTTGAATTTGTCCAAAAATACTTTACCCTTCAGTCAGCCGTTTTCTGCACTGGTCAGGTACAGATAGTCGACAAGTGCACGTCCCTTCGGTTCAGGGGGTGTGGGTCAGGTTTCCCTTATGACCGAAACACACCCACAGTCCCGTGCCTTCATAGTTTTAATCTGATCTGCCGGCGGTATCTTAAAACAGGCCAACCAATTAGGATCAGCCAAATCTCTAATGTGATTTGCTTTGTCACTTTGACTGTATAATTCATGCTTCCTTGTAGCCAATTGTTTTAAATGTAGGTTAGACAAGCTGTGCCAAGGGGCACAACTTATCTCGCTTTATAGGAGTGAGCATACTGTGTTATCTGGTTGCAGCGTGTTTTGACCACAAGTCTTAGCCTACTTCTGCAAAGCGTGCCCTTTTTAACTTTGCAAAGTGGAAGTCTGAGGCCTAACATTGACAATACTTTTGTTCATTTTAAACTTGGCATAGGGTGACCAGACAGCAAATATGAAAAATCGGGATGGGGTGAGGGGTCATAGGAGCCTATATAAGAAAAAGACCCAAAAATCGGGACTGGCCTTATAAAATCGGGACATCTGGTCACCCTAGCTTGGCAATACTTTTGTTCAGAGATTAATCACAGTCAGAATGGAACCTTTTGACATTTTTCTAAATGAAAAGTTTAATTTTCTGGTTTGAAATGACTTTTTCTTTCTAAATTTAATTTATTCAGACTTAAGAAAAGTTTATTTTTTTAAAAAAATAAAGGTCAGAATTGAAACAAAATGTTTTGAAATGATCAGAACAAAATGTTTTCAATGATCCAATTTAAAAAAAAAAATCAGATTATTGACAAGATTTTGACTATTTGTCTTGACTCGAGATGGGAAGATCTTTTTGAAATTTCAAAAGCTCTTATGGGATGGGAAAACCATTTCCTGTCCTGCTCTGGGTCCACCCTGTGCACATAAAGCCCCCTTCCTGTGCCAGACCTGGGCAACCTTATTTATTTAGGAACCAGCCTATGTAAGGCTCTTTAACAACTGCTGTTATATATTAGTTATATATTTTTATTTCTTTGACTAGGTTTTTATCATTTTGTTATTTTGGATATTTTACTGGGTTGTTTTGAAGGTGGATTTTCTTTCAATCTGGAGTTTCAAAATAAAACAAAAATATCCTCAGGTGAATTTAAATCCGTCTCTGCATTCAAATAGTTATATTTGTAATAGAATGTAAAACTGTATTATACTGTTTAGCTAGTAGGCGGAGCCATGTGTAATATACTTAAATCTGACAATAGCTGTTCCTGACAGTGCATTAAGTGATCTTATGGTGAACCCATCTCTGATTACTTCTGGGGGAATTCTGCCCCAAAAAATTAAAAATTATGTGCACAATATTTTCAATTCTGCATATTTTATTTGTCAAAATAACACAATGTAATCACACCAGTTTCAATTATTTTTGGTCATTTATTTCAAAATACCGGTCAGCAAGCATGTCTGTAACAATAGAGAGAAAAAAAAATCAGGAAACGTTTTTTGACAAATAGATTCCTTACTAGGCATATTAATTCAGAACTCTGAGCAATAATTCATTTACTGTATATACTCGATCATAAGCCGGTTTGTTTATAAGCTGACCCCCCCCAAGATGGATAACTAAAAATGGAAAAATTTTATGATCCATTCATAAGCTGACTCTATAATTCAGGAGTTGGCAAACTTTGGCTCTCAGGCCATCAGGATAAGCCACTGGCGGGCTGAGATGGTTCCTTATCTCAGGCACAGAGGTCAATCTAAGTAAACAAAGTGTCCTGGTCCACTTCTGGCTTACCCTGATGGGCTAGGACAGCAACTGGTGGGGAAATTTTGTGGGGGGGGTGGAGAAGCTGCGGGTTAGGAGAGTAACCCCTGTGACCACCCCCCACATGATCCCACTCCTAGCCCAGAACCCCCCACACTCTCCCTATCCCATCCCTTCCCATCTTAGCTGGGGTGGGCCAGGGGAGGACGTCTCTGGCCTGGCCGGAGCTGCTCCAGCAGGCTGGGTGGCGTGGCCACAGCCTGCTCTGGCAGGCCAGACTGGGCAGTGCGGCTGCAGCCTGCTCTGGCGGGGCAGACCGGGCAGTGTGGCTGCAGTGTGCTCTGGTAGGTGGGCCAGGCAGCATGGCCACAGCATGCTCCAGTGGGCAGGACCAGGTGGCACGGCTGCAGCCTGCCAGCCCCAGAGCTGCAGCTGCTTTGGAGGCTAGGGGGAGAGCAGCTTGTCCAGAAGCATAGAGATTCTGGCCCTGCCTCTTCCCTTTTGGCTCCGCTGGTTGTGCTGCCTCTCCTTGTTCCCTCTGTTGGGGGGAGGGGCTGTGTCCCACCTCTCCCTCTCTGTATCCGTTCATAAGCTGATCGCCTTCTCTGGTGCTTCCCTTTTTTACTAAAAAAATTCAGCTTATGAAGAAGTATATACGGTAAACCATAATACAGAACCGCATTTCCCACACCCCTCAGAAGCAGTGCAAAGGCTTAGGGGAGTTGGGTAATGGAGGAGCTGAGGAAGAGGAATTGCTTGGAAGGAGCCTGGGTGTGAACTTGGAGGATTGTTGCGTATAGATGGGAAAAGTATGGAACAGGTTTTTAGCGGGGGGACATGAAGGGGCTGTTAGGGAGCTTTCCCCATGCAGACCCTGGCTGACCTCTAGCTTCTCTCATTCAATCAGGCACATCTGTCCCTGTGTCCCCGAGCCCCCATACGTCTTTGCACCCCCTGTCCTTGTGCACCCCCACTCAGAAACCCCCCATCCTTATGTGGCACTGAACCCCCTCCCCCTGTCCTATGTGTCTCTGTGTCCCCACTCAGCCACTATTCTGTCCCTGTGCGGCCCTGCACCCCCACCCCAGCTGGTCTTGCACCTCCCTCCCTCCTGTGACCGTGTGCCTCCACTCCCATTCAGCCCCTGCCCCAGTCTGTTCTCCCCCACTAGCCCTTATGAGGCCCTGTCTGTGACCCCCCACCAGCAGCCCCACGCTGTCTGTCTCCCCACAGCCCCCTGTCTCCTGACCTGGCCTGACAGGCCCTGTGAAGAATGCAGGCTCTTTCTCTTAACTAGCTGGCCAGGAGCTGCTGGTCTGTTCTATCACCACAGTGCCATCTGGTGGGAAAAAAGAGGAACTGCTGCAACTTTCTGTCAGAAGCTTTTTTCTGCACAAAAAATTAAAAAATATGCACAGCTTATTAATTATATATGTGCACAGTGGTGCAGAATTCTCCCCGGAGTATCTGATGTGTCTCTTTACAAAGGAAGCCCTGTAATAAGTGCATATCTGGTACAAGAGCCTGACCTGCAACCTACCATGTACAAGAAGTACATGACAATAATATCATTACGGAGCACCATCAGTGTAAGCAGAACACTGAGGCAGACACACTCCTTGTTTCATAGAACAGTTTTAAACTATAATAGGGGGTGGACCCTTCAAAAATGCTTATGTGTAAGTGCTGACATCAATAAAGTTACTCGCAGTGGTAAGCACTATCTCTGCTGCTTAATAAGTGCTTGCAGAATGACTTTATGAACCACACTCTTTAGACACATGAAATACTGGGCGAAGCTTTGTTTTTGAAGCAATGCAGATTTTTTTCCAAAGCTAATGATTTGGGGAGCTTTTAGTGCTCAGCTGCCTGGCAACATCTAGTAATGTGTATCTGTATCTCAAAATGACACAGATGGCTGTCCTAATCAGGTCTGGCTGATGATTTCCAAAACACAATGGCAATCTGGATGGCTCATTGGATTAGCAATGAGGTGTAGAGCTTTTCATCTCTAGAGAATTAGTCTTGACTAAAATTACTAGTGACTGAATGTTACTGGAGGAGGCTGTCTGGTGGAAAAGTGTCTATCTCACTAAAGCCATCTCCACCATTGGAGCCTTCTCTAGGCAATCTCAGCAGAGAGCCCCAGGGCTTCAGGGGCTGGAATCTGAAGACTTTTCTGATGCTATACAGCTGGCCAGAAAATGGAAATACCACCCCATAAAAAAATTCATGTTTTTGAAAAAATATTCATCCTGAATCAGGGCAAATGTCAAAAATGACAAAATTTCCAGAAAAAATCCATTTGGGTTCTCTCAGAAAAGAATTTTTTGCCTTTGCAGCTGTTCATCTGGAGCCATTTCGTCAATTTCACTTTCTTCCTGCTTGCAGAAAGTGAAATTGGCAAAAGCCTTCTTGGCTGGCAGTCAGCCTCCATCATTTTGGTTTTTTAAGATGGAAAATCAAAAATTTTCAGGAAAATTGAAATTTTCCAACAAATTGTCAGCTAGCTCTACCTAGCAATTTCATCCAGTGGTGACCAGCCCTTAGTGTAGTCACATCACTGCAAACCTCTAGCGCTGACATGCAAAACCATTCTAAGTCATGATTTGCATCCATGCAGTAGCCCTAAGCAAAACCAGGGTCAACTGCCCAAGTGTAAATCCCAGGTTGTAGGGCTTATTTGTCTACTCTAGGGGTTTCCTTTGAGAGCTACAGATGAAAAGTGCTACATCAGACCTAGATGTTATTATTTCAGCTGCATTGGTGACTAGAACTAGGAAACATCTCTCACGTAGATGAGATGTGATTTTGTCCTCCTGCTACCAGAAGTGGTCCCTTCAGATTAGAGATGAATCATACATAAGTGATTCTTGCATGCTGGAAAAGCTGAAGCTAAGAGCTCCCTGCCTGTTGCAGAGCTATACTAGGGCAGGGGCAGCCCACAGCATGACATGCAGGCAAGGGAATTGGGAGGCAGTGGCAATTGGGAGCACAGTTAGAGGGAAGCACCAGCAGAAATGGCCCTGGTGTGTGTGTGCAAATGTGCATATGCCATTAAAAGTCTGGTCATCGGTGTTGCAGGGCTAAGGCAGGCTAGACTCTATCTGTCCTGGCACTGTGCTGTGCCCTGGAAGCAGCCAGCAGGTTCAGCTCCTAGGTGGCAGGGGCCATGGGGCTCCATGTGCTGCCCCCACCCCAAGCACTGGCTCCACACTCCCATTGGCCAGGAACCGTGGCCAATGGGAGCTATGGGGGCAGTGTCTGTGGGCGAGAGCAGCGCACAGAATCACCTGCTGCACCTCTGCCTAGGAGCTGGACCTGCTGGCCGTTTCCGGAGTGCAGTGCGGAGTCAGGACAGGCAGGAAGCCTGCCTTAGCCCCTCTGCTGCGCTGCTGACTGGGAGCCGTTGGAGGTAAGCCCATGCCTCAGCCCTGAGCCCCCCCCAACCCAGAGTCCCCTTCTTCACCGAAAACCCCTCACCCCCAGCCCCACTCCAGATCCTGCAACCCAGGACAGAGTCCTCATCCTCCCCTGCACCCCAACCCCCTGCCCCAGCCCAGAGACCCCTCCCACCCCCTGATCCCCTCTGCCCCACCCCCAACCTGGATCCCCCTGATGCACCCCAAGCCCCTTATCCCCAGCCCCACTTCAGGAACTGCACCCCCAGATGAAGCCCTCACCCCCTCTTGCACCCCAAGCCCCACCCTAGCCTGGAGTCCTCTCCCACATCTTGAACCCCTCATTTCTGGCCTCACCCCAGAGCCTGCACCCCCAGTTAGAGCCTTCACTCCCTCCAACACCCCAACCCAGCCCAGTGAAAGTGAGTGAGGATGGGGAAGAATAGGAAGGGGGAATGTAGTAAATGGGGGGCAGGGCCTCAGGGAAGGAGTGGGACAGGGAGCATGGCCTCGGGGAAGGGGTGGGGTTAGAGTGTTTGATTTTGTGTGATTATAAATTTAGCAACCCTCCTAACCTCCCCATGGAGCTGCCTGCACCAAGATTGTCCCACACAGAATCCTTTCATCCCACACTGAGCTCCTCCATGTTTGGAGCCTGCCTGCCCCACACCTGCTGCGCCTGGCACAGAGGGGCAGGCCCAGGCCTTATGCTGAGTCAGAGTTGGATGGAGCCTCACCAATGAGTCTATGTCCCCAGGATGTGGTGGCTGCAGGCCACCTTCATGCAGCCAGTGGCCTGTGCTCCCCACTGCCATGCTGGAGCATCTGCATTTATTTACTGACAAATAAAAATTGCAGAATTTTAAAATATTTTGAACAGAATTTTTGATTTGTTAGTGCAGACTTTTAATTTTTTTGGCATAGAATGCCCTCAGGAGTAACGTGTGAATTGCATCTATGTACATGTGAACAGTACGTGTGAGGAAGCAGAGGTGTGCGGAACTGATTGTGTAAAAACGAATGCGCGCGCAAACACCGTGCGCGCGCGCCCATGTTCCCCGCCCCGGCATGACGCCAAGCGAGCCCCGGCCGCTTTTCCTGTCGGAGGCGAAGCCTGGCTCGGCCCGACCTTCCCTTTAAGGGGCTGACGCCGTTACTAAGGCGGCCGGGGAGGCGCGGAAACTGAACCGGCGCTGCGGCCAGAGCGACAGACCCGGAAGCTTCCGCCACGCGCCATGGCCGCTGCCGGCCTGGTAGGGGCGGGGAGCCCTTGGGTGTGGGGCCAGGGGCTAAGTTTGTGGGGCTGGGGGAGAAGTTGGGCGGGGGCCCGGGTGGGGCCAGGGGCGAAGGGAGGGTGTTACAGCCCTGTTAATGTTGCAAAAAGTCATTGCCAAGCGCAGAGCCGCCCGCCCCCGGCCCCCGCCTGGTAGGTGGTGGCAGTTCTCCGGGGGGGCTTTGCCGGGTACTACTCTGCAGGATACCGAAGCCTGGCCTGAGCTGCGGGGCAGGGCCTTTGAGGTTCGCTCGGTGGCCTTGTGGGGTGCTTGGTGCAGCCCCCAGTCAGTTTGAAAAGGAGCGCGAACACTTTCCTTCCTGGTGGGGACCGACTGGTTTAGGCACAGTGAGGGAGACAGGCCGTAACTGGACCCGTGCGGGTTTCCCTGCTGAGTCCTGGCGTTTTAAAAACCAAAACTGTTTTTATGAATTCTTATTGAAATCATCCTTGCTTTTTGAAGGCGTCTTTTCAACTAGGTTTGTTGCTTTGTAGCCCAGTGGGCCAAAAATATACCTTGGTAGTTGGACACCAATGTCTGGTGTCTCACAAATCTCATTAAAGCATACAAATGATGTGAAATAGTGATGTTATAGCCACCCTGCTGCTATTTTTGGTCTTTCTGATCTGCTTCTCGTCTTTGTCCTTTCCCCACACCTTTCCTTCGATGTGCAACTGTCTAGCTGCATATACTGTTTTTGTAATTATATGCATAAATTATACAAGTAGTTGCACATACACTGTTTTATCACCCAGTGCTGGGCTACTATTCTTTTGGAAATCTGGAAATATTTTAGGGTGGGGAAATTGCCAAGCCTTGTCATAAAAATATGTAATTATTTTTTATTGTACTAAAGTCACTATTAACATTAGTCTATATTCTTTAAATTTTACTGTCTTTCAGGAGGATCCATCTCTAGAGAAACACTTTAAAGGCCATCGTGATGCGATCACTAGTGTGGATTTCAGTCTCAATAAGAAGCAATTGGGTAAATTGTCCTTTTATGTTCTGATAGTCACCTCACAAGTCTCTTCTTTTTTCAGTGTAATTAAAAGAGCTGCTGAGTTACAAAACAGGCTCAGAAATAATCACTTGTAGATCACTGAAGAGTTATTTTCAAGGCTGAAAGGCCCACATTTTTGCTTAAATTCTAAAAATGGGGTTTTAAGTGTGTGCGCGAGTGCATGTTTATCTTGGCAAAGTTGCAAGGAGTATTGAGTGTTACACTGTGTCTTGCATATTTCTGTGCCTCACTTTACTCTGAAACCACTGTATGGTAAAACTTCAGTTTTTACTTGGTGTGACTTAAACCAAGGCTTGTTTTCCATCCACTGTCCATTAATACAATGCATTGCATTGTAATCTGTCAATTTCTATTTCTTTCTCAGGAAAGACAACTGATGTCCATTGGCCTGCTAGTTACATTGAGGCCCACTGTGCATTTTAGTACTGGAGAGAATTGCTATGTCTGTTGCAGAGGTGGTGAACAAAGAAATGGTATGGCAAAGGTGTCCAGTAGACACATACAGATACAACAGGGCTAAACACCTTGAAATTCAGTAGTCCAATAGGCTGTCAGAAGGCATATTTCAGTATCCTTATCAGGATGCTGGTAACCCACATAACTCTTTAATATGAAAATTAGGGACTATCAAAGTTAAGCATATTCTCTTAGGCTACATCTACACTACCCACTGGAATAGCAGGTAGTAATCGATCTGTCAGGGATGGATTTATTGCGTTTTGTTTAGACATGATAAATCGATCCCCGAATCGATGCCTGTGCTCCACCTCGACAGGAGGAGTAAGTGGAGTGACAGGGAGCCGTGGCAGTTGACTAGCCGCCATGAGGACGGCCAGGTAAGTCAAACTAAGATACTTCAGCTACGTGAATAGCGTAGCTGAAGTTGTGTATCTTAGGGTATGTCTACATCTAAAATTTTGCAGCGCTGGTTGTTACAGCTGTATTAGTACAGCTGTATAGGGCCAGCGCTGCAGAGTGGCCACACTTACAGCAACCAGCGCTGCAAGTGGTGTTAGATGTGGCCATACTGCAGCGCTGTTGGGCGGCTTCAAGGGGGGTTCGGGGAACGCGAGAGCAAACCGGGGAAGGAGACCAGCTTCACCGCGGTTTGCTCTCGCGTTCCCCGAACCCCCCTGCAAACCGCAGGGAAGGAGACCTGCTTGCACGGAGGTTCGGGGAACGCGAGAGCAAACCGGGGAAGGAGACCAGCTTCGCCGCGGTTTGCTCTCGCGTTCCCCGAACCACCCTGCAAATCGCAGGGAAGGAGACCTGCTTGCACGGAGGTTCGGGGAACGCGAGAGCAAACCGGGGAAGGAGACCAGCTTTGCCGCGGTTTGCTCTCGCGTTCCCCGAACCACCCTGCAAACTGCAGGGAAGGAGACCTGCTTGCTCGGGGTTCGGGGAACGCGAGAGCAAACCGGGGAAGGAGACCAGCTTGATTACCAGAGGCTTCCTCAGGTATGCTGGGATACCTGCTTATTCCATAGAGGTCAAGAAAAGCGCTGGTAAGTGTCTACACTTGATCACCAGCGCTGGATCCTCTACACCCGAGACAAAACGGGAGTACGGCCAGCGCTGCAAACAGGGAGTTGCAGCGCTGGTGATGCCCTGCAGATGTGTACACGTCCTAAGTTGCAGCGCTGTAACCCCCTCACCAGCGCTGCAACTTTGTGATGTAGACAAGCCCTTAGATTGATTTCCACCCCCCCTCCCAAATGTAGACCAACCCTTAATTACCACTCCCTCCTACCCTGTTTTCCTTTTGTTTCTCAGTGGTTTCTTTATTCCTTTTTTTTTTTTTTTTTTTCCCTGTCTCCCTTCCTTTGCTCTTTCTTCTTTTTAGGTTCAGGCCAGCAACTGCAGAGCAAGAGCAGTGCTACAGTCCTACATAGCTAGTGCTGTGGGTACAGCACTTATATGAATGAAAATGCAGGCAGGAAGACTCAAAATATTTGAGTGAGGTATATTAAGTCAGCTACTCTATATTTAAGCAACCTGTACACTTCCCATTCTTTATATTTGATTCTTCATAGACCTCTACCTCGATATAACATGACCTGATATAACACGAATTCAGATATAACGCAGTAAAGCAGTGCTCCGGGCTGGACGGGGCTGCGCACTCAGGTGGATCAAAGCAAGTTCGATATAATGCGGTTTCACCTATAACGCTGTAAGATTTGTTGGCTCCCGAGGACAGCATTATATTGAGGTAGAGGTGTATTTTTAAGCTGAAGAAGTGAGCTTTCATTTGATGCCATTTTACTGGGGTGTTTACCCTACCCAGTGCTATTAATGACTTGCCAACAATAAACTTCAAAATACTGCTTATATCTCAAAGTGCTTTACAGAGATAACTAAGTGCTGTTTTTCCCCATGTCATAGATAGGGAAATTGTGGTACTGCAGTTAAGTAACTTCATCCATACAGTGAATCAGTAGCATACTTAGGACTAGAATTAATTTCTCTAGAGTCTCAGCCCTGTCCTCAATCCACACATTTTTTAGCTGCCTTCTTTATTTTAATCCTAATGTTTTTAGGGAAAGGTGTTGCTGGCAAAAAGCCACTGAATGGAAATGTGTGAATTTTTTCCCTTTAAAGGAACATGAATAATGGAACATCCTGTCTAAAATGGGTCTAGGTTAATCCTGAATGCTATCCAAGAAAGGAGAGAACTATTCTTTTTTGTATTGAAATGACTGCGAAATAAAAGGATGTTTCCAGCAAAAGCTATTTGGTACTTTGCCACAACTGAAACGAACTAAAATCTACTTGTGATTATGATACTGTAGCATCTAAACCTAGTATCAAAAACTAATCTGTTTTTTTTCTAGGAATCTTTTACGTTCACTGGAGATATGTCCCACTTGGTGCTCTGACAGGGAGTTAAAGATGATGCTTTTGTCTGTTGGCAGGCTAAGATTTTTATACCACATAGTTGTCTGTCTTTTGTTTGTTTGCTTTAAAAAAACCCACAAAAAATCAACCCCTTTCCCACGAAGTTTCTGTAGTTTAAATGCAGGATTAGTTTGAAGAGGTATTTTAATTGTCACCATTTTAGAGGTTTGTTGTCTAATATTTTTCTGTAAGTTGCCATTGAATATCTGTGCCATTATACATCACAGTAAGTGTCCACTGCTCTACGGACATATAAAACATGGCAGGCTGTAGGGGAAGCTGCACTTTCATCAGGGACAGTAGCATAGAGAAGGCTGGGAACATTCATCTGAAGCAGTGCCTCAGAAGGATGTGTTGGTAACTGTGTAACCATAGAAAAGCCAGGTTTCTGGAGCACAAAGCACTGTCACAAGTGTGTGTGTTGGGCTTGTCTGCTTTATGTATCTACATTTGGATAATTAACCAAGCAAAGTCGTGACTGCTGTTTGCTCTCCAACAGAAAAAAAATGGTTTTGATGAAGAGACACTGGAGTCTCAAATCTTAGAGCCTCTGCACATGTGTGTATTGCCTTCTATTGGAATATCTCTTACAATGTTTGTACTTTTTTGTTTGCTTACTGCAATAACAGAATTACATGAGCTAACTCTTAGCTTGGGTTGCCATGCCTACTTTCAATTAATAAGTTGATTCTGAATGGTTGGTTTGATTTTGCCAATAAAAAATAGAATTGTAGTGGTGCCCCAGGGTTAACAAAGATCTTAATTCAGTGGAGAGAACCAGTGTTTGAAAGGGCTGAAATCTTTGCTGATCCCTTCAGTGTATATAATTGTTCCCGTGTACTAAGAGAAGATATTAAATAAGTCTTTTTCCTCTAAATTTAGCAAGTGGCTCTATGGATTCGTGCTTGATGATCTGGAGTATGAGACCCCAAATGAGAGCCTATCGCTTTGTGGGTCACAAAGATGCAGTGATGTGTGTTCAGTTTTCACCTTCTGGCCATCTGGTGGCCTCAGGCTCCAGAGACAAAACTGTCCGTTTATGGGTTCCAAATGTGTAAGTATATCCTGCTTCCTAAGTCTTTTATGTTAAGTTGTGTGTGATTTCCATTGGCAGGAGTGCTCCACTGTGGGGGTTGGGAATCAGTTATTTGCTAAAGGAAAAAATATTAGGTGATGCAACAGCCATTCTGCATAGAACTCTTCTATAAAGTGAATTTAGTCCTGAAGAAGATGCTAGCTTGTTAGCCCTAGAGGCTGAAATCCTCTGTCTACAGAACAGGTACAGCACAGACATTATCAGTGTAAACTTCCTGACACTGCTGTAATACTGTACTTAAGTAGTTACCTACTGGTCTCCCTCCCAATTCATGTTTCATGGCTCATTAGTCCTTAGCTTTGCTCTGGCACTGACAAATACAGTGCTCAGGTTTTGTAATATAGGCATCTGTTCTAGGAGTTGGATTTCTGACTTGCTTGTTGTTGTCCCACCAAACAATGGCTGACTTTTCATGACCTCTGGTTAATAACTCACTGTCCCATTAATAGCAGAATGATGGTATATGGCTAAAACACAGGCCTAGAAGTTAAGAGACCTAAATTTTTTATGCTGTCGTGAACTTGCATGGGACCTTACCCTTTCTGTGCCTCAGTTTTCGTAATTTTAAAATTGTGATGGTGGCCTACCTAACTGGGAGATTAGAAGACTTAGTTTGATGTTTGTAACGTGCTTTGAGATGCTTGTCTGGCAGCTGCTAACCATTATTTTTAGCATTCCTTTAACCATCCAGTCTCTCTGTGCTGCTGCCTTAAAATGATTGAAGTACATTAGTTAGCCCAGAGCAGGCCCATCTACTACTGATCCGACTGAAATACATCGTTAAGTGGCAAAGGCATCCTTGCAACATAGACTCATATCATGCTTCTGTCTGCAACTTTTCTTTTTCTACAAGTAACATCTGTTGGACCTCTGTATGGAGCTGAGAATGTCTCCCTCCTCTTTCACTAAACTGGGGAAGTGATCTTCCCCTTCATGTGGTAGCCAGTGTGAGGATTTGGGCCCAGAGAGCTGGGGAAGGGTGGCTTTCTGGGAAGTGCTACTGTTAAAGACTTTAAAGAAATAGTGAGTCTGGGCCCTGAGAGGGAAGCAGACTTGTGGTGGGTCTCTTATTTGTGTTTGGTTTGTACTCTTTAGCAATTGACACTAAACATAGCAGCCTAGGAAGCAGGGAAGATATTCTAAAATTAATCACTTATATTTTTGTTGGAATGTTTTATGGCTATGAGTAATTGTATTAATTTTTTTTGTTAACACAGTAAGCCTAAATTAGACTGTGCCCTAGTTCTTGCTATAATCTAAAAGTGAGTCAGATTTAAAAAATCCAGAATCTATTTGCTAGAATAATAAAAAAAAAAAATTACACTCCCTCTTTGCCTCCCCCAAGTCTCGAGACCCATTTTAAAAAACGTATTCATAAATTAATAGGCTCTTGTGTAAATTCTATAAATTTTTGTTCTGTATTCAGTGAGTAATACATTTAGGGAAGATGCACTATTATTCGTATATAACAAAAGTTTAATCCCTGCTTTTAGTACAAATCTCAATTTGTCTTTTAATATGGAGGTGCCATTGTACCTTCATAATGACAGCATGACTGTACAATAGATCCATTTTACAGTGAAATTGGATAAAGTTAAGCTATACTTACATTGAAGCTGGATGAAAATGTGCAGATTGCAATTTCAATGATAGTTAACTTCTGTTTAGTAGAACTTCCCTGGAAGAAATATGACACTTGTATATTAAAAACATGTATATTATTTAAGATGCTAGATAAATTATATTTGATTAAAATTTAGTCTCATCGTTCATCCATCTAGACAAAAAAAAGGGAGTGACAGTTTCTTCTTCTGCATCCGGAGCCTGGCTGCTAATATATATAATCCTGAAAATAAATTCAACCAAAAAACACCACTTACTGGAGTTCTTGGAAGTGAATGTGTAAATTGTGTGGAAAGACAAGATCTTCTGGGGAGGCTGAATTTAAATGAATTGTGCTGGATGAAATCTCAGTGCCTTGAAAATATCAGTTCAGTGATTGAAGCTGTGTGTGTGGTTGCCATCTCAGAAGTAAGCTAGAATGGAAAGGCAATGATTCCACCTCTGCCTGTCTTGAGGCAGCTCACTATGTGGCAACTTTCAGTACTGTTGATTTGTGTGTGTATGTTTAGTAGTATCAGTCACTGAACTTCTGTAACTATACTCAAGGAAAATACCAAGTTTAAGTCAGATGTCTCTTTACTGTGTTAAATTCACAGCTTGATTAAATGTAGTCCAATAAATGCACTGAAATCTCTTTAGTAAGGAGAGAACTTAAAAAGCAATAAGGGTAGTCTTGAGTATCCTAACAAAACATGAAGGTCAGTAGCATTGCTGTTAATGTTGTACTGCATGAGAAGGTCTTGGCTTCATTAAAAAAGAAGGAAGGTAGTTCAGAAATTTTCAGTACCAAATTAATATTTGCATGTCTTGCTCTGAAAACATGGATTTTATCCATTTTGAGATTCATTCATTCCTTCTCCTTCCTCTTCAGATCTTCCTTGATCCCACTTATCCTGTTCTCTAATCCAGGTTATTTTTTAAAATTAATTAGTAAAATAAAGAATTTAAACTCAATGACACACTTTTTCTACCCTTATTATGAGAGTTTACAATGATGATTGTGACCGTGTCTGGAGACCTTCTTATTATCAAGCAAGCATGGCAAGATCAGGGAATTAAGGGTGGGCTCATCCAGGAGGGTTGGCTGCTGACTGCCTTGTGAGGTTCTCAGGAGTCAGCCAGTGAGCTCTTATAATCTGCTCCCTTGTGGATAAGGAGGTGTCTGTTTCTGAAGAAGCAGAGATCTACACTAGATGGAGAAAAGACCTCTTGGTAAAATACTTGGAGCCCCTGCAAACTGTTCTCAGCAAATGGACCCTCTTTGAATTAAGTGGGGCTGTATATGGTGCAGAGTTTGTCTGCAGGGAATAGATTACAGAATTGGGGCCTTAGGTTTGTTGTTGGACCATGTATACAAATCTTGCCACTTCACACTGCTATTATTTAATTTAAATGCCAATTTGAAACGTTTTGAATTGGCAAGAAAAAAGTTACCAATAGACTTTCTTTAAAACTAGGGGATAGTCTATATAGCTTTCAGAACCCAGAATTCCCTGTTGCTTGTCAACCTTTAAGACTTGAGGCCACCAGTCTTCTGGCAGATTAGGACTGGATGGGATTTATTTTGGAGCCTGTCAAATGGAGGTTTGCTGTTGAAAGTTAAGAGAAAGCTGTCTCTTCCCAGGGCCTGAGTGCATTCCTTCTGCAGCACTTCATGTCCTTTAGAATCCAAGGGTTCAAGAATCTGGTAACAGAACTTGGATTTCCAGTTACAGCACTTGGGAGCTAGTCCATTAAATATTAGCTTTAATGAGAAAACCCTACCACTTGGCTTGAGCTCTTCAGTCGTTCAGCATTGTGCCACTGGTAGCCCGCCCTACACTAGGGAGTGGTGCAGGACTGGTAACTTACCAGGTACCTACTGAATCCTGAAATTCTCTGAATTTTGTTCTGCAGTCTTGTATTTGTTTGCCAGAAAAATACCTTCTGCACTACTTTGAAAATGTTGGTGAGAGGAAGAACTAATATTAAATTCTGTAGCTTGTTTGTGTTTAAATTGGTATCACTTTGTCCCACTTCTCGTATTTCTGATTAAAAGTAACTCGTGTATTTCTCAGAAGATGCTGTGTAGAAAAAGTATTTGCTGTAATATTAGACACACTTCCATTTGGTATCAATGGTTTATCTGACTATAATTGAAACTCTCTTTTATACTTTTCTTTTTCCTCATTGCAATGACAGTTAAGACCTGATGTCAGCCCAGAAATTCAGCCACTATTGTTTTTGTCTTTGTATACTGATTGAGCATCACTGATGTAAACAGTCTCTTTTTAGCAGACTATTTGATTTACACTAATTAAAAACATGTCCTTTTTCTTACCTCTGTAAAGACAACACAAACATAAATTGTCTCAAGTTAGGATGGGCTCCAGTAACTAAAATCAAACAGAGCAGTTTTTTTTAGAGCTATGTTTTGTATGGTTCCTAAACACTTGTCTGCTCAGGATAGGTCAACAATTTCCTCCTAACATAAATGTATATGGTGCCCATAGAAATAGCGGTTAGAAACACTCTGTCCTGTGTACACAAACTTCAGGCTGTTTAGAACATAGTGTCATAGCCTCTTGTGCAACTTAAAAAAATCATTCACTCCTTTTTCTACCCAGCAAAGGAGAATCTACTGTGTTCAAGGCTCATACGGCAACTGTAAGAAGCGTTCAGTTCTCCAGTGATGGACAGTCCTTGGTTACAGCTTCTGATGACAAAACAGTCAAAGTATGGACAGTTCACAGACAGAAATTTCTCTTTTCCTTGAGCCAGCACATAAACTGGGTTCGCTGTGCCAAGTAAGTACAACCTGCCGGCAAAAAGCAGTGGTGGTGATGTATGTCTTAAAACAAAGAGTGCATTCAGCATGTGGCTTTGGTGTAACAACCTTGCCTTATGCTTCAAATCAGTCCTGAGCAGAAGTAATTTTGAACAGGTATAGAGATCCATATATCCTCGTTGCCCAACCCCCAGATAAATGCAACTTCTAAATTTTTTTTTTTTAACAGTTGGATTTGTGATGACTGGGAGAACTGCATGGAGAATTGCCTGCTGGGTGCAAAGGTTGCAGACCTCTTGAGATACCTAGATAGACTTGTAAGCAGTGCTGGGGAGGAACCAGTAGTCATAGTACATGACATAGGGAAAGATAGGAGAGAGAGGTCCTGGAGGCTGAATTTAGGGCAGTAGGTAAGATTTTTTTTGTTGTTGTTTTGTTTTTGTTTTTTGTTTTTAAGTCCTCCATGATAGCATTCTCTAAAATACTTCCAGTTCTGTGTGCAGCTCCAGTTTGATAGTCAAACAGTGGGGTCTCAATGCCAGCTGAGACTATGGTGTTGGGAGGAGGGATTTAGGTTCATTAGAAACCGGGGAACCTTTTGGGAAAGGAGGAGTCGATGCTGGAAAGACTGGTTCCGCCTAAACCAATATGGAACGAGATTGCTGGCATGTAAAATTAAAAAGCTTGCAGTGGAGTTTTTAAACTAGGACTGGGGGAAAACCAACAGGTATGAAGCTGCACACAGTTTGGACAGACACATCCCTGAGGGGAGGATTTATTAAAGTAGACACTAGTGTAATAAAGAGGAGACGATAGAAGTTGATAAAGTAGTTAGGCACTGAAGGGAAACAGTCAAACAAAGACAGATAACTAGATATTGACAAACTTTATAAATGCTTGTATACAAATGCAAGAAGTCTAAATAGTAAGATGGTTGAACTTGAGGTATTAAATGAGGATATTGATATAATAGGCATCATGGGAATTTTGCCATTGTTCCACCATAGGACATGGTAAAACCACTGTACAGAAAATATAGGAATGACAGAGTAGTTCTTACTGGTGGGGGAGTGGTAGTGTATGTAGGGGAATAAAAGCATAGAACTCAAATATGATATTGCAGAATTGTTAACTGTGGTATGTAGCTTATCCTTTAAATCGGCCATGGGACTGTTGACTGGAGGATAGCTAATGTAACACCCATGATTTAAAAAGTCTCCAAAGGCAATCCTGGCAGTTACAGGCTGGTAAAACTTAACTTCAGTACCAGGAAAATTGGTTGAAACTAGAGTAAAGAACAGAATCATCAGACATATAGATAAATACAATAAAGTGGGGAAGAGTCGAGATGGCTTTTGTAAAGGGAAATCATGCCTTACCAATCTATTAGAATTCTTTGAGGGAATCAACAAACATGTGGACAAGGATGATCCAGTGGATATAGTATATGTGGACTTTCAGAAATGCTTTGACAAGGTCTCTCCCCAAAGGCTCTTAAGCAAAGTAAGCAGTCATGGGATAAGAGGGAAGGTCCTTTCATGGATCAGTAACTGGTTAAAAGATACGAGAGAGAGGGTATGAATAAACAGTCAGTTTTCAGACTGGAGAGAGGTAAATAATGGAGTCCCCCTAGAATCTGTACTGGGCCCAGTGCTGTTCAATACATTCATAAATAATTTGGAAAAAGGGGTTAACAGTGAGGTGGCAAAGGTTGCAGACAATACAAAATTACTCAGGATAACTAAGTCCAAAGCAACCTGTGAAGAGTTACAGAAGGATCTTTAAAAACTGGGTGACTGGGCAACAAAATAGCAGATACAATTCAATGCTGATAAATTTCAAAGTAATGCACACTGGGTAACACAATCCTAACCATACATACAAAATGATGGGTGTGACAGGTTCTGTCACAGAGACTCCCTTGGGGCTGTCACCTGATGTGCTGAAACTACCTCTGAGCCCATTTTCTCTGATGGCTTGGGACTCCAGAAGTTCTCCCTGGCTTGAGCCTGCTGCAACACAGACCCAGGATCTGAACCATGCCCCTAAATCTGCAGACTTAACTGAAAACAACTCAGCAAGTACTCCAGTCTTCAGCACCTAGACACCCAGCTCCCAATGGGTTCAAGCCCCAAATAAATCAGTTTTATTCTGTATAAAGTGTATACAGGGTAAATTGTCCGCCCTTTCTAACACTGATAGCGAGAGATGCACAACTGTTTGCTCCCCAGTTTATTAATCACTTACTCTGGGTTTATTAATAAACAAAAGTGATTTTATTAAGTATAAAAAGTAGGATTCAAGTAGTTTCAAGTAATAACAGACAGAATAAAGTAAGTTACCAAGCAAAATAAAAGAAAACACGCAAGTCTAAACCTAATACATTTAAGAAACTGAATATAGGTAAATCTCACCCTCAGTGATGTTCCAATAAGTTTCTCTCATAGACTAGACTCCTCCTTAGTATGGGCTCAATCTTTTTCCCCGGTACAGTTCTTGTTAGTTCCAGCTCAGGTGGTAACTAGGGGTTTTCTCATGACTGGCAGCCCCCTTTGCTCTGTTCTACCCCCTTTTTATATCTTTGGCACAAGGTGGGAATCTTGTTTTCCTGGATTCCCACCCCTCCTTTTAAATGGAAAAGCACCAGATTTAAGATGGACTCCAGTACCAGGTGACATGGTCACATGTCCTGTGAGACCCCAAGCCTTCATTCCTCCCAGCCTGACTCACAGGAAGGCCTGCAAGCAAACAGAGCCATCCACAGTCAAATTTACACTGTTAATGGCCCACACTTTGCATAATTACAATAGGCCCTCAGAGTTGTATTTCGTATTTCTAGTTTCAGATACAAGAATGATACATACATACAAATAAGAGGACCGCACTCAGTAGATTATAAGCTTTGTAATGATACCTTACATTAGACTTTTTGCATGAAGCATATTCCAGTTACATTATATTCACACTCATTAGCATATTTTCATAAAATCACATAGAGTGCAACATCACACACGTTATGTTATATACATGGCCATAATTCTTTCATTGCAACCTAAAGCCTTAATCTTGTAAAGATTTATGCATGTGAGTAGATGTGTTGATCTCAGTGGTCCTACTTGTTGGAGAGGGTGGCTTAAGGTTGCACTTGTCTGGTACTGTCAAACAGTGTTTCTAATGCTGCAGTTACTGTTGTCTAGTTTGAACTTCTCCTAATAGCCTTAACCAGAAATATAGGCATTTTGAGGACAAATAAATTACCTTTCCTACTGGTAGTGAATCTAGAAATTATCCGAAGCAGTGCCTAGAAATGAAGCACTTGAAACGGCCTTAAATGAAAACAAGTGGGATAGATGATCTGAAATCAGTTTAACCATTTTTTCTGAAGTCTTTTAATCTATCTGCATGCTGTTCAATAATTTCAGTCCTTTTAGGTTGCTTTTCTCAGTAATCATAGAAATCAGCTTTTCAGATTTAGCTCTGCATTCTGCTACCCTTGCTCCTCAAGTAGTCGTATTGACATCAGTGGGACTACTCAAAGAGTAAATACTTGTCTACATGAACATTTCATTTGCGGCAAGCTGGGGTGTAAATCTACCATATGCTAAGTGTCCGTGGACCCAGCTGCTACACACTAACCATCCCCTAGTGCACTTTGATCTACCCTGCTTTGAAATGTGAGTAGATTGAAGTACACTAGAGAACAGCAGGGTACACAGTGACATTTAGTGGATGGTAGGCTAGTGCGGGGTAGATTTATATCCCGGCATGCTGTGAATTAAATATTGATGTAGACAAACCCTAAAATGCATCCTACCATGAGTAAGGTATCCCGATCTAGCTCATACTGTCTGTTCCCTCCAGCTTCTTGTTAGTTCTGAACTTTGTTATAACTTCTGTCTTTGTTTTTAGATTTTCTCCAGATGGAAGACTAATAGCTTCTGCTAGTGATGATAAAACTATCAAACTATGGGATAAAACCAGCAGAGAATGTATACATTCTTTTTGTGAGCATGGTGGGTGAGTACCAGTAGAATGCACTGGGGCAAGACACACAAGGCTGTCTTATTTGAGCCTTCCGCACTTTTCACTGTTTGGCAGAGGTTAAATCGTGACTGACTGTACAGTCACATATATCCTAGCTACACAGAAATGACCTTTAGTCACTAACCATTCCTTCCAGATCCCTTACTGCTGGGCTTGAAAGTGACATGAATGTTAGTGTAAATGGAGCTAAAAACGTTTTAACATCCATGCAGTGGCCTAGATATGAGAACATTTCTTAGAAATCATTTTGTCCACATTATGCTGAGGACAAAACCACATTAAATGAAACTTTTCACGTCTCTTCTCATAGACTTTAGGGTCAGAAGGGACCAATATGATCATCTAGTCTGACCTCCTGCACAAAGCAGGCCACAGAACCCTACCCATCCACTTCTATAACAATCCCCTAACCTATGTCCGAGTTACTGAAGTCTTCAAATTGTGATTTGAAGACCTTAAGCTGCAGAGAATCCACCAGCAAGTGACCCATGCCCCACGCTGCAGAGGAAGGCGAAAAACCTCCAGGGCCTCTGCCAATCTGCCCCGGAGGAAAATTCCTTCCCGCCGCAAGTATGGCGATCAGCTAAACCCTGAGCGTGAGGGCAAGACTCACGAGCCAGCACTCAGGAAAGAATTCTCTGCAGTAACTCAGATCCCATCCCATCACAGACCACTGGGCATTCTTATCTGCTGATATTCAAAGATCAATTGCCAAAATTAAGCTATCCCATCATACCATCCCTTCCATAAACTTATCAAGCTTAGTCTTAAAGCCAGATATGTCTTTTTCCCCCACTACTCCCCTTGGAAGGCAGTTCCAGAACTTCACTCCTCTACTGGTTAGAAACCTTCATCTAATTTCAAGTCTAAACTTCCTAGTGTCCAGTTTATACCCATTCGTTCTTGTGTCTACATTGGTACTAAGCTTAAATAATTCCTCTCCCTCTCTAATATTAATCCCTCTGATATATTTATAAAGAGCAAGCATATCCCTCCTCAGCCTTCTTTTGGCTAGGCTAAACAAACCAAGCTCTTTGAGTCTCCTTTCATAAGGCAGGTTTTCCATTCCTCGGATCATCCTTGTAGCTCGTCTCTGAACCTGTTCCAGTTTGAATTCATCCTTCTTAAACATGGGAGACCAGAACTGCACACAGTATTCCAGATGGGGTCTCACCAGTGCCTTATATAACGGTACTAACACCTCCTTATCTTTGCTGGAAATACCTCACCTGATGCATCCTAAAACTGCATTAGCTTTTTTAACGGCCATATCACATTGGCGGCTCGTAGTCATCCTGTGATCAATCAATACTCCAGGGTCCTTCTCCTCTGTTGCTTCCAACTGATGTGTCCCCAATGTATATCTAAAATTCTTATTATTAATCCCTAAATGCATGACTTTGCACTTTTCACTATTAAATTTCATCCTATTACTATTACTCCAGTTTACAAGGTCATCCAGATCTTCCTGCATGATATCCCGGTCCTTCTCTGTGTTAGCAATACCCCCAAGCTTTGTGTCATCCGCAAACTTTATTAGCACATTCCTGCTTTTTGTGCCAAGGTCAGTAATAAAAAGGTTAAATAAGATTGGTCCCAAAACTGATCCTTGAGGAACTCCACTGGTAACCTCCTTCCAGCCTGACAGTTCACCCTTCAGTACGACCCGTTGGAGTCTCCCCTTTAACCAGTTCCTTATCCACCTTTTAACTTTCATATTGATCCCCATCTTTTCCAATTTAACTAATAATTCCCCATGTGGAACCGTGTCAAATGCCTTACTGAAATCGAGGTAAATTAGATCTACTGCATTTCCTTTGTCTAAATAATCTGTCACCTGCTCAAAGAAGGAGATCAGGTTGGTTTGGCACGATCTACCCTTAGTAAAACCATGTTGTAACTTGTCCAATTACCATTGACCTCAATGTCCTTACTACTTTCTCCTTCAAAAATTTTTCCAAGACCTTACATACTACAGATGTCAAACTAACAGGCCTATAGTTACTCGGATCACTTTTTTCCCCTTTCTTAAAAATAGGAACTATGTTAGCAATTCTCTAGTCGTACGGTACAACCCCTGAGTTTACCGATTCATTAAAAATTCTTGGTAATGGGCTTGCAATTTCATGCACCAGTTCCTTTAATATTCTTGGATGAAGATTATCTGGGCCCTCTGATTTTGTCCCATTAAGCTGTTCAAGTTTGGCTTCTTTTCCTCTTCTCTCCTCCCTCCCCCTTCCTCCCCAATACATACACACTCACACTCTCACTCTCTCTCGGTCTCTAGTTCTAGGAAACTTAAGGAGGTTTGAATCTCGCATCTCTTCACTAGATTTTCCAAAACTTTATTTTTATTGTGCTCTAAATTAATGAAGTTCAAAAAGTAAAAGGTCTTTGCAATAATACTTTGCCCTTGTGCAGTACCTTTCATTCTAGGCTCTCTAAACCATTCATAAAATTAATCAAACCTCCTATATGTCTTCTCTGAGGTAGGGAAGTGTTATACCTATTTTACAGCTGAAACTGAACCACCACAAGATTAAGGGACTTGTCCAAGGTTACAGAACAAGTCAATGATCGAACTGAGACCAGAACCCATGATTTCTAGGTTCCGATTCCTTGTCATCATTTGACGCACACCTCCTCAATACACCAGTAACTGCATACTGCCTTTTTTTATTTTCCCTTTCATACAATTCTCTTGTTTCAAGATAATGTCTGAATTTGTCATTAAGATTGTATTTAATGTCATGACCTTTGATTCTGATCTCGTTAATGGCATGGTACAATATTGTTGTTTTTCATAAGCCTTTTTAGTATACATGGTTCCTCCACACAGCAGATCTAAGAATTTGATGAAAAGCACTATATAAGCGCTTGGTGGTATTATTAATATGGTGCAATGTAAGGATTCTAATAGGGCAGTCAGTTTTCTTGTTATCCGATGTCTTGCTTGTATCAATGGAGCAAGAGTTGCAAAGCACCTTACGAAGGATCAATTTTATACTTTTAAAAAATAACAGTGTGTTCAAAGGATATGGCTGCATGTTGTATCTCATAAGCACCAGTTAAGAATTCCTGTGATCTTAGTAAAAAAAAAAAAAAAAAAATTACCTCTATTAAATATTAACTTTTTTGAAAATTAATGTTAAGACATCTGAATCTACAAAATTCCAGAAGCAAGCCTTCTGGAGCTCATGTAATTGTCCCCAAATTCTTTTTAATACAAATATATATAAAATAGAGTGCTATATCATATCCTGCCTTAGGGATGTGAGAGAAGCACAAGATAAATGTTAGTTGACTTGAGCTGTGTTTAGTATCTTTAAGTCAGATTTCCTTCTGCCCCCATTTTATTACACGAACATACTGTAGTGCTCCTTCTTGAAAGGGATCCCTTCAAGTTTAAACTGTTGGATTTTTCTTTATAGGTTTGTGAATCATGTGGATTTTCATCCCAATGGTACGTGCATTGCTGCAGCTGGTACAGATAACACAGTGAAGCTGTGGGATGTTAGGATGAACAGACTCCTTCAGCATTATCAAGGTAAGTTACAGACCTAAGAGAGTTGTTTCTCTTGTTTTGTTTTTTTCTGCTGTGGTGTTTAACCTAATAACTGGATCCCTAGGAGGCTAGGCAAAGGACATAAATTTGCTTCAATGAATTTTTGCTCACTTTACAAGATGAAAATAGAACTTGCCAGCTCTAAATTAAACTGTTGGCACCTCTGGTGTTTATATAGCCTGTGCTATCTTTCTACCCAACAATGTTTTCAGCTTTGTGCATCTGTTTACATAAGTCAGACTGGGAGAACTAATCATTCTCTAGCCTCCCGATATTATTAATAAATAGTGAATGTACATATTGCTGAAAGGTGTAGAAAGCTTTAGCAATGCTAAAAAAGCAGAGCTGTCCTATCACTTCTCCTGAGTAGCCAGCTCCTCCTTCATATCTACCTCTAAAAGCATGTGCTTAAACTCTTGTTACAGATGAGCGCTTTGAGAGAAACATGTTCAATAGTAAATCAGGAAGTGTGTGAAGAGGCCACTGAGGCTGTCATAGTCCTTTGGTACCATAAGGAAGCAAGTGAACAGCAGCACTGTCTTTTTGTTTGTTTGTTTGTTTGTTTGTTTGTTTGTTTGTTTGTTTGTTTGTTTGTTTGTTTGTTTGTTTGTTTGTTTGTTTGTTTGTTTGTTTGTTTGTTTGTTTGTTTGTTTGTTTGTTTGTTTGTTTGTTGTTTGTTGTTTGTTGTTTGTTTGTTTGTTTGTTTGTTGTTTGTTTGTTTGTTTGTTGTTTGTTGTTTGTTTGTTTGTTTGTTTGTTTGTTGTTGTTTGTTTGTTTGTTTGTTTGTTTGTTTGTTTGTTTGTTGTTTGTTTGTTTGTTTGTTTGTTTGTTGTTTGTTTGTTTGTTTGTTTGTTGTTTGTTTGTTTGTTGTTTGTTTGTTTGTTGTTGAGAGAGAATTTACCTTCCTTTCTCTCTGAGGGTTTCTGAAATTCAAAGCTACTTGACGTTCTCCTTGTAGTCTAAGTGTGATGAGATAGTCCCTAGAGTTAGCCTTCAGAGACTGCTGCACTCATTTGTTAAATGACCATGTCCCTGCTTAACCACATTTTAGTAAATAATCCTTCCTAGTGGCAGTGTTTTAATGAATCAGTCTGCAAACTTCAGAACTGTAATCACGCATATATAGAGCTGTTTTTACTGTTCATAGATTTTTAAGGTCTGTGATCATCTAGTGTGACTCCCTGTATGACACAGGACTTCCCTGAATTAATTCCAGTTTGCACTAAAGCATATTGTGACTTCTTCCCCTCTGGTGTTGTCTGGACTGGTTATCAGCTAGGTCATGCCAGTCCTTGACTCTGGGAGCCAGCCTTACCCTGCTCTGCTGTGAGAACCCGCACTCCTGGGCTGTTCACGCACAGCCTCTGGCATGTAAGCTGCTCCTTAGATTGTGCAACCGAATGACACTAGCCAATACCTCCAGTCCCAGAGACAACCCTAGGAACCTCCATCTTGCAGTGTCCAGTTATGCCCGCTGGACGCTGCAAGCTTATATGGGTTCGTCAATTTAACAAAGAAATTGATATGTACCAAGCTTGTTATCCCAAGGCAAGTGTCTGACTCGCTTCAAATGAAACACACTGCTTCAGGTGGAATAAACAGATTTATTAACTATAAAGGTAGACTTTAAGTGATTTATAAGTCAAAGCATAACAAGTCAGATTTGGTCAAATGAAATAAAAGCAAAACGCATTCTAAGCTGATCTGAACACTTTCAGTGTTCTTACAAACTTAAATGCTTCTCACCACAGGCTGGCTGGTTCCTCTTCAGTTAGGCTCTCCCCTTTGATCAGCACTCAGTTGCTTGGGTGTGGTGTCTGCAGATGTAGGTGGGAGAGAGAGAGCATGGCAAATGTCTCTCCCTTTCATCCTGTCCTTTCTTACCTCTCGGCTTTGCCTCCCCCTCTCCCCCCCCCCCCGCTTCAGTCAGTTGAGCATTACCTCATTGCATTTCCAAACTGACCAAAGGAAGGGAGGTAAACCCTTGATAAATTGTGCCTATGATTAATTACTCTCACTGTTAAAATATTGCACCTTATTTCTAGTCTGAATTTGTCTAGGTTCAACTTCCAGCCATTTGACCACATTATACCTTTGCTTGCTAGAATCAAGAGCCCTCTATTATTAAATTTCTGTTCCCCATGTTGATACTTAACTGTGATGAAGTCCCCTCTAACTTTTTCTTTAAGCTAAACAGATAGAACTCCTTGAGCCTTCCACTATAAGGGCATGTTTTCCAATCCGTTAATCATTATTGGGCTCTTCTGTATGCCCTTTCCAATGTATCAACATTTATGTTGCTGAACATATGTTAAGGCAAACAAAGATCTTCCAGAAGAGGTGCAGTGCAGAATACTTGTGGATGGTGTATGCATGTCACCATATTATTGGTTACACTATAGTTGTAACCAAGAATTTCAGCACAAACCAAATATGAGTGTCTGAGCTAAAGGGGGTATTTCTTTCTGATGGCCATAACTCCACTAGCAAAGTTGTCTGTGTATTGAGAGAAGTGCTTACTCCAAACTGTGTGTGTATTAGTAAAACTTGGAAATAGGTATAAAACCTCTGCTGTTAAAACAGACAGAACTTTTTTTAAATCCTTAAACTAGGGTAAAGGGCAATCTGAAACTGCTTATCAGCTTTTATGCAGTGGCAGGATATACAGCATATGTTTCCAGCCACACCATTATTTGGTTCTACAGTGATTTCTTCCTGCTTACGATTTAGAGAGATTAAATTGTCTGGGTTCAGTATGGCTTAGTTACCATTTGACTGCCAGGATTATTTTGTCTCTTGGAATTTAACTGTGTCTTTTTCCTGAGTAGCATTTTTATTGTTACACTTTTGTTATTGAAATCTTGTAAAACCAGCTACTGCATAAATCCTAATTAGATACCAAACTTTCAGTTTGAAATAATAAATTAAAACTAATAACTTGCAATGGTTATGAGCACAGTGAAGTCATACTCATTTGTATCTGCAAAGCAACTGGAATCTCTTTCTTGCATAAGCATTATATACCTAACTCATTGATTTAGATAGAAGTTACAGGTATTCCACATGTGAAAATTATATTTTTAGAACAGGTAACCATGAAATCACTAAATTCCTCTAGAGGGCGTCTTTTCCTTCAATATATAATCATGTTAAGAAACTGACACATTTGTTTTTTTTTTCCAAGTGAATCCATTTTTAAGAGTCAAATTGGATGGATTGAAGAGTTGTAATTGATGAGTAGGTTTTCCCCCCCGATAGAGAGGTGAATAACGCTTTGGTTGTACCCAATCACTGATTAATCTGTTCTTGTTGCCATGACTTTGTTCCAGCTGCAACATTTGTAAATGATAGTTAAAGGTTTTACAATTTGCTTTCTGCTTTTCTATAGGGTGTCTCAATAAACTGACTATGGGTATGTCTACATCTAAAATTTTGCAGCGCTGGTTGTTACAGCTGTATTAGTACAGCTGTATAGGGCCAGCGCTGCAGAGTGGCCACACTTACAGCAACCAGCGCTGCAAGTGGTGTTAGATGTGGCCATACTGCAGCGCTGTTGGGCGGCTTCAAGGGGGGTTTGGGGAATGCGAGGAGCAAACCGGGGAAGGAGACCAGCTTCGCCCGTGGTTTGCTCTCGCGTTCCCCGACCCCCCTGCAAACCGCACGGAAGGAGACCTGCTTGCACGGAGGTTGGGGAACGCGAGAGCAAACCGGGGAAGGAGACCAGCTTTGCCGCGGTTTGCTCTCGCGTTCCCCGAACCACCCTGCAAAACCGCAGGGAAGGAGACCTGCTTGTTCGGGGAACGCGAGAGCAAACCGGGGGGGAAGGAGACCAACTTCGCCGCGGTTTGCTCTCTGCGTTCCCTGAACCCCCCTGCAAACCGCAGGGAAGGAGACCTGCTTGCACGGAGGTTCGGGTGAACGCGAGAGCAAAACCGGGGAAGGAGACCAGCTTTGCCGCGGTTTGCTCTCGCGTTCCCCAACCATCCCTGCAAACCGCAGGGAAGGAGACCTGCTTGCACGGAGGTTCAGGGACGCGGGAGCAACTGGGGAAGGAGACCAGCTTTGCCGCGGTTTGCTCTCGCGTTCCCCGAACCACCCTGCAAACCGCAGGAAGGAGACCTGCTTGCTCGGGTGTCGGGGAACGCTGAGAGCAAACCGGGGAAGGAGACCAGCTGATTACCAGAGGCTTCCTCAGGTATGCTGGGATACCTGCTTATTCCATGGAGGTCAAGAAAAGCGCTGGGTAAGTGTCTACACTTGATTACCAGCGCTGGATCACCAGCGCTGGATCCTCTACACCCGAGACCAAAACGGGAGTACGGCCAGCGCTGCAAACAGGAAGTTGCAGCGCTGGTGATGCCCTGCAGATGTGTACACGTCCTAAGTTGCAGCGCTGTAACCCCCTCACCAGCGCTGCAACTTTGTGATGTAGACAAGCCCTTAGAAAATAATCTGGACATACTTAATGAGCAGACAAATGAACTGTTTACCCACTACACTAAGAAGAGTACTCCTGTACAGCAAATCAGTCAAAAAAAGTCTGTATAGCAGTGTTACTGGTATGAATGAAATTCACTAATATGTTAAGACCTGTTGTGTGGGGCAAATCTGATGCCAATATTGCAAAATAAGGAAACTAGCATCCCTAGTGATGTGACTTAACCTTCAATTCCTCATTATCTAGGAGGAATAAATAGTGGACTCTTCAGAATGACTATCTGAATGTACTCGGACATAAAATTTTATTAGTGTGAAGTTATGTGTATTAGGCATGATGCATTACTCTTATAGGTAACAGCATAAGGTTATAGTGATATCTCTTACCAGTCTAATTACAGCAAGTGCATAAATAATTAGAAGTAGCCTAATGAAAGACATCCATGTCCGCCATCTGTCTTTGTACTTGGTTATTTCGCATTAGTCTCAGATGGTGTCAATAGAAGTGTCTTTGGGGTTCTGGCTAGTAACAGAATAATTTAAGGGACTAGATTATGCTGTATGAGCCACTTGGAGGCAGGGATCAACTTATTGTTCTGTGTTTATTTGCATCTAGCACAATGGAGTCTGGTCCGTGGCTGTGGCTCTTAGCTGGTATCACAATACAAATTAATAATAAAGGTTGATAGTAATTTATTCCATATGTAATAAGTATAAATGGAATAAATTACTATATCACATTGTACATTTTAGGTCACAAAAAATAGAGCAATGCAGATTTCATGGAGTTAAGTACCCTGGGCAATCATCCTGATCACATTGTACATTGCCAAAATATTTGTTTTCCACGTTTTGTTTTTTGTTTAAATTTTTGGTATGGAGGAGGCATCATTTGCAGCAGGGGAGAAGAGAGGTTGTATTACTAATAGTAGCTTAGAATCCTTTGGATTTCCTTCAGGTTTTTCCCATTATTTCTCTTTTTTTAAACCTACAGCTCAAAGTCATGGATTTGTGAGTAAGCCATCAGATCAGAGGTGATCCCAGATTACAGTACTTTAGCATCCAACTCTGCTGGCTCTGCAGTGCCCAAAGTTTCAGTTCACATTGTGCTTACATTAGTCTACTGGAACAACCCTACGCATTTTTTTTTGTAACATCATGACTATATTTTTTTATTAGGACTGTTGATAAAGAACAAAGAAACGATGAAGAATATCGAACAGTAGATGTACAATGGAAACCACCTTTATTGAGGTTGTTATGGCTGTCTTAATTTATATTCTAGTCAACGGCTGCTAAATTAGTATTATCTAATCTCTGGTACTCAATGGGCTGACCATTGTCAGTTTATGATTTACATTTTGTTCACAGTACTTAAGTTCACCCTTTGGACTGCAGAGACTCAATTTTAGTGGATAAATCTGCAAAAAGAGATGTGTGTATGACCTTAATACTGGGCTAATCATAAATGGGGGTTGATATTGGCCACATGCAGTGTAGTTGTAACCATGTTGGTCCCAGGATATTGGAGAGAGACTTCATCTCTTTAATATTGGCCATACACACTTCTAAGCTTTGAATGGCAAATGGACAAGTCAGTGGCAGGGGCTTCTTCTTTCCCCTGTTGCCTCTACCATTCATTGGTATCATTAGTTGCAGCATGAAATAGAGTTGGATCACAGTTCTTGCTGTCAAGCTCAGTGTTAGTGAATTGGGGGAGGACGTAGTGGTGGTGGTAAGTATCTCTTGAGGTGTGGGAGCTGGTATGGGAAGCAGTTGAGCTGTTGATGATCGCCTCCTACCGGCCCACGATCCCAGCCTCTACTACTTGTTAACTTCTCAAACATCTGGTGTGCTTTCTCCCATGCTGCCAGATATGCTTGGGAGGTGTTCCCCATTAATATCTGAAAAGCTACTTCATCATCCACCTTTAAATCCCTCCTCAAAACTCCTTTGCTGTGAGGCCTACAAAAAAACTTGACAATAATTATGCTGCAAGTTTGCTGAGACCACTGCCTGTCATGCTGACCTGTATTGCCTCTTTGTTAGTACTCCTCCCTCTGTCTATATCCATCTGTTGTATCATTTTATACTTGGTCCCTGCCCCAAGAGGCTTACAATCAGTCTTTTTGTTCTGTGTTTGTAAATGCTTAGAACAGTGGTGTCCCTGACCTGTGAATTGGTTCGTAGTCACTAAGGTAGTACAGATAATAAATAGCAATAATTGATGGCAGACGAGGACAGATGGACCTTTCTCTGAGCTTATGGCTGCCAAGAAGTACTTGGGCACAAGCTGTGGCTGCCTACAATGCTTGGCCTCAACCTGTCTGCGGGGTTTGTATGGTTTCCTTCCATCCTAGAAAGTTCCCATCCTCTTTGTTGAAGTTGGAAGTAGTTCATTTCCTGTCCTGGGCTTCAGAGGATCCACTCTTGGCCACCATATTTCTGGTCACTTTTCTGTGCAGGCTTGGTCAAAGTACTCTGTTCTGAAACTTATTCCTTTGATAAAATACATGTACATCCATTAACTGAATGGGTATACGGAGTGGGGGATAATAGATCTGACTGTGGAGGCTATATACATTTCATTAGCAGTAGAAAATTATACTAACAACCCTATTCTAGTGACGTGAACTAAAATAAAATATCTATAGTAAAAATTTGTTCTATTTTCAATCTCTGAATCAATTTCTGTCTCCAGAAATGTTTGCGTTTTTGTTTGTTCTTTTTTTCCCCACTGTCCACCAGTTGGGAAAGTAATGTACATGATGGTATTAAATTCATTATTTCAATTACATGAGAAAGTTAAGTGTTTACCTGAGACAGTAATCATTTCCAGGTTACCTGGGTTGGATTAAGAATCTCCTTTTGTATAGTTGGGCCTCCTTTTTATTTTATTTTATTTTTTATTTTTTTTTTTGAAAGACATTTTAAGAATTGTTGATGTGACAACTGTTAGTAATATTTAAGGGGAAATATCTACATTTTGTGTTAACTCAAGATTATTTCAGATATCAAATCTAATGATATTGCAGTGTTATGTGCTTTTAAAATTCTATCTGTGGTTTGTAGTAAGACTAGGTAAGTGCAACTTGGACTGAAATAAAAACTAAATTTAGTTTTGGTCTCTTTTTATAATAAAGCTTAAATTCAAGGCGCTAGAACATTTTTGAGCCAGATAGTGCAACTAAGAGACAAATTAAACTTCATATTCAAAACATCTTTAAGTGGTGGTTACTGGTATCCTGTAATATCACATATGAATAAGCAGTATACATTATGTGAAGTACTATATGTTCCCATAGATAGATAGATAAATATGCTCAATGGCATATTTATGCTATAATACATAAATATAAGGAGATCATTTTGTTGCAGAAGATTTGAAAAAGATGCTATTCAGAAGATTAATTCAGACTTTTCCTGAAGTTTTTTTTAATTCTTCTAAGTACCACTCTTAGGCTCTGTCCCCATGTAGAAAGGCTTGTATCACTGGACATGCATGTTTCAAAATTAAAAATCCCCAAATACTACTTACTGTTCTAAGAAACTTTCAATGTCCTAGTGAGTTTTGTTGAAACTATAAAGACATCTCATGCTAGACCTTCAAATAGGGCCTCTATCAAACATACGTTTTCAAGCTGGCTGGTACTGCTCTTATAAAGTGTCTTAAACTAAGACTGCAGATTTTGGAGGAAGACGAAATTTTGGCACAAGTGGCAAGTCAAAACAAAATCACTTGCTGTAGCTTTTTTCACAAAAGTGTTACTTAACATTCTCCCTGAGATGCTGGCATTGAGGTTTTGCCTTCATTTTAAGATGGCTTAGAATTTGAGAAAAGTAGAGCCTCGTTGGAAAAATGTTTAATGTTCAGTTTTGATTCACAGAATCCCTTTTCACTGGTTAGAGAAGACCTTGGTGTACAGTTCAAATTTCTGGTTTAAACTTAAAATGCATAGGGCCAAACTGAGCTTTGGAGTAACTGGCAAAACTTACTCTTCCCCAGACATGAATATGACTCTCATTGTAGAATGCTTTGAAAAGGGTTCCTGCATAATGTGAAAATTATGATCAGAAAACACATTAAACATATTAGAATAGAGTATTGGAACGTGTTTGTGTGTGGGGGGCATGATTTATTGTATAAATTGGTTTCTCTATGTGTGTGTATATATGTATTTATTTTATTTATATTTATTTTCTTCCCTAGTGCACAGTGCTGTGGTAAACTCTCTTTCCTTTCACCCCTCTGGAAACTACCTCATTACTGCCTCCAGTGATTCAACCCTTAAAATTCTGGATTTACTAGAAGGAAGGCTGCTGTATACTCTTCATGGTCATCAGGTGAGGAGAATCTTCACTATTACTTTTATAAAGTAATGCATAAAGCACATGGACTCAGCAGATGGACAGAGAAATGATGTTGAGTCAAGTAATAGGCTTCAGTTCTCTCGGCCTATAACTCTTAAGGTTCCTAGATTAGATTTTTAATTAAACCTGAAATTTCATTGGTGGCGGAGGAAATGTAGAGAAAACATGACAAGAAATGTAACTTATTAATCTAAGGTACTGCTTTCATAAGCAAGAAAAAAAAGGAGACAGTATACATCTCAGTTCTAGATTTGGGATTAAAATTGTTTTACAAAATAAGTTCTTACAATTTAAAAACAATCTTTCCTTGAGAGTCAGCTACTGAAATAAAAAGTGCTAATACATGGAGATCAGTATTGGAAATTGGCTCTATACACAGACCAGTTACTTTGCCTGATAGGGTTTCTGGGAACGAGGAGAGGTATGTTCCTGGGTGTGATTTGGAGGTGAGAGCTTTTCTGGAGTCTTCACATTTTGGCAGCTGCCTAAGTTAAATTATCTTCCTTTTGATTACTTAATATTCCTGATTGGCAGACTTAACTTATTTGTATTCTAGTATTTATGCTGCTGGGTGTTTTGTTGCGATAGGTCTAATTATATTCATAGTGCTTGGAGTTCTTCTGGTTTTTAAATGTTAAATCTAAACAAATAGTCTGATTTTACTGTCCAAGCTGAGTGAGGCAGCAAAGGCATGAATAATGAAAAGCAAACAAGTTAGTGACAACTTAAAATTTTAACCCAACAGTCTAAGTCAAAGGGCTTTGGACTTTTCTAGCCCGACTTGGAAGCCCAACTCTTGTAGGCCCCATTTTGAAAACCCTAGCCTGAAGCTGTATAGAAAGGTGAGTTACGCGAAATACAAAAACGAGCTATCCACTAAATACAGGACATGTAAAAATACACACACACGCGCGCGCGCTTTCTTTCATACTTAAGTTAGGGGGAACAAGAACATTAATTATTTACTGGAAGGGGGCTTAGGTAGTGAAGAGGAAGGACTTTGTGCCTTTTATAGCGAGTCCTAGTTTGAGAGCAGGAGAAGTGGGGGAGCAGAGAGAGGAAGAGTGCTTTTTTAGTAAATGATGAACTTACTTATTAGGAGCCTGAGCCTGATTTCTACACACTTTTTTTTTTTTTTCCTTTTTCTTTCTGCCTCCATCTTCCTCCCCCCATGTGGTTGCATAAATGAGCGAATTTGGCCTTGGCCTGGAGTAGTTCCAGAACTGAAAAGGTGAATAGCTGAGAGTCATTAAACTCTGCATTGTGCAATACTAGAGGAGACTTCATTTGTAGTTTTATGTGGATTGATGCTATATTTTAAAAAAAATGACTAGGTTCTTCTTGAATCAGCTAGTCAGATGTGGGACTAACCATTTTGCGTTGGACACATATGGACACAGACATACAAGTCCTTCAGTTTTGAGTCTGGTCTAGATCAATCAGACATGCCTCTCATCTTCTGCTGGATTTCTGCATTCTTTGTTACATTATATTAGCAACAGCTGGAAACTCCTTTTACAGTGATGGACTGCTACAATCTGCATTGCAACACGCTAGGTCCTCCAGTTAGGGAGTAATGGAAGGAGGTGGGGATGAGAGGGCATTTTTTCTAAAAATCAAACATTCTTGTGCAATCTTAATAGTGTATTAATTTAGGGCCTGGTTCAACAGACCTATTCTGGCCCTGGGTTGATTTCCCCAACCTAATAAAATCTGCTATGTTGATTTTAGAGGCTGGTTTTAACACACACTTTTTGAGGGGTGAAAAAACTTATGTGGTATGTATTGTGTCTTTACCCCTTCCTCTCTAACCTTAGCACAGCTGTCTGTACTGCCCCAGTGACAGAGAGAGACAGTAAGTAGCTTTGATCTAGCTACTTTAAGTAACAGTAGCAATGAAGCCATGGCAGCATGGGCTATACAACTGTGCCTGGGACCCTGGGTATGTACTTGGACAGGTAGCCCATGCTGCCATCTGCTGCTGGTGCAGCTTCTTCGCTTTTGGTACCTGAATTAGCTAGCTTGGTGATGTCTGCATGTGCTGCTGTCACACTTCTGATGGCAGTGCAGACATCTCCTAAGTCAGTGTCAGTAACTACTGTGGTTGAAAATGAAGTGTTAAAAGACAAATATATTTTTTTTTTAAATGAGCAAGATTATAGAAATATTAGTCATCCAGATGAACAGCTTGTTCTGAAGACATTCTTGTCTTGTGAGTCTGTGTGGGAGAATATGCCTGGTCCATCCAGATTTGGTGGTTCTTCTGACAGCTGATTGCTGTTCTGGGACAGTTATTCGTAAGCAAAAATTTCAAGAAGAAAGACTTGAGTTCCTTCAACATGGCTTTGACGCAACTGTTGGAGTGCCAGGAATTTGTGTTACCGGCTGATTAGCTCTAGTTTACATAGGGAGAATTGCCAAGTTTATATTGCTGTCTTTAATTATAATGGAGCTGGCCTCTCATACCAGAAAGATCATTAGAGAGACTGTAGTTTGTAGCTCTGAGCTGACATCTTGCAGCTGCAAAATATCATGCTGTAGCTGCACATTTTTATTCTTAAGTGCTTCAAGTTGTGAAATTCTTTCACTCACTCTCATACAAATGAGACTTGGTATACAGGCCCACCATTGATATTTGTTCATCATACAGGAACGGAATGTTACAGGACCTTTAAGTCATTCTTGGGTAGTCATTAGAAAAATGTAAATATGTACCCTGTATGTATACTTTCTCTGAAGATTTTAATGACTTCTTCCAGACAACTTCATTAACAGAGTAGAAGTTGTAAGCAAATAGTTACGTAAAACATTAGTATTGTTATATTTATAAATAGGAGACAAAAAAATGCAGAGTTAAGATTCTGCAAGCAAACGTAACTTTTGGCCATATAATCCTCATCTTCTACCCACCTGATTGGTAGATGGTAACACTATAGAAACTCTCCACTTCACTGACTAAAACTGTAAGACACTTTAAACAAGTGTATCAGCATATGGATGTGCTACTCCATCTGCTGTCAAAATATATAAAGAGGACAGCATCAGATTTGCATGCAGCTCCAGGTTTTCGGAGGGTTGGGGATAAGGGGGAGGGTTGAAGTAGATGCATGTGTGTCTGTGTGTAGGGGTCTTCTAAGTAGTGAAATTTTTAGATACCACTTGAAACATAGTAAGTAGAGGCTTTTTTGTTTTTCCATTTTTAAACTTTTTAAAAAAAATTGTGGTCAAAAAGCTAGTGAATAAGTATCTTGTAAGTATTTATGTACTTTTTTTATTGACATACATGCTCTTTTTACTAGCTGTGACCTGAAGTCATCTAAAATGTTTTTCCTGTGACAAGATGATAATTTATCTGTATAATGGCTTCTTACCTCAACATTTTTAAAGAAGTAATTCTCTTTGTCAATACTACTCTTTACCTGAGAAAAGGGATTAAATATCATGCCATCATGTGCTCACCCATCAGTAGGATGAATTTCCGCCGCTACATCTTCCTTATCCTCTACTCAACTGGTTGTAAATCGATAAATGGGTGGAAAATGACTTCTGCTGAGGCACGTTAGTATGCAGTTACCTTTGTGGAAAGGAAAGTGACATTGGCTCAAGGACTGGTGGGTCATGGTATCTTTTAGTAAAATCACTGGAGGAGTCACTGAATTGAAGATGAGGTCTAGGATTCCCTCATCTGCTCTCCCTTATGGTAGGAAGGGTGTTCATAGATGCTCTCAGTCAGGAGCAGAAATTCTACCGGCCAGCTCTGGTGGCTGACATGTTTTCCTTCCTGGATGTGGAGGAGGGTGTTACAGAAGGCCCATGAATAACTGAATGACTTTGAGGGAAAGATTAACTTGGTGAACTGCCAACCGTAGTGATTGGTGTTCCTTTTCAATTTATCTTTAACAAAAAGAGCTAGAAGCTATCTCATTAACAAAAGCTTAAAGAGAGGAGTTCATCTCTGTCAGGACTTAACAGTTTTGAAAAGTTTTGGGAGTTTTACAGTGAGTGACCTTCTCCAAAATTGACTTCCCAACTATTCTAAAAATACTTGGATGCTAGTTCTCATTGCAGGTAACAGAACAGAACTTCAGGTTTCTAGATCAAGCCATTTTTGAGCTGACATAATAAGAGAAGTGATTCTCCTTTCCTAAGGGTATGTCTACACTACTGGATTATTCTGATTTTACAGAAACCGATTTTTGGAAACCGATTATATAAAGTCGAGTGCACCCGCCACACTAAGCACATTAAATCGGCAGTAGGCGTCCATGTACCGAGGCTAGCGTCGACTTCAGGAGCGTTGCACTGTGGGTAGCTATCCCATAGTTCAGAGTCTCTCCCACCCATTGGAATTCTGGGTTGAGATCCCAATGCCTGATGGGGCCAAAAATTTGTCGCGGGTGATTATGGGTAAATGTCATCAGTCAATCCTCTCTCCGTGAAAGCAATGGCAGACAATCATTTAGCACCCTTTTCCCTGGATTGCCCAGGCAGATGCCATAGCACGGCAACCATGGAACCCGTTCAGCCTTCTTTCACTGTCACCGTATGTCTACTGGATGTTGCTAACAGACGCAGTGCTGCAGCGCTACACAGCAGCATCCCCTTGCCTTTGCAAGTTAGCAAAGACGGTTACCAGCCCTACTGTACCATCTGCTGCTTTGCAAGTTGACAAAGACAGTTACCAGTCATACTGTACCATCTGCTGCTGTGATGGGTGCTCTTGGCCAGCAGCAGTGAGGTCGGTCGGGGGCGCATGGACAAAAATGGGAATGACTCCCCAGGTCATTTTCTTTAAGTTTTGTCTAAGGGAAAGTCAGTCCTGCCTAGACTATCAGACAAGCCTACTAAAGAACCAGAGAGGCAAACGGCCGCTCCGCGTCAGAGCCCCAGACATCCCACAGAAATGATGAGCTGCCTGCTATTCTAGAGGGTGCCCCTCCAACAACATGACCCGTTGCTTCCCTCCTCCCCCACCCCTCCTGGGCTACCATGGCAGTTATCCCCTGATTTATGTGATGAAGTAATAAAGAATGCATGAATCAGAAACAACAATGACTTTTTATTGCCTGTGCAAGCAGAGATCAAAGGGGGGAGGGGAGGGCAGCCTCCAGCTGCTATGATATTCCAGGCAGGACTGAATCTCCATTAGACAAAGCTTAAAGAAGAGAATGACCTGGAGTCATTCCCATTTTTGCCCAAGTGCCCCCGGCCGACCTCACTGAGGCCAGCCAGGAGCACTCACGGGACGACGATGACGGATATCAGTCCTACTGTACCGTCTGCCATCCACAAAGCAAGGGAAGGGAAGGGGATGCTGCTGTGTAGTGTTACAGCACCGCATCTGCCAGCAGCATCCAGTAGACATACGGTGACATTGACAAAAGGCGAGGAGGATTTTTTTTCCCCTTTGCTTTCACGGAGGGAGGTGGTGGTGGGGCCGATGACACATACCGTGAACCACCCGCGACAATATTTTTGACCTTTCAGGCTTTGGGAGCTCAGCCAAGAGTTCAAATTGCTTTCAGAGAGTGCGGGAACTGTGGGATAGCTACAGTCATCAGTCACCCCTCCCTCTATGAGTGTCCATCTGATTCTTTGGCTTTCTGGTAGGCTTGTCTCAGCTCCTTAGTTTCACGCAGCACTGTGTTGAGTCCCTGTTGTGGCCTCTCTCCATCATGCCCTTGGAGAGATTTTCAAATGTTTTGGCATTTCATCTATTGGAACGGACTTCTGATAGAACAGATTTATCTCCCCATACAGAGATCAGATTCAGTAACTCCTGTACAGTCCATGCTGGAGCTCTTTTTTGATTCTGGGACTGCATGGTCACCTGTGCTGATCAGCTCTCCACACTGGGCAAACAGGAAATGAAATTCAAAAGTTTGCGGGGCTTTTCTTGTCTACCTGGCCAGTGCATCCGAGTTCAGATCGCTGTCCAGAGCGGACACAATGGTGCACTGTGGGATAGCTCCCGGGGGCCAATACCATCGAATTGCAGCCACACTAACCCTAATTCGATATGGCAATACCGATTTGAGTGCTACTTCCCTCGTCCGATAGGAGTAGGGATATCGATATTAAAAACCTTTGTATTGAAATAAAGGGCTTCGTTTTGTGGACAGATGCAGGGTTAATTTGGTTTAACGCTGCTAAATTTGAAATAAACTCATAGTGTAGACCAGGCTAAAGATGAAAAGACCTTCCATTTGCCAGACTTGCCATGTCTGATTAGCCTCAAGTTTGGGGTGATTGGGTCTGAAGACATTCATGAAACATTTTGGGTGAGAAGGCTTAGGAGGATTTAAAAAATGAAGCTTATAATGGAAAGCTTGTTTTAGCTTTGACAGGGGAGGAACTATCAGGTCTTCATTATGACGTGTACAGAAAGTTATAGGACTGCTCTTCTATTAGATTCGTATAGCTCTTTATTGCTAGACAGTACAATCCCCAGCTTTTATAGGGCTTCACGAATCCCCTGGTAGATGAGATTTAATTTTTGTGAAACCAGCTTTGCAGGTAGTTTAGAAATCTGATAAGAATATTTTCTGTTCCTGTTTTTTTTTGGGGGGGGGGGGGAGGAGGGGGTGTTGGCATTCTCCAAAAAGCTGAATAACTTTTTGTCTTGATTATATTTAGGTGTAACTTAAGACATACCAGGAGAGTAAGAGGAAGGGGCAGAGTTGTGTATGGGAGGTGTATGTTGGAAAGAAGGTAACAGAGCAGTACTCAAGAACATTTTTATAATTTAAAAACATTGTTATTTATAATAAAATTTGATGCTGGAAAACTAAATTTGTTTGAGGTCAGTAGCTTGTTGCGGGGTTGTTGGCACTGTCTTAAAAAAAAAAAAACTAAGCATTTGAGTGGAGATAGGAATAGCAAACAGAAATGGGAGGGAGGAAATAAAAGCACAAATCCTATTAACAGATGATAGAAACTAAGAAATATTGAGTCTCTGATTCATGAGTCCCAGGTTACAGTGGTGTCTTTTTATAAACTGAATGTTTTAAGGCTTAGCAGCAGCATGTGTAATGTTCAAACTCTTTTTGAGCAAAATTACTACAACAGGGTGTGGTGGTGCTAAATGGTAATTTATAGTACCTAACAGGTATATTTATTGTGTAACCGATGGCTACCACAAATAGTACTATTTTACCTTTTAATAGTAAAATAGTTAGTGAAGATAATATTTGAAACAATTGCCACCTCTGACTATGAAACATTACTGTTTTTGCCAAACTGCTTTCTGTTGAAGAAATGACATATTACACCATAAATTCAGTAATTAAAAAATAAATGGTATCAATGGCAGAGATTTACCTTGGTTTCCTCTGCAGCGTCGCAAATTGAACCATATTATGCATATGTTTATATAGAAGTACACCTCTATCCCGATATAACGTGACCCAACATAACACAAATTCGTCTATAACGCGGTAAAGCAGCGCTCTGGGGGGGGCGGGGGCGGATCAAACCAAGTTCGATATAACGCAGTTTCACGTATAATGTGGTAAGATTTTTTTTTTGGCTCCCAGGGACAGCGTTATATTGGGGTAGAGGTGTATTCATAGTCATGTTTAACAAATAATACATAGGAGTCTTTTCAAAATACAGATTGGCAATTGAGAACAGTCGTACTAAGTCAGACCAAAGGTCCATCTAGCCCAGTATTCTGTCTTCTGACAGTGGCCAGTGCCAGGTGCCCCAGAGGGAATGAACAGAACAAGTTATCAAAAAATCCATCCCGATTCCTTTTAGTAATAGAAGGTGGTGAATGCAGAACTTGTAAGACTGACTTTTTTTCCCTTGATGGCTACGGGCCTGATCGTACTTGCGTTGCTCCTGAAGTCTCTAGGACATTAGACCCCAAAGTGGGTCAGGATCCCTTTTGAATGGAGGTGGCTAGGACTGGCTTAAACTTGCTGGGGCCCAGGGCTGAAGCCTGAGCCTCACTGCCCCAGGCCAAAGCCTGAGGGCTTCTGCCTTGGCTGGCGGGGCTCAGGTTGCAGGCCCCCTGCCTAGGGAGGAAGCCCTTGAGCTACAGCTTTGGCCCCCCTGCCCAGAGCGGTGGAGCTCAGGCTTTGATGCGCTCCGCTCACCTGGGGCAGTGGGGCTTGGGCAGGTTCAGGCCTTGACCCCCCCCTTTGAAGGTTGTGAAGTAATTTTTGTTGTCGTCATCATAAGGGGGTCACGCTGCAATGAAATTTGAGAACTCCTGCTCTAGGAGTTCTGGATGTGCAAGGAATGCAGGAAGGGAGAGGAGTCTAGATGAAATGACTGAGGGGAGACATAACTCTACAAATACATAAAGGGATGGTGCAAAGAGGACAGGAAGCTACAACCAAAAAGTAGTGGGCTTGCAAGACTGCAGGGTTAAGTAGGTTAAGTATTAAGAAAAACTCTAACCCCAATAACCACTAAGCAATAGAGCCTGCTCCTACCTGAGGCTCTGGAATCTCTGTTAATGAAGACTTTCAAGGTTCAGTAAGATAATATTCTATTCTGAAAGGCTTACAATAGTCTTCTTCCCACTCCCTGGGGCAATGTGTCCTAGCTGCCTTGTAGGGGACCTACTGCATTGCTCCTGCCCCAATTCAACTTACTTTCTTGCCAAGAGGGCCATGTGTTTCACGTGGTCTCCATTAAGCAGACACCGATCTCTCACTGTTGCCGAGTGCTTTGTCTCTGACCATCATCTGGTCTCTTTCAGCATTGCCCATCAACTCCCACTTTTATGCCCTGTCACTTGGCCTTTCTATGATACCCATTCTATTAGCATTAGGGTGGATTGATTTTAAATCAAGGCTATTTTAAATCAGCAATATAAATCACCAAGTGGAAAGCTTTGATTTTAAATGATTTTAATCAACGTTTCCATTTGTACTTTTTCTTTATTTTTTAAAATAAAGGTGCCTTCTTATTGGTTAATATAGTTGAATCTCAGAGTTATGAACACCAGAGTTACAAACTGACTAGTCGACCACACACCTCATTTGGAATTGGAAGTACACAATGAGGCAGCAGCCATATAAATAAGAAGAAAACAAAGACAGAAGAAGTGGGACAGCTAAACGCTGAGGATGAAGTGGAGGTTAAGGATAATCTAGGCATGGCCCAAAATCTAAACAAATATTTTTGCCTCAGTCTTTAATGAGGAGCTTAGGAATAATGGTAGGATGACAAATGGGAATGATGATATGGAGATAGATATTACCACATCCGAGTGTAGACGAGCAGACTCACCCCCGCGGCGCCTCCTGCTAGTTGTCCTCGGGAATTAGCTCACTGCCAGCCCGGAGTGCCCTCTGCAGGCCAGTGATCCGCCTCTCCTCCGGCTCCTGTGTCCCTTCCTGGACCTCGGTGCCCTTTTATCTGGGGTGCTGCCTCCTGGCAGTAACCCCTCAGTCTTAGGGTCTCCCCTCCCTGGGGAACCCCCACCCACTATCTCCACCTTGCCTCAGTATATGGCTACTGCCAGTCATGGTCTAACCCTATGCCCTGGAGCAGAATGCAGTATCAGCCTACTCATCACTGGCAAGGAGGGTTTGGATCTGCTGCCTTGGCCTACCCCTGGGCTGCCCTCTGCAACCCCCAGTACCTATTAGCCCAATGCTAGGCCGCAGCCTCGGGCTTTCCAGGCTAGAGCTCCCCAGCTCCTCTGCCTTTCCCCAGCCCTGCTTTGCTCAGGTACCCTTATGCCCAGCTCCCTGCAGCCAGGCCCATCTCCCTCTATTGCTAGAGAGACTCTTGTCTGCCCCTGGCTTCTCTGCCTTTATAGGGCCAACTGAGTCTGTTTTGGGGTGTGGCCCTAGCTGCAGCCACTTCCCCCCAATCAGTCCAGCCTAAAAGCTGCTTTCTCCGGCCATAGCCCCCTCCCAGGGCTGTTTCTTAACCCTTCAGGGCAGGAGCAGGGGTCCACCCTGCTACACCGAGGTAGAAGCCTAACTCGAATACCTGAATGGGACAAAATCAAACCTAGATTGAATCTCTCATATGCAGTGCCAACTGCATTTTAGTCACCTTTAACTCACTCCTTAAACTTTTCCCTCTTCCTGCTTCTGCTTCTTTATGAACAGGATCTCACTGACCTCTTCCAAGAGAAAATGTACAAATGTGATGTGACCTTCCCTTTTCCCTCGGCTTGTCTTGTCTTCCTCTCCTATAGGTCTCTTTCCCCTTCTTCCCTGTGACTACTGTAGAAATTTCTCATCTGCTCTCCTTGACTAACCCCTACATTTGCCCCAGTGATCTGATACCATTTCCTGATCTCCCATGTGCCCACTCTCTCTTTCCCTTACTTATCTCCTTAAGCTCCTGCTCTTGTGACTTTTCTCCTCAATACAAGTTTCTCCTATCTTAAAACAAACCCATCCTTGACAGTATTTGCCTCTCCAGCTACTACCCCATCTGCCTTCTTCATCTCTAAGCTCTGAACATGCAGTTTAAAATAGTTATCTAGAGTTCCTTTCCCTCAGTTCCATCCTAGACCCTCACCAATTCAGCTTGCACTCCTTTTACATCACTGAAACAGCTGTCACTAAAGTTAATGATCTCTTCCCAGGCAAAGCTCAAAATCAGCATTTCATTCTCATCCTCCTTGACCTGTCTGCACTGTCAACCATGCTCTTCTTGAAATCTTGGCCTCCCTTGTTTTCCATAACTCTATTCTCTCCTCATTTTCCTCCTACCGCTTACTGTTTTTTGGTAAGTTCCTCCTCACCTCTTCCCCAATTTTCTTTGACGTTCCACAGGGTTCTGTTTGGTCACCTTCTCTTCTTCCTCTGTAGTTTGACTCTAGGTAATCTCATCTGCAAATATAAGTTCAGCTACCCTTGCTATGCTGGCAATTCGCAGATCTATCTCTCTACTCTGGACATGTCACCTGTTCAAACTGAAATCTTGGGGTGTCTCTTTCTGTCTGACATCTGCTTGTGGGTGTCTAGCAGCTCAAGCTCAACATGGCTAAAACGGCTCTTAATCCCCACCACCACGTGCCCTTCTTGTTCCTTTGTTGATCACTGTGGACAACACCACCATCCTGCCTGTCATGCAGGTCTGCAGCCTGCGTGTCGTCTTTGACTCAGACCTCTCCAGGTCCTCACATCCAGGCTATGTCTAAGTCTTGCAGAGTCCTTCTGCATCACATCTCTAAGAAATGGCCTTTCTTATCCATCTGTGCCGCTGAAACTCTAGTCAAGGCTCTCCTTGTCTTACGACTTGATTACTGCAACGTTGTTCTCTCTGGTCTTGACAAATGCAGTCTTGGCCCTCCTGTATCCATTCAGAATGCTGCTGCTGCTGCAAAGATCACTTTCCTAGCCCATCACTTTGACTGTCACCCTCTTCTTTGTATACAGGTTTCAACCTTTCTGTCATGCCAGACATAATCAGTTTATTTTTTTCTTTCAATATGCTTCAGAGCCTGTTTCCACACTACCTCTCTTCTCTAACTGTCGACACATTGACTCCTATCTCTCATCAGCCCACGATGCTGCCTCCATTTCCCACTTGTAACATTTTCAAATGAGCATCTTTGTCCTTTCTCCCATGCTGCCCTTTGTGCTCGGAAGGATCTCACTGTAAACATCTGCAAAACTAACTCCTTACCACTTTCAAAACCCTCCTTAGTCTCCTTTGAACATGATACCTACAAAAACCTTGGCAATGATAAGCCTGCTAATGTAGGCAGACCACGGCCTGTGATGCTAACCAATATTGTCTCATGCTCCCCTATATGTCTGTGTGCATCTGTCATATCTTGTTTTATATATAGATTAAGCTGTCCAGGGCAGGGGACGGTTTTTTGTTCTGTGTTTATACACCACCTCACACAACATGATCCTGGTCCATGATTAGAGTGCTAATACTAATAACAAGAGGCATTCCTGCTAAAGTACAGAAGGGTGGACAAAGTTATCTGCTAGAGAACTGCTGGAATGCCAAAGATTTGAGTAATGGTGCAAACTAGGAAGTTTAGAGACCTGTCTGAGACTTGGACAGGGTGATCTTACTCGAAGAGGAGATGGCTTGCTCTAACTTTTTCATCCTTACAAGTATACTTCAAACACTTTTTTTTTTGTTTCAATTGGCAGTATTAAAACCAATTGAGAGAGTATAAAAAGTCTTAAAAGATTCTACTAATCCCAAAATATACACATTGTCTAAAACTGCATCTTAATCTCAGTGTTGTTTGTTTGTTTGTTTCGTGTCAACAAATTGTGTTGCATCTATTGACCTGTCTGTTCCCCTTGTTCTTTCCATTTGTACACACATGTATTCTTTTATATCAGGTTCTATTTTTAACCCACTACATCATGTTGAATCTCCATTTTCCTCTGGCATATGGTAGCTGCTGTTCTTGCTGTTTACATTGCTTGTTTGGGAGTGATTTTTGTAGCATGCTAAATTACCTGAATATACTCAAATATTTAGTGACTGATAAAATCGTTTAAAGAACACTAGTTCTACAGCTTAGACATCTGGGTTGGTCTTGATTGTGAATAACTTGTCTGATGTAAATTTCTGTCTTTCGTTTCCCCACCTGTTCATTAGTCATGCTGTTCACAGTGGAACTTGCATTAGAAAGTTGTTAACTTCAGATGAAGTATGTAATACCTGGAGGATTATAATCTTTCCAAAATGTTGATCTTTCTTTGTAAGACTTCTTTGTTTGTTTCAGAAATGTCATATCCTTCATAATTGCACCAATATTTAGATTGTTCCAAGCAGATTGTATGTTTCACACTTGTGTCATTCCTGATTGGCTTATTCTATTTAGAATCTCTCTTCTTGAGAGTGTGTGGTAGTAATTGAGAGTTTAGCAGTTCTTAATATGGTGAAGGAAGGGGGAAAGCTACACACTGCTCACACATGTATGAATATTCTCTTTTTTGGGGGAAGATACAGCTGCAGGGATAGTTGGACTACTACAGGAGTCCTCAAACTTCATTGCACCATGACCCCCTTCTGATCCCTGGAGGGGAAACTGAAACCTGAGCCCACACAAGCCCCCCTGCTCCAGGCTGAGGGGTGAAAGGGGGCTTGTAACCTGAGCCTTGCTGCCCAAGGTTGAAGCCCTTGGGCAGGGGGGCTTTGGCCCCAGGCCCCAGCAAATCTAACACTAGCTTGGTGACCCCATTAAAAAGGGGTTGCAACTCACTTTGGGGTCCTGACCCACTGTTTGAGAATTGCTGGGCTACTAGTACAGTAACTCCTCGCTTAATGTTGTAGTTATGTTCCTGAAAAATGCTACTTTAAGTGAAATGATGATGTTAAGCGAATCCAATTTCACCATAAGAATTAATGTAAATGGGGAGGTTAAGTTCCAGGGAAATTCTTTTCACCAGACAAAAGACTAAGGCCTGGTCTACACGGTGTGTGCATGTGTGTGTGTGTGTGGTTCGAAGTTACGCAACTTCAGCTATGTGAATAACGTAGCTGAAGTTGACATACTTAGACCTACTCACCGCGTTGTTTTCACTGCAGTGAGTTGACTATTACTGCTCCCCGTTGACTCTGCCTGTGCCTCTCGTGGTGGTGGAGTACAGGAGTTGATGGGAGAGCTCTCAGGAATCCATTTATCATGTCTAGACTAGATGTGCCAAATTGACCCCCGCTGGATCAATTGCTGCTCTCCAATCCAGCAGGTAGTGTAGACATACCCTATGCTTATACACACACACATACACAGTATAAGTTTTAAACAAACAATGCAATGATCATTGTGAAGCTTGGCTGAGGTGGTGGAGTCAGAAGGTGGGATATTTCCCAGGGAATGCCTTACTGTTAAATGATGAACTAGCACTTGGCTGAGCCCTCAAAGGTTATCACGTTGTTAATATAGTCCTACACTCTACAATGCAACAGGAATGGAGAGAGGGGAGACTGCATGGCGGAGAGAGACAGAGACATACGCTGTGTGAGGGGGAGAGATGCGCATTGCCCTTTTAAGTATTTTGACACCACTCTAAGTACACTGCCCTTTTAAGTAGATCACCAAGTTGAGACAGCCCCTGCTGCTAGAAAGCTCCCTCCTGTCCTGATCCCTGTTATGTCCCCCCAACCTGCTCTATGGAGATAGGGTAAGCAGGGGGAGGGGGACACCCTGACATTAGCACCCCTCTTTCTCTCTCTCTCTCCTCCTCCCCCGCCCAGCAAGCAGGAGGCTCCCAGGAGAATCTCCAAGGCAGAGGGCAAGAGAAGTACATGGCAGTGTGGGGAGGGACAGCTGTACTGCCTGGCAATTGATAGCCTGCTGGGCAGCTGCTGCACAGGGAACTTAAGGGAGCAGGAAGCTGATAGAGGGAGCTGATGTGGACGCTGCCGGTACACCCTGGTTCCAAGCCCCCACCAGCTAGCTCCAATGAGCTGCTCTTTCTGCAAGCAGTGGACAAAGCAGGTGGCTGCCAAACAATGTTATAAGGGAGCATTGTGCAACTTTAAACAAGCATGTTCTCTAATTGATCAGCAACATAACAATGTTAACCGGGACAATTTTAAGTGAGGAGTTACTGTATTGTTAATAGTCTCTATAGCCCACACTGTTTGGCCTCTAATTGTGGTAAATCCTGTACAAACATATAGTAATTGGAACCGCCAAGTCAAATCCTGGCAAGACCTCTCCATTAAGAGGTGATTTATACTACAAGAAAGTTGTTTTAAGAACTCATTTCAAATCCTTCCATGGGGTCATTGGATTTGTCCTCTTAAGGAATTAGCAGGAGATTTAGCCCCCTTAAAACCATAGATGGACAGATGTCCTGGGATCTCCGAACGTTCATAGCTTCCACTTGTGCAGGTATAATGTTGTGCCTGTGTATTTGCATGCACAAAGAAATGTGGGTGCAAGTAGCAGCAGTTGTCTGTTTGACAACAAACAGACGAGCTTAGTGGTTTACAACAGCAATTTATCTGTCCTATATGTATTTGTATATGTTCAGCGTTTGTAAGGTTCATTGTATGTTATTTTCTAAGCACATCAGAGGAAGAAGGGGAACTGGGTAAAGGGGCATGTCTTGATTTTGGGGAAAATAAGTGCAATGCTATTAAAGTAGCACATCCCCTTAACTTTATTAAGGATAATGAAAAGCTGCTTATCTGCGTGTCTGGGTGCAGTGTGACCTGAAGAAACATAGTAAGATTACTCAAACTCTACTTTAGTCAAAGTATACATTTTGTGTTCTCTGTGTGTGTTTTTTTTTACTTGTTAAATTAACTTTCCCAAAAGCCTTAGTCATCTGCAGTCTCTGGAAACCTGATCCAGACTTAGACAGAAGCTCAGCCATATACATTTATTGAAGCAGGCTGCAAAGTAATTGTTTAGTGTCTGTCATAATATTTCATTCCCGGTATTCTCCACTATTTATTCCTAATAGAACAGTTTGCTATTGCGTCTGTACTTAGATAAGTATTTCCTAACTCTGCTTTATTGCATAGAAGTGTCTGCCTAATCCTTTTGAGACTGTGGGCTACTTAAAAGTTTGTGAAAATACTTTAAACCAGATGTTTAAATCTGTGTGACTAGTACTACACTTCTGTTCAACCACTACTTCAGTGAAAGACTAGTTAAGACTATTTAACATCTAAAAGAATTGACTCTTGATATGTTATCCATATCTCACCACAATACAGAAGCATAGAGGCATGCCTACTTGGTAGACATTTTGCTTGCTCCTTGTTTTGATGCCGCTATCATTCCATAGGGGTATGAGAGCATTCCACATGCAGAGCTGGCCTTGGCTATGTGATGGATAATCTCCTCATCAATTGTGGTATTCTGAGATAGCATACTCTGTGGGTAGCAAAAATTCTCCACAGACCTGTGTAGCCAATGATTTTAGTTTATTATTCATTTTATTGTGTGATGGTATGATTGATCAAAATGTTTGTCATATATAATCATTGTATGTTAGAGTTAATTTTTAGGATTATAAAAGTATAAGATTGATCAGTATTTAGAAGAATCATGTATTAGACATAAGACAAGCTGAAATTCAAGAACTGATAGGCCGAGGCCTGCAAGATTTTTAGCTTAGCTATTTTAGGCCTTGGAGACAAGAAATGATGACATAAGCCAGTGATTGAAAAATAGCCTGATGCTTGAAGATTATTTGGGGCGGGGGGAAGGTACCAAGTGGTGGTAATTCACAAAATCACCCAAAAGATTAATATTAGATAATAAAAATATTGTAAAGGTGCATCTGTCTCTGAAATGTGTCTTTAACCACAGGATACAGGTTCTGCGTCAGTGCCAATGAGACTAAAGGGACTTACACAGCCTATAGAAAACTGGGGTCTCAAGTTTCCAGGGAACGCTGAGCAATAAGAGAAAAGAGGGTTGACCTTTTATGGACATGCACAAAATGTAGGTATAGACAGAATCATATTATAAAAATGAGATTCCCATAATGGGAAAATCGAGCTCCCTATGGGAGACTCCAGCAGGAACCATCCCTCTACTGTTGCTCAAACTATGAGCGACCCATCAGACCCAAACACTGTTGTTAAGGATGGGAGCATAACTATATTTGTAACTTGTGTATAGGTTTGTACAGAATTTCTGTATACTTGGGTAATAACTTTAATTGTAACTTTTTAATAAAACTTATAAAACAGACTAGACCTTGCACTTATGAATGTATGTGTGGTCACTACCCTTGGTCTACGTGTTCCTAGAGACTCTAAATCTAAAGCAAGTAGCAGAGGTAATTTTCACTCTACTAGGCTTGAAACTGTAGGTGCCAGAGCTGAACCCATGGTGGTGTAATACCACATTACAAAATTCACTTTAAATAAATAAAAGGATACACCTGAAAGGAGTGTTGATCTTAGCATCACCTTCCACAGGTTGCTACAGTATTTCAGTTTTCTTTAGACTGATTGTGAAATCAAAGTGCATGAGCAAAGTGATCAGTTATAAACTGAATGTCATCAGTTGAGCAAGCAAGCAGTGCACAGTCATTAGCAAATAAAGGCTTCTTAATGAGTAAATCTGCCTCTTCTGCATAAGCACGGAAGCATTGCTCCTTGAATGTCTTCCCGTCAGTGGATAAATACTCCATCAATGTCATGAGATGCATCCATGAGCATAGCCAAACAAAGGACAGAAGAGTGGAAGCAAACACACAACCTTGTTTGGAGCTATTGGTGACAGGAAAGGGATTTGGTGGTCCCAGCTCGTGCCATGGCCCCAGGCCTCACTGAACATTTACAAATGCATAGCTAGAAAACAGTCATGCTTACCTGTGTGTTAACTTAAAATCTAATATCTATTTTGATTATGCTAAGAATGTGTTTAGACTTTTATACAATACTTGTAGGATGCTGCATGTATTGGTCTCACTTATAACCTCTATAGGCATGGTATAAAGTTATATTGAGTATTTGCATTGTAAACCTCTGTAATTTGGGTAACTCGCCAAACAGGACTGTCATAACCTATTCCCAGATTTGGACCTTAGCGTCCAAAATATGGGGGTTAGCATGAAAACCTCCAAGCTTAGTTACCAGCTTGGACCTGGTAAAGCTGCCACAACCCAAAAAATTAAAGTGTTTTGGGGCACTCTGGTCCCCCCCAAAACCTTCCCTGAGGACCCCAAGACCAAAATTCCTTGAGTCTCACAACAAAGGGGAATAAACCATTTCTCTTCCCTTCTCCCTTCCAGGTGTTCCCTCCCTGGGTTCCTGGAGAGATACACAGAAGCAAGCTCCATGAATCTAAACAGAGGGATTCCACCCTCCCTGTTTCTAGTCCTGGAAATAGGTACCGAGAGAGAGAGCCAAGCTCCCCCCCACCCCCCTCCTTCACCCAGAGAGAATGCAAAGTCAGGCTAGTAAATCTAACACGCACAGATTTCCCCCTGACTTCTTCCTCCCACCAATTCCCTGGTGAGCTACAGACTCAATTCCCTGGAGTTCCCCACTAAAGAAAAACTCCAACAGGTCTTAAAAAAGAAAGCTTTATGTAAAAAAGAAAAATACATAAAAATGGTCTCTCTGTATTAAGGTGACAAATACAGGGTCAATTGCTTAAAAGAAATATGAATAAACAGCCTTATCCACAAAGAATACAATTTAACACATTCCAGCAACTACACACATGTAAATACAAAAAAACAAACCTATGGTCTTCCTATCTTTGTACTTACAACTTGGAAACAGAAGATTAGAAAAGCAGGAAACAGAAATCCTCTCATAGCCGAGAGAGAGACAGGCACAAGACAAGAACAAAGGACTCACACACAAACTTCCCTCCACCCAGATTTGAGAAAGTCTTGTTTCCTGATTGGTCCTCTGGTCAGGTGTTTTAGGTTACTGGTGTTACCCCTTTACAGGTAAAAGAACATTAACCCTTAGCTATCCGTTTATGACAAGGACAGAAAGCATTGATTAAAGTAAAATACTTGTCCTGCATACAAGATGTCCCATTGAAGCAACTGAGATATAGCATCAAAGGGCAGAAACCCTGTTGACTGACTGCATTGCTAACTCCATCCAGGAAGGAGGAACCTATGCATGAACTCATCCCATCAGTTTGTGCTCTGGAGTGGAGGGGATAAAAATCCCTGACAAAGAGAAACTGAATCTCTTCTATGCTATCTGGACTACGAGGAGCAAAGATTCCAAACATAAGCAGAGAGACCCCTGTGCAGCTTAGTGTGGTTTAGCCCTGAAAGGTGTTTTGAATTGAGATGACTACAACTGTCACCTTTTGAATTAGACTGAAACTCATTTGTGTATATATGCTTGCTTGCTTTAACCTGTAAATAGCTCTCCTTTCTTTTTCCTAGTTAATAAACCTTTAGTTAGCTTAGTACAGGATTGACTATAAATGTTGTCTTTGGTGCGAGATCTAAGATACAAATTGATCTGAGGTAAGTGACTGGTCTCTTGGGACTAGGAATTGCCTGAATATTTTGTGATCTTTGCTGTAAGTGACCATTTATCATATAGTCCAGCTTTTCTGGGTTGCAAGATAGACTGGTGTGTCCAAAGGGACTGTCCATTATAAGACTATTATAGTACTTTAGGAGTTTACATTTGTTACTGGATTGGTGAAATCTAATTCTAGAACATACAAGCAATTTGGGTTATCTGCCCAGCTTTTTGACAGTCGATTGTGAGCCACTCCAGGCAATGTGACAACATCTTACCATTTTCCACTATTCTGGCTCTCATCTCATCATGGAAGGACTAAATGACAGAAATGAACATTGCAGGGCAGCCAGCGAGGAGCAAAAGTCACCAGAATCCCTCATGATTTACAGAAGCTTTAGTGAAGTTGACGACCACCATAAAAAAAAAAAATCATGTCTTTGCTCCAAATAAGTGGAAACTTTTTTTAGTTTATTTCTCAGTCATTCTTCCAACATTTCTAAGAAAGCAATTAATGCTCTTCCACAATGCCCATTACAAGTAGAGCTTGCACTTGTCTCCTATTTTGAGACAATAACAACAATCAAGCAGCAATGTCACAAGGGAAAGCACCTGCACCAGATGGCAGTCCAGCAGAGATCTGTAAGCAGGGTGACTACCATACTGCAAGGCGTCTCACATGGCTCTTCTGCATTATCTGGGAGCAAGAATCACTGCCACAGGACTTCAAGGATGCTGATGTTGTCTACCTCTATAAACATAATGGTGATAGGGCAAACTGCGGTAATCATTGTGCATTTCCCAACATCATGTTGTGGCGGGGGGTGGAGGGGAGAGGAATTCTTGCACAACTCATAACGGGTAGACTTAACACAGTCTGGATCTCAGTGTGGATTTTGGTCTGGTCAGGGCACTGTAGACATGAGATTTGTACTTAAAGCAAAAATTCCCACTTTCTTTCTTTAATGGTTACACTTAGTTTCTCAAGTTTGACACAGTGACTCTTTTCTGTGTAGCTCTTTTAGTATAAATATTTACTGAGTTCTGCAGAGGAAACTGATTTTAGAACATGCTCCCTTGTTGAAATGGTTGCTATGTTCCTCAGGCTTCTGTGAGTTCCTCTAACTAACCACTGTCCCAGGCTACTTAGATGTCCATCAGAGCGATTTTCTGACACAGGCTGCTGTTGCACTTTTAAAATGAAACACAAGTTATTTTCTCGATTCTGAGTATTGACCTGAACTATGCAAATATTAGCTGAGGGGGCTGCTCAGATTTATCAGCTGCAGCTCTTTTTCTGCCACTTCCTGCCAGCCTACCCTCCCTTCTTTTTGCTCTGCTAAGTACAAGTGCCTTGGGAGGCAGGCTGGGTAGTGGGGATAGGAGAAGTGGGCTCCAAAGGAGAGATGAAGCTCTGCATGATGTGGACTTTGGGGATGTTTGTGGCATGGCGGATTGACTGGGGCTTTGGAGTCACATAGGGCTTCTGCAATGAAGTGCGGGGGAGGAGTGCAGGAGATCGCGCTGATTCAGCACAGAGACATTAGCACACCAAGATCGTGCTGTAGTACTAGTAAATTGATACATTGGCGAATTGAGGTAGCAGCATTGGATACTCTTCACCTGCTGACATCTTGGCAGAGAAGCACTGGGCTATCCCCACCTCAAGCTGCATGCACAGTCCTAATCATCCATCCTTTCTCCATCCCATCCACACTGGTCCCCTCTGCCTCCTCCCTCATGCCAGCTACAGCTATACATTTATAGCAGGGAGTGAAGAAAGGCAGTAACATAGAATGGGATTACATTTAAGAGGGACAGATCAGTTGAGACATGTCCATTTTGCATTAACAGGTTTCTCTGTCTTAAAAAAATGCTGATAAAAAGATAATTGGATTGATGTTCTGGTATGCTCTGTGTGATTCACTGATCTGAGCAGATGAGGGGTACAATCCCAGTATTACCAGTTCTCACAATATTTGATGTCTCTGAAAGCACCAGCTCCTTCAGATACATGATTGTGTGAATCTCGCTTGGTGGGTGGTTATTTAAAACATCTAGTTCTTGTAGTTGGGGGAGGAGAAGCTTGAAAATGTGACTTCTAAAGGCTCAGAAAAAATGGAATCCCAAATAGTTAGATGTGCTTTTTCAATGTCAATTTTAAAGTTAATCATTATTTCTTTTTGTGGGGTGGAGGTGCTGATTCATAACTTTTGAATGTTTGGGGTTGCATTACTGGTCGGTCTTTTACCTCTTGAAACAGGGCAGCCCAGGCCCCCATGAGAGTTTTGGGGCCTCTGGAGCAGGGTCCTTCACTCGCTCCGGCGGCCCTGGACAAACTCTCGCTTCTTCTGCTCTGGGTCTTCGGCGGCAATTCGGCGGCTGGGGAATCCTTTTGCTCTGGGACCCGCCACTGAAGTGCCCCGAAGACTCGCGGCAGGGGGTCCTTCCACCCCGGGACGCACTGCCGAAGTGCCGGGTCTTCAGTGGCAATTCGGCGGTGGGGATTCCCCGCCGCCAAAGTCCCCAGGCCCCCTGAGTCCTCTGGGCAGCCCTGCTTGAAAATGTAACCGTGTATATGTTCACGGTTTCCTGCTGTTGCTGACGCTCTCCTCTTCCATTCGCAGCTTCTCTTTTCCCCCTCCCAGCCATTGTTTGGTAGCTGTGGAATAGACTCTTCCCTTTGGTCACTAACTCCAAGTGCTACTTCTAGAAGTACCAGTTTAACAAAAAAAAGAGGGGATTGACCATTTTAAAATGAAAGCAGACTGAAGGGTTTTAAAAAGTCCCTCCTTCAGTCAGATTTAATAAATGAAGGGGGAAAAGGAAATGAAATGAACTGAAGTTTAAAATGGAAGTTAGAAAAAGAAGTGAAGGAAGTTTCATTACACTTAGGACAAGGAAAGATAACTTTCCTTGTCTCTCACTTGTATGTGACTAAAAACTAGACTCCTAAAATCTGAATTTTAAAATCACTTAAACATTATTTTGAATGTACAGAGAAGGTACAAAGGGTGGGTTACTCTTTAAAAGATGAGGAGTGATGTTTATTAAGTGTCTAGAAGCCAGATTTTAGGGGCATTTAGGTGCCTGAAGATGCAGATAAGTGCCTAGTGGGATTTTCAGAAACAGTCTCTTCGGGTTCCTAAATACCATTTGAAAATCTGGCTCAAAGTGGTTTAAGTACTTTTGAAAAGTTTATACATGATCCTTAACTGCTTCTCACTAAAACACCTACTGTAGTTCTTTTTACACTTGGCTATTTGGTATTGAAGAGCTGAGTATCTTAAATTAAAAAGAGGTTACTAGAAGTTTCTCATTTAAAGTAGCACCTGCCAATCTGTATTGAGGAAAAAGTGTTTGATTTTGACTGAGTTAAAATTATACTAATAGGTCTTCAGACAAAAACTATCTTGAACCTCAACATTGTAGTTCTCATCTATAAATGTTTTTATTTTACAGGGGCCAGCTACCTGTGTTGCCTTCTCAAGAACTGGGGACTTTTTTGCTTCTGGAGGGTCAGATGAACAGGTGTGTGATGTATCTGCCTAATCTGACATCGCTAAACTCTGTTTTCTAGATTCTTGATGTAATTGAGTGAACAGAAAATGTGATTAATTATGATGCAGAAAAATCAAGTGTTTGTGGAACTATGTAATTTGGGGAGGAGGGGATAAATTAGCTTTAGCACAGATGACCTTTTAAGATGATAGCATTTGAAATTTGGCTAAAATTGAGAAAGTTGCATGTCTAAGGTTAGGGAATGAAATATAGATGGAATATCTTCTCTGGAGCATTTGTAAAGTAAAGGGCTCTCTAAGCGTCACCCCAAGAGGTCAGTCAATATTATACCCATTCCTCATGAATAAACTGAGGTACACTAAGGGTTGTTGTTCAAACAGTTTGAGAATACCAGTTTTGCGGTATAACTCAAGGACCTTGGCTTGCAGGGTGAAGTTCTGGCTCTATTAAAGTTTTGCTGTTGCCTTCAGTGGGATATCACTCTTTTTCCTCTGACCACTTGAGAGATTGGCTAGGCAGGCATGTGTGGTGGGGGTAGGTGACAGTTGTTTTGCAAGTTTTCATTCTCTTACGCTCTTTGTGTTGGTCTACATTCCTTATTAATGTTCCTTTATAATAGCTTCTGATTATCTTGTTCCCCGTTGTCTATATGAGGCTTATATCAACATATAAGCCCCATGCGTCTGAATCCCTTTGAATTGGCTTGCTCTATTCCTTAGCTTGCTTTCTTCAATGTTATGCTCTTAAGGATAAAAAAAATTCTACCCTCAACTCATGACATAGTTTATCTGTCCCATCCCTTCTCCCCCTGCCTCTGAAGCACTGCTAGGAAATGGAACATGTATTTTTGTAAAGGTTACTTTACTACTTCAATAAGATCTTTTTTTTTTTTTTTTTTTAGCCTTTAGACAGCATCTTTTGAGGCACTGATCTGATTACTTCCCCCCCCCCCTTTTTCTTGCATTGTTAAATAATGAGTAATTGTATTAAGGTTTTACTTGTAGTTTTGCTTTCGAAATAATTACCTAACTCTGTGTGTTTATAAAGAGATTAATAGAAATGACAAGCTGGCTGTATTGTGGCTTTTCTGTTAATATTGACTTTTTTCTGAAGAAACTGAGATAGTGTTGAAAGCTGTAGTAACGATACACTTCAGAAACAGTTATCACATAAAAAGATGCCTGTAAGTGACTTCTTTAATACATCTCAATTTCCAATTTAAAGTAATATGAAGAAAGTGGACACTATTAGCTATTTTTCTCTCCATTACATAACTGGATGACTTGTGTGGTAACCTGGATATGTGGTGGTTTTTCCCCTTTAATTGTAAGTTGCAGAGGTTTCTTGGATTCCTTTATTTGGCTTTGAATTTGTATATTTTTTCATATGAGGCAATCTCTGTTGTATCTGGCAGCTAGACCTTTTTTTTTCCTCTCAGATGACATTTCTCATGTCTAGAAATATCTCTTGCTACTGGTAAGCTGGGAAACTAAATTATGACACTTGATCTTTTCTTTTTTCCAAAAGGTCCTACTCATCTAGCTTTTGTAGTAGCAAGTTCCTATATAACTTCCAGTTTTAGACCTTTTTGAAAAATCCTCCCTTCTGGCTGTAATTTTCTGTACTTAATATCAGCAAAAAGGTGATTTTGTGAGAGTGTATGTGCATGTGCAAAACTTTAATGCAAGGAGGAAGAAAATAACTCTTAAACTGTGTATATATTTAAAGTCTTCTGCACATGTCTGTTATGAATGTGTTCAGTAAAATTTTCCTCTAAGGTTAGAATTAAAATGCTATTTGTGGAAGTTAAATACATAATGCCTATAGCCTGATCCTGCAAAGTTTTATACATATGCTTGACTTTATGGTCTGAGTTATTCTGTGTGAAATTAAGCCTGGGTATAAGTCTTTTGGGGGCTTTAGGTTATACACAAAGGTATCTTTCTATTTTGGCTACTGTTTCAAGCTGCACAATAAGTTTCTGTAACTATGGAAGTATAATGTGAAATACGATTAATATTTCTAAAAACATGGAAATAAAACTGTAAACAATTTTTTACACCACAAATATTTTTGGTATTTAATTAGTAGCTAAAATAGACTCCACAAATGTTAAACCCACAGATACTTAAAAGTCCTTTTATTTGTTGACTAGCTTAAAATATTTTAAACATGTACCAATTTAAATAGGAATTCACTGTCTTAAGGAATTCCTTTCCCTCCTCCCTGTTCATTTTCATATGTTCAAATGGTCAGTTTATGAAGAGAAGCCAGATTTTTTTTGTCTTGGCACTCTCCAAAAGTATTTACAGTGGATAAGTAATTTATTATGGAGAGAAGTTGCTTGTTAGGATTCATTTTTGGTAGACAGTATATTTCCATAAGTCTCATTTTACTTTGCCAACTAAGCCCTCTTCTCCTGAGTGCTAATCCATAGGTAATAAAGTAAGTATTGGTAGTTAGGTCCATTCCTGAAGATTAATATAATGTAAAATTATAACTTCTCAGTGGATTTCTTAGTAGTATTCAAACATTTTTAGTATTACCTAGTTAGCAGTCCAGTTCCAGGGGATACTTGACCAAAGGGAGGTCAGAAAAGGCCATTATCTTTTGAGAACTCAAATGATGGGCTTGGCTTGTCCACACAAACAATTTTGCAGTTTCCTGGGTGTGACTCTACTTCTTACTAGCCTTTTGTGGACTGACTGAACAGGTGGACGTTGTTAATGCATGTTAACACGCTCTGGTCTAGTCCCATTTCATTGAGGAGTAGATCAAAGCACATTAACATATTGTTAATACGCATCAGTAGGGTCCAGACAGGCTAGTCCATGGCAGACTAGTTGTGGGATAGATTCACGCCCCATCTTGCAGCAAAGTAAAGTTTATGTAGATAAGCCATATATAACTTCTCTATTGAATACAATCTTTCTGATTTTGCCAAAGCCTATTATATTGCTCTTTGCTGGCAAAGCTTTCCTCTCAGAACACTGGGTGTGCTGACACTTTTTTCCAGACTGCTAGCAAAATGAATGTATATATGTAAATTGAGATTTTTAAAAGGATTAATTTTAGCCAGCTGGTTTTTATTCTGCAGGTGATGGTATGGAAAACTAACTTTGATGCTGCTGATTATGGAGATATATTGAAAACTCAGAAGTATGCCACTAATGTAACAGGAACTCTTCACCATCTGGTAGGTCAGACCATCTTACATTTAACACTGATGATTATTGTTGATGTTTTGACTTCCCTAGTTTACCTACCTATATAATATATTTGAGAGGAGACACTAGTTTTTCTTTGAAGCTTTGCAGGAAGAGCTATCTTCTCTCTTCCCTACCAGCTGATCTCCCTGTTTCAAGTCATTACCAAGTGAAGCTAAATTCTAATCAAGTGCCTAATAATAGCTCGTGAAATCTGCGTGAGCACCGCTCACCGATAATCTTTCTAACACTTTTTTAGCTTTTGCGTATATTGTGAGCCAGCTATTTCCCTTTTCAATGTGAAAACTCAGAGGATGTTTGATTAGCATTACCTACACCTTATGAGGTGTCTGGCTGCATTTCAGGCTGCATCTCATTCTCCAGCATTAACTTAAGTTACAGAAAGTCTGTTTTACTGATGAGGCTGGTATTGTTTCTGATTACCCCATAAAAAGTGCAATTAAAGAACTGGATGAATAATATGGCCTTAGAAAGGGAAATATATAAGCAATAACCTGAATAGAATTGCTCTTAATAATATAATTACCATCTGGATGTTTCATTTAAAAGAAAACAAAACATATTAGCAGCAACTGAAGTCTAGTCTTATGAATAAATCCATTAGGCTTGTGTCAGAATTGCTAAAATATTTTTTGTAATAAGAATAGAAGAAAGGCCATGCTGGATCAGACCAATGGCCCATCTAGTTCAGTAGCCTGTCTCCCCATAGTGACTGGTGTCAGATGCTTCAGAGAGGGTGAAGAGAACAGGTCAATTTATCAAGTGGTCCATCCCCTGTCATTCAGTCACAGCTTTTGGCAGTCAGACTTAGGGACACCAAGAGCATGGGATTGGGTCCCTGACCATCTTGGCTAATATCCACTAATGGTCCTATTCTCCATGAACTTATCTAAATCTCTTTTGATCCCAGTTATGTTTTTGGCCATCGTGACATCCCCTGGCATCAAGTTCCACAGGTTGTGCGTTGTGTGAAGAAGTACTAATTTGTTTGTTTTAAAGCTGCTGCCTATTAATTTCATTGAATGAACCCTGATTCTTGTTTTATATGAAGCAGTAAATAACTTTTTTTGCCCCTCACACTGTTCATAATTTTAGAGCCATCTATCATATCCCCTCATAGTTGTCACTTTACTAAAATGAACTAGAGGATTTTAGACTATTAATGTCTTCCCTAATTTCAGATGGCCTGCCATCACCAACCCCTGCTGCCCTTTCACTCATTAAAAGCAGTGTGTCACTGCAAAAGAAGCAAGTGTACCAGGCAGATCCTTCCGTCTCTATACTCAGCCCTCTCTTCTCCCATCTCCTCTCCCGCCCCAGAGTTCCAGTGGCCACTGGTTGTGCTCATCGTTGTTGTATGCATGCTTGTGTCTGGAAGATCAGCTCTTCATTCCATGTTAAAAGTAGTTGCAGTCACTTCAGTTCCTTTCTTTCTCATGAGACAGGTGAGACTTCTTTGCTCGACTGGACAGAGGAGCAAGGGGAAGTAACACTTCCAGGGAAAGCATCATAATCTATCTGTTAAAGTTGTTGCATTCTAAATATTAGACCAGTAGAAATTGCATATACTGGAGTGAAGCATAACTAGATTCAGAGTGAAGTTTTAGTATGAGGCCTAGTGACAGTGAAACTTTTAGGAAAAATATTATACCATTGCACCATGTGGGAAGAAGTGGCATGGTGTTTAACCACCATGTCTACTTCACTTGCTGTGACCATGGTTAGAAGACATCTTCGTTAAAAACAGTCAGGTGCCTTTCCATGCTAGCACTACAGCTGGTGGAACTGCATAGGGGTTAGTAAGAGTGGAAGTTAAGAAAAACACTAGCTGACACAGTCTGAGAATGGATAGTCCATTAAAACAATTCAGGACTTCCATGCTATATCACTGTGATTCCAACCACAGTGTAAATTGTTGTATCACGGGAATTGATTAAAATATGTTCTGGCATTGCCATGTGGATGAGAGACTGCTCTGATTCTTAGCAGAACAGTGGACCTTCAGATGAAATCTTTGCCCCATTGAAATCAGTAGCAAACCCCCCTTGACTACAGTGGTTGCAGGATTACACTCATGGTCTTCAGGGTTGTCACTGTTCTTACCATGTGTATAACAATCATACTGTGAACAGGTGAATTGCAACCTACTTATAAATATAGTGAAGGCAGGACCTATACAAGTGCTTTATCAGTGGATTTGCTACACGTAATCAAAATTATGGTCCTGTTCTTTTTGTTTCAAAATAAAATGCTCAACAGCCTCAGTTTTCAGTATCCTGATATACATTGGGTTACTAAGAGTATTTCATTTTAAGAATCCATAGTTCTCCTGTTATAGGTTGGATTGTAAGAGGATGAGAGGATATTAAATACATTTTTCCTTGTGAAGAGCCCAAGTGCTGATTTAAATTCCATAGGTTGTCTAGCTTTAAAATTGATGTGAAATGGTCTGTAAAGCATAGCAGGTATGGTTCTTGAAAAGAGGTTAATGATTCTGGAGGTGATTTGATTTATTATTTTAAGTGATGTAAATAGCTTGAACGCTGAGCCCTAGTTTCCGTAACATTGCACTTGCACATCAGTTTGACAACTTCTTATCCTTAAATGTTAGTTTTGGATAATACTTTCTTTAAAGGTAAAATCTGAGTTTTTTTTTAAGCACTTTCTTATAACTCTAGTTTGTTGCAAGCATTAAAACTGAGGTATATTCAGCCTCCCTTATATGTAAGGGCTGTGTTTTGTCTTAGGCAAGCTAGAGTGGTTTAAAAACAAGATATTTCTGCAGATAAATTTTATTATGATTTTAAGAGGTTATAGTTTCCTTTCTCCCCTCATCCTTGTGCTCAACGCACCTCTCAAAAAATTTACAAAATCAAACTTTAAAACTGCAGTTTTTGCTTTTCTCATAAGTAGCTTTTGTTTTCCAGATTAAGAACAATAACTTCACCCACTATAAAGGGAAGCTGTTTAATCTTTTCCACCTCTGCTGCATGACTGTACTGAGTATTTTTTGTTTTTTTTAAAAAGGCTGTCTGCAGAATCCTTGAACCTTGTTACCAAGTTATCCCTTCAAGGGTTATTGTCAATTATTCCTTACCAATACTGGGGATACACTTAGGCATTATACTTCAGTACTTCCTGTGTCATTTTGCCTTTAGCCTAAATCAATAAATGTGTTTCCTAATGAGTTTGGGCTACAAAGTCCTGCTACTTTATTAAGCATTGTGAAAACATGTATTATGACCAAAGTAGGGGTAATGTAAACAAAAACAGATAGCTCTTCTGATAGCCTCTTTGAGAGAGGAGAAGCAAGTTAACACGAGTGATGGATATAAGAAACGAGTGATTGCATGTTAAATTATGCATGATGCTTCTATCTTCCTACTACTCTTTGCAACAGACTACTTGAGATCAAATTGTCCTGACATTGAATCATTGTGGTGGACTCAAAACAGAACTTGATCTAAAAATGACTTCCATTCTGATCCTGATGGTAGGGGGGAATAAAATTGCTGCATCGTTTATAAGATACAGTTTTATAAGATATCAGCTAGTTGAGGCCTAGGTTGGATATTAGGAACACTATTTCACTAGGAGGGTGGTGAATCACTGGAATGGGTTACCTAGGTAGGTGGTGGAATCTTCATCCTTGGAGGTTTTTAAGGCCTGGCTTGACAAAGCCCTGGTTAGGATGATTTAGTTCGTGTTGGTCATGCCTTGGGCAGGGGGTTGGATTAGATGACCTCCTGTGGTCTCTTCCAACCCTAATCTGCTATGATTTTGTGACCCAGACTTTAGGGACCTGGGCTATAAAGGAAGGATGGGCTCCACCTAAATCAAAATGTAACCCGGTTGCTGGCATGTAAAATTAAAAAGATTGTAGAGGAGTTTTTAAACTAAGGGCTGACGGAAAGCCAACAGGTGCATGAGAGCACATGGTTCAGACAGACACATCCCTGAGGGGAGGCTCTATTAAAGGGGGTTTTCTATATTCTAGCAAAGAGGAAAAGATAGAATTTGATAAAGTACAGGTAGGGGTTGAAGATAAATAGTCCAATGAAAGACTGTCGAGGAAGCCTCTGGTAATTGGCTGAGCCTTAATCCGTGGACGGGGCATTAACTCAGGCCAGGGCTTTATAAGCTGCGCACAAGCGACCAGGGGCTGCTAATAGGGAGTTTTGCAAGGGAGTTCTCCAGGTGAAGGAAGAGCAAATACAGCATCTGTGGGGTAAGTTACTGTCTGGTGTGTGTGTGTGTGTGTGTGTGTGTGTGTGTGTTTTTTTTTGTTTGGGGGTTACCTGCTGTGTGATGTGTGCTGAGCTTGTGTTTGTCAGTCTGTCTGTTTGTTTGGTTGTTTTGAAGGACTGTGTGCTGTGACTGGCAGTTGGAAGCTGTGAGCTTCAAAGGAAAGTTTGGAAGCTCAAAGCCTCTGGTAATTGGCTGAGCCTTAATCAATGGGTGGGGCATTAACTCAGGCCAGGGCTTTATAAAGCCGTGCACAAGCGACCAGGGGCTGCTAACAAGGAGTTTTGCGAAGGGAGTGGGGGTCCCTTGTTGGTCCTACCTGTTCCCTTGTAGTCCCCTTAAAACCTATAACCCAAACCATATTCCAAAACCCCTTTCTTTAAACCACCCTTTCATTAACTAGGAGACAATGCAGGCAGAAGCCCAGCAGCAGAGTGGGGGCTATCCAGTTTATTACACTGAGTGTAGCATGTATGATTACCTGCCTTGTGAGCGGGTGATGTATGTGTGCAGTCGGTGCAAGGAGCTCCTGGCCCTCAGAGACCACGTATGGACTTTGGAGGCCAGGGTGGCGGAACTGGAGGAGCTAAGAGAGGTATGTTGATGAGGCTTTCTGGAACACTGTAGAATTGTCCCACCTCCGCTCAGACAGCCTCTGTGCTGTTGAGGAGGAAGAAAGGCCCAGGGAAGCAGAGCAGTCAATGGGAGCAGAGGGAAACCTTCCCATAGTTGGGACCTTCCTTCCAGATGGTCCTGGGGTTGCCTCTCGCACTGAGGTTACCTCTCAGGGGGAGGGAGCTCCAGTTGCTAGGAAAAGGCAGGTGTTAGTAATGGGAGAGTCGATCATTAGAAACCTAGACAGCTGGGTTTGTGATGACCGGGAGAACTGTATGGTGACTTGCCTGCCTGGTGTGAAGGTTGCGGATCTCTTGAGGCATCTAGACCGACTTATGTATAGTGCTGGGGAGGAGCTGGTGGTCATGGTACATGTAGGTACCAATGACATAGGGAAGGATAGGAGAGATGTCCTGGAAGCCAAATTTAGGCTGCTAGGGAAGAGACTGAAATCCAGGACCTCTATAGTGGCATTCTCAGAAATGCTCCCCGTTCCACGCACAGGGCCAGGTAGGCAAGTAGAGCTTCAGAGTCTTAATGCGTGGATGAGACGATGGTGTAGAGAGGAGGGATTTACGTTCATTAGGAACTGGGGAAACTTTTTTGGGATGGGGGGAGCCTATACAGGAGAGATGGGCTCCACCTAAACTAAAGTGGAACCAGACTGCTGGCACTAAACATTTAAAAAGGTTGTAGAGCAGTTTTTAAACTAGGAGATGGGGCGAAAGCCGACTGCTGCAGAAGAGCATGTGGATCAGACACAGACTTCTCTTAGGGGAGAGTGATGATAAGGAATCTCCAGGTTATAGTCAGGAACAGAGGACGGAAGAGAATAAAGTAAGGGCCGGATCAGATGATAAACAGTCACATAAAAAAGAATCTGGCACATCAGAAAAGGGCAGACAAATAAACAGGGACAAGTTTTTAAAGTGCTTGAACACAAATGCTAGAAGTATAAATAATAAGATGGGTGAACTAGAGTGCCTTGTGATAAAGGAGGATATTGATATATAATAGGCATCACAGAAACCTGTTGGACTGAGAGCAATCAATGAGACACAATCATTCCAGGGTACAAAATATATCGGAAGGACAGAACAGGTCGTGAAGGGGGAGGAGTGGCACTATATGTGAAAGAAAATGTAGATTCAAATGAAGTAAAAATCTTAAGCGAATCCACATGTTCCATGGAATCGCTATGGATAGAAATTTCGTGCCCTAATAAAAATATATCATTAGGAATCTATTATCGACCACCTGACCAGGACAGTAATAGTGATGATGAAATGCTAAGGGAAATTAGAGATGCTATCAAAATTAAGAACCCAATAATAGTGGGGGATTTCATTTATCCCCATGTTGACTGGGAACATTTCACTTCAGGACAAAATTCAGAGATGAAATTTCTCGATACTTTAAATGACTGCTTCATGGAGTAGCTGGTACGGGAACCTACAGGGGGAGAGGCAACTCTAGATTTAAACCTGAGTGGAGCGCAGGAGCTGGTTCAAGAGGTAACTATAGCAGGACTGCTTAGAAATAGTGACCATAATACAATAGCATTCAACATCCCTGTGGTGGGAAGAACACCTCAACAGCCCAACACTGTGGCATTTAATTTCAAAAGAGGGAACTATACAAAAATGAGGGGGTTAGTTAAACAAAAGTTCAATGGTACAGTGACTAAAGTGAAATCCCTGCAAGTTGCATGGGCTCTTTTTAAAGACACCATAATAGAGGCCCAACTTCAATGTATACCCCAAATTAAGAAACACAGTAAAAGAACTAAAGAGCCACCAGAGCTTAACAAGCATGTAAAAGAAGCAGTGAGAGATAAAGACTTCCTTTAAAAAGTGGAAGTCAAATCCTCGTGAGGCATATAGAAAGGAGCACAAACACTGCCAGCTTAAGTGCAAGAGTGTAATAAGAAAAGCCAAAAAGGAGTTTGAAGAACTGCTAGCCAAAAACTCCAAAGGTAATAACAAAATGTTTAAGTGCAGAAGCAGGAACCCTGCTAAACAACCAGTGGGACCCCTTGACGATCGAAATACAAAAGGAGTGCTTAAAGACAATAAAGTCATTGCGGAGAAACTAAATGGATTCTTTGCTTCAGTCTTCACGGCTGAGGATGTTAGGAAGATTCACAAATCTGAGCCGGCTTTTGTAGGTGACAAATCTGAGGAACTGTCATAGATTGAAGTGTCACTAGAGGAGGTTTTGGAATTAATTGATAAACTCAACATTAACAAGTCACCGGGATCAGTTGGCATTCACCCAAGAGTTCTGAAAGAACTCAAATGTGAAGTTGCGGAACTATTAACTAAGGTTTGTAACTTGTCCTTTAAATCTGCTTCGGTAGCCAATGACTGGAAGTTAGCTAATGTAACTCCAATATTTAAAAAGGGCTCTAGAGGTGATCCTGGCAATTACAGACCGGTAAGTCTAGCGTCTGTACCGGTCAAATTAGTCGAAACAATAGTTAAGAATAAAATTGTCAGACACATAGAAAAACATAAACTGTTGAGCAATAGTCAACATGGTTTCTGTAAAAGGAAATTGTGTCTTACTAATCTATTAGAGTTCTTTGAAGGGATCAACAAACATGTGGACAAGGGGGATCCAGTGGACATAGTGTACTTAGATTTCCAGAAAGCCTTTGACAAGGTCCCTCACCGAAGGCTCTTACGTAAATTAAGCTGTCATGGGATAAAAGGGAAGGTCCTTTCATGGATTGAGAACTGGTTAAAAGACAGGGAACAAAGGATAGGAATTAATGGTAAATTCTCGGAATGGAGAAGGGTAACTAGTGGTGTTCCCCAAGGGTCAGTCCTAGGACCAATTCTATTCAATTTATTCATAAATGATCTGGAGAAAGGGGTAAACAGTGAGGTGGCAAAGTTTGCAGATGATACTAAACTACTTAAGATAGTTAAGACCAAAGCAGATTGTGAAGAACTTCAAAAAGATCTCACAAAACTAAGTGATTGGGCAACAAAATGGCAAATGAAATTTAATGTGGATAAATTGTAAAGTAATGCAGATTGGAAAAAATAAACCCAACAATACATACAATATGACAGGGGCTAATTTAGGAAAAAGATCTTGGTGTCATCGTGGATAGTTCTCTGAAGATGTCCACGCAGTGCTCCGAGGTGGTCAAAAAAGCAAACAGGATGTTAGGAATCATTAAAAAGGGGATAGAGAATAAGACTGAGAATATATTATTGCCCTTATATAAATCCATAGTACGCCCACATCTCGAATACTGTGTACAGATGTGGTCTCCTCACCTCAAAAAAGATATTCTAGCACTAGAAAAGGTTCAGCAAAGGGCAACTAAAATGATTAGGGGTTTGGAGAGGGTCCCATATGAGGAAAGATTAAAGAGGCTAGGCCTCTTCAGCTTGGAAAAGAGGAGACTAAGGGGGGATATGATAGAGGTATATAAAATCATGAGTGATGTGGATAAGGAAAAGTTATTTACTTATTCCCATAATACAAGAACTAGGGGTCACCAAATGAAATTAATAGGTAGCAGGTTTAAAACAAAAGGAAGTTCTTCTTCCACAGCGCACAGTCGACTTGTGGAATTCCTTACCTGAGGAGATTGTGAAGGCTGGGACTATAACATTGTTTAAAAGGGAACTGGATAAATTCATGGTGGCTAAGTCCATAAAGGGCTATTAGCCAGGAAGGGTAAAGAATGGTGTCCCTAGCCTCTGTTTATCAGAGGATGGAGATGGATGGCAAGAGAGAGATCAATTGATCGTTGCCTGTTAGCTTCACTCCCTCTGGGGCACTTGGCATTGGCCACTGTCGGTAGACAGATACTGGGCTAGATGGACCTTTGGTCTGACCTGGTACGGCCGTTCTTATGTTCTTATGGGTGAATTTGAGTGCCAGGTATTAAATGAAGATATTGATAGACATCACAGAAATTTGGTGGAACAATGTTAATTACGGTAATATTGGTGTACAAAAATATAGGAATGACAGAATAAGTCGTGCTGGTGAAGGAGTAGCATTATCTGTGAGAGAACATCCTGGGCTCGGGGGAGAGGACACCAAAGAAGCCTCCACAGTAGTATTTAACTTGAAAAAGAGGAAATGTACAAAAATGAGGAAGCTAGTTAAATTGAAATTAAAAGGAACAGTCATGCATGAAATGTCTGCAAGCTACATGGAAACATTTTTAACACATCATTATAGAGGCTCAAATTAAATATATATTCCAAATTAAAAAAATATTAAGAGGACCTAAAATATGCCGCCATGGCTAAACAGAGTTAAAGAAGTGATTAGAGGCAAAAATGCATCCTTTACGAGTTGGAAGTCAGCTCCTACTGAGAAATATAAAGGAGCATAAACTCTGGCTTGTCAAATATAAAAGTATAATTAGTCAGCTCAAAAAAGAGTTTGGAGACCAACTAGCAAACTACTCAAAAACTAACATCAAAAAAATTAAGTACATCAGAAGCAGATAGCCTGCCAAACAACAGTGGGGGCCATTGGATGATAGAGGTACTGAAGGAGCACTCAAGGAAGACAAGGCCATTGTGGAGAAGCTAAATGAATTCTTTGCATCTGTCTTCAGTGCAGAGGGTTTGAGGGAGATTCCCATACCTGCGGAATTAGGTGACAAATCTGAGGAACTATCCCAGATTGAGATGTCAGTAGAGGAGGTTTTGGAACAAATTGATAAATATAACAGTAATAAGTCACCAAGACCAGATGGTATTCACCCAGCAGTTCTGAAGGAACTCAAATATGAAATTGCAGAACTACTAACTGTGGTATGTAACCTATCACTTGAATCAGCTTCAGTTCCAATTACAGGCCAGTAAGCCCAACTTCATTACGAAGTATATAGGTTGAAGCCATAGTAGGGAACAAATTTATCAGACACATAGGTGAATACAGTATAATGGGGAAGAGTCAACATGGCTTTCTTGAAGGGAAATCATGCCTCACCACGTTATTAGAATTCTTTGAGGGAATCAACAAACGTGGATCCAGTGGACATCACTTACTTGAACTTTCAGAAAGCCTTTGACAGTATCCCTCACCAAAGGCTCTTAAGCAAATTGAGCAGTCATGAGATAAGAGGAAGGATCCTCTCATGGATCAGTAACTGGTTGAAAGAGAGGGTAGGAATAAATGGCCAGTCTTCAGAATGGAGAGAGGTAATTGACTGTGTTCCCCAAGGATCTGTACTGGGCTGGTGCTGGCCAATGTATCCATAAATGATCTGGAAAAAGGGGTAAACCGTGAAGTGGCAAAGTTTGCTGGTAATACAAAATTATGCACGACAGCTAAGTTCAAAGTAAACTGCAAAGAGTTACAAAGGAATCTCACAAAACTGGATGCTGGCAATAAAATGGCAGGTGAAATTCACTGTTGATAAATGCCAAGTAATGCACATTGGAAAACACAATCCCAACTATACATACAAAATGATTGGGTCTGACGCCTCGTCCAGACTAGGGGAGGAAAATCGATCTTAGATACGCAACTTCAGCTACGTGAATAAAGTAGCTGAAGTCGAATATCTAAGATCGAGTTACTCACCCGTCCAGACAGCGCGGGATCGATGTCCGCGGCTCTCCGTGTCGATTCCGGAACTCCGTTCGGGTTGATGGAGTTCCGGAATCGATGTAAGCGCGCTCGGGGATCGATATATCGCGTCTAGACTAGACGCGATATATCGATCCCCGAGCAATCGATTTTAACCCGCCGATACGGCGGAGTAGTGTGGATGTGGGCTAAGTTATCTATTATCACTGAAGAAAGAGGCCTTGTAGATAGTTTTCTGAAAATATCTGCTCAAGGTGCATTAGCATTCAAGAAAGCTAACAATGTTAAGAACCATTAGGAAAGGGATAGATAACAAGACAGAAAATACCATAATACCTCTATATAAATCCATGTTATGCCCGCACCTAAATAGTGCATGCAATTCTGGTCACCTCATCTGAAAAAAATATGAGAACTGGAAAAGGTACAGAGAAGAGCAACAAAAATGATAAAAGGTGTAGAACAGCTTCCGTATGAGGAGAGACTGGGACTATTCAGCTTGGAAAAGAGACAACTCAGAGGGAGATATTGTAAGATGTCTATAATATCATGAATGGTGTGGAGAAAGTGATTTATCACTTCACATAACACAAGGACTCTGGGTCACGCAATGAAATTATTAGCAACAGGTTTAAAACAAAAGGAATTACTACTTCACACAAAATACAGTTGACCTGTGAACTTGTTGCCAGAAGATGTTGTGAAGGCCAAAAGGATAACTGGGTTCAAAAAGGAATTTTGTTCTGTTCATTCCCTCTGAAGCATGGGCCACTGTCAGAAGGCAGGCTGCTGGCTAGATGGATCATTGTCTGACCCAGTACAGCCGTTCTTATGTTCTTAAGGTTTGGGTATCTTGGCTCATTTCAGAAATAGAATTCTTGTCTATTTCAGTGCCCTGTCCCACTTCAAGCTAGCACATCTGGAACAGAAGGTCATAAGGAACTACACTAATGGGCATGACATAAAAACCTTGCTAGGTGAAGGAGAGGCATTACGTATTCCCTTTATTTATGCCTTGTGTGAACAAAACTAAAGCTCGTATATGTAACTTGGGCTTGTAAGCTCTAAATGTGTTTGTTTAAATGTGATACCTCAAGTGGGTGAGGTAATATCTTTTATTGGACCATTTTCTGTTTAGTAAGAGGGACAAGCTTTCGACTCAGCTTACACAGAGCTTTTCTTCAGGTTTGGGGAAGCTTGAAAGCTTGTGTGTCTCACTAACTAAAGTTAGTCCAATAAAACATTTTACCTCATCCACCTTGTCTATAATATCCTGGGACCAAGATGGCTACAACAACACTTGATTTAAATGAGTCAATCATAGGTTCTATATGGTAACTTGAAAGCTAAGGTTGTCAAATTAAAAAATAAAAAGCTTTTGTGTCTGAATTACGAACTGGATCAGGTGGTGATGTTAGCAGCATTGCATTAATTCCCTGAGACCCAAATCAGGATCGGGGCGTCACGCTACGTGCTTTGTAAGCTCCTAGGAAGACATGGTTCCAGGCAAAAGCAGCTTAGTTTTAGACCTCAATCCTCTAAACACTTCAGACCTCAGCTTTAAGCATGTGACTAGTGAGTGAAGTCCAAGGGGTACTTACATGCTGTCATGGTATAACCTCCCACTCTGAATCTTAGCGTCCAAAAGATGGGGTACCAGCATGAATTCCTCTAAGCTCAATTACCAGCTCAGTACTTGTAGCGCTGCCACCAACCGGGAATTCCAGTGCCTGGTACACTCTGGTCCCCCCAAAACCTTGCCCAGGGACCCCCAAGACCCAGTCCCTCTGGATCTTAACACAAGGAAAGTAAACCCTTTCCCTCACCGTTGCCTCTCCCAGACTTCCCTTCCATGGGTTACCCTGGAAGATCACTGTGATTCAAACTCCTTGAATCTTAAAACAGAGAGGAAAATGCACCTTCCCCCCTCCTTCTCTCTCTCCCTCCCAGACTCTTCCTGAGAAAGTAATCCTAACACAGAGAGAAAATTAACTTTTCTCTCCCTCTTCCCTCCTTTCTCTCCACCAATTCCTTGGTGGATCCAGACCCAGTCCCCTGGAGTCTCACCAGAATAAAAAAACAATCAGGTTCTTAAACAAGAAAAGCTTTTAATTAAAGATAATTTTTACTGTTTTCTCTATCTTTGTAAATTTAAGATGGAATATGTTACAGGGTCTTTCAGCTATCGACACTGGGAATACCCTCCCAGCCTAAGTATACAGGTACAAATTAAAATCCTTTCAGCAAAATACAAATTTGAACTCCTTCCAGCCAAATACACATTTGCAAATAAAGAGAACAAACATTAGCCTAACTCACCTTATCTACCTAGTACTTACTATTCTGGACATATAAGAGACTGTATCGGAGAGATTGGAGAGAAACCCGGTTGCACATCTGGTCCCTCTGAGCCCCCAGAGTGAACAACAACCAAACTCTAACAGCACACACAAAAACTTCCCTCCCTCAAGATTTGAAAGTATCCTGTCCCCTGATTGGTCCTCTGGTCAGGTGACAGCCAGGCTCACTGAACTTGTTAACCCTTTACAGTCAAAAGAGACATGAAGTACTCCTGTTCTATTAACCCTTAACTATCTGTTTATGACACATGCCTAAAGCTAAGCATGCATGTAAGCAGTTACAGGATGGGAGTCTGGAGAAAGAGTTTAGGACTGGATCCTGCAAATGACTCCAAATGGATCGATGCTTATGCCTGTGAAGAGGCTGCTTGAATCAGTGGGGATCATTGTGGGCACAGGAGGCTGTGCATATGACAGGATGAGGCCCATAGACTGTATTTCCATCTTCTTGGAACATGTGATCTGAAATCTTTAATCCTATAATTTATTCTTCACAGAGAGTTAATTACACTGTCATATTTTCTTGTCAGTATAAAGAAAGCATATTGATGGGAGGTAATTCTCTTACATAGTTGTCATTGACGTGATTTTACTAGCATATGTATTTCATTATATGATATATTTGTTGGTATTATTTTCCAGATTCTAGGAAGACTATGTATAGTAAATTCTTAGAAGAGCAAATGCTGAACAATTGATATCACATTGGCATTTGGAAACTGCTTAGATATTTATCTTTATTTGTGTGCTAAAATGGGTGGTGGTGAACAAAGATTGTAGTTTGTGAGTTAAATTTGTAAATATAACTGTTCATACATATGAAAATAAGGAAAATTCAGTATCTTAAATAAAGACTTTTTTTCTTAAGCTCAAATATTGGCCTTTGTTTAGGCATGTTAGCATCTGGATTTTGAAGTATGTGATATTACTGCAGTGCAGTAGCTACACTAGATAAGGCTGAGATGGAATTTAGAATGTAAACCTGTATTTTCTGCTGATTTTTACTTTCTGAAAGCCTTCCTTTTTGTCTGATGCTTGCCAAGTTTGTGCTAGGCCCTTCTATGAAATTCTTTTTACTGTGGGGAAAGTTTTACATGCTGTGGGAAAGGGAGAGACATGGTCTTGGATAAGGGAGTTTTAAAAGTGTGAAGATCTGAGAGTATGATGATGGACATGGCAAAAGGTAAGATGTTCACTGATGGCAGAGAAAGTGTGCTATAACTCTTCAGATGTGAATTTTGCGACCATATGAGTCAATACTTTGTTTAAAAAACAAACAAAACAAAACAAAACAAAAAAACATGGTGTATACGTATTCCAGAATGAGGCCTGGTGCCTTTGGTCTGTCTGCCGAGTCTTGGTTTTTGAAATAAGTGAGCTTTGCAGAACTTAATTTTTTTTAAATAATTTCAACAGCTAATACTGATACTTATTTTTAAGCATTTTTTCTGTTATCTATTTAATTTTTTAAAGTTGGGGTGAATTATTGATGGGGTCACACAATAATTTAATGACTGTAGATGTTGAGATTCAAAAAGTTAAACCATTATGACCATTAAAACAAAAATTTCAACATCCCATGTCAAAATATACAAAGTAAGTATCCTTAAACTCCAAGTTCTTAAGCAGCATTTTTCTTCCTTTCTGGATCTAAATTTTGGTTATTGGTGAAATATTTTTTCTTCATTTTGTATGTACAATGAAATCAACATTTACCAGTAAACATCTAATCCTTTCAAGTCTAGAAATGTTATGGATGTGTTTATATAGCACATGTATTAAATTAGTCACTGTAACTTAGAACAACACACCTGGATATGACTGAATGTTTGATGTGCCTATTTGAAAGACTGAACTTATATATTCAGATGTGCAAAATGAGTCTCCAGGCTTCGTGCTTCCACTAACAAATAGTCCTCATATCCTTCTTAAATTATAATTTTGTGTGGGTGTAGATGTGGGTAGATGCATGGGTATACGCACACATCCTCTACATGTCTTAAGGGGAACGCTGCTCAGTAACACATTTTCCAGTAGTAATCTTAATTTTCAATTTGTGTTTAACAGGTTGTGAAATTTGGAAGCTAATGATATAGCAAACTCACGAACAATAGTAGTATAGTTGCAGTACATTGTAACCAAAGGGACGGTAGCCTGTTCTCTTTCTAAACAGATGCTTTTCTGGTCTGAGTATACTTGACCTGACCTTATCTTGTTGGAAAAGCTAAGTAGGTTTGGAACTCTTACTGCACTAGTGCATTTAATACTTCCTCCCATGGTCGCTTACTCAAGGAATGTCTTAATTCCTCAGCATCTGTCATTCTAAAATGGCTCTATATAAAAGGAGCTGGGACATCTTCCTATGGAAGAGTTTAATGTTGATTCTTAGTAACTTCAGTAAAAATGGCTCTACTTGATAAGTTGGATAAAATCCTTCCCAAACAACCAAGAAACTGAATAATTTTTAACAGCCCTAGTGAATAGTCTTCTGATACACATTAGCTCTACCCTTTTAACTCTGCTGTGTGCTTCCATGTTATCTTTGCCATCTAAGTGCATTCACTTTCATATGCTTAACTGCGATGTCTTTTTCAAAAATATTAAAAAATGCAATATATGACAAGGCATAAAACCATTATTTTCAAATACAGTTTACTTGCCAGTTACCTATTATAATGATGATGTAGAAGTAAAGCATATAGTTCACCAAGATCTGTGACACTGATAGTATGATGATTTTTTAAATTAATTTTCATAAAGAAGCAAACAGTAAAAATACAAAAAGGTACACAAACTGTAAGCGATTTATGTCAGCAAATACTGCACATTTCAAATATCTAACAATATAATGCAGTTATGCATCTTTCTAACTTGTCTGGTCTTGCAGCTTTGACAATACAAAATTAGAGAATATTACTCAGACATAACATGTTAAGATGGGGTAATAATAATCAACAAAACTACATGCACAAATTATCAAAAAGGGGAAGAGAGGATGGGCCAGGAGGGGGAAGAGGTGGGGAAAAAGTGAGAAGTCAGCTCAGATAAATCTAAGCTTCCATTCTACCTATCTCAGCATTCCTTATCCAAATGTATCGAGAAATGGAGGTCCAAATTTCTTTGAACTCATATCATTGCTCCCTACATAGATAAGCTATCTCTTTTGCTGCTAACTCAGACATGTCCGAATACCACTGCTCTGTTCTGGGCATAAGCCTACTCCTTTTTTGTAAAATCATGTGCTTAGAAATCATTGCAGCTCTTAAGAACCAACATCTTTCTGTTGGAGTTAAACTCAGCATAGTAGGTATATACCCTAAGATATAATTTTCAGCTCAGGTTTGGTTGCTCAAGCCACGCATTGTTTCCATTCTTGTTCCATGTCTTTCCACAGCTGCCTGGCTGCTGGACAGTCACATAACATTTGCATCAGGATTCCTTTTTCTTTATTACAGCACCAACAAATATCCGAAGGCAAGGCCCCTCATCTTGTACAATATCTGTGGCGTCCAGTGCATTTCGAATAGAATCTTTTGTGGTGTCAGTTATAGCCTGAAATCCACAGAAACATTTTAAACTTTCTGTAATATGCTTTTTTTTAAAGGTCTGTCATTACTCCCCTTCTCAGGCTCTCACAAACTCCAGACCAGTGGAGGTCCTCTGCCTTAGTAAAGCATACATAGTGGACATGGGCCTGTGGAGTTCATGAAGTATATCCAAAGTTCCGAACAGATCTAGGGATTTAGAATCTGAAAGTCCTAGAGCTTCTGGACCAAATTGATGCATTATCAAGTGTTTTTGTTGTAAGTATTGCCATTCCGCTGAGATTGGCAGGTCATGTAGTTTCTTAAGTCAGTGGCTCTCAACCTTTCCAGACTACTGTACTCCTTTCAGGAGTTTGATTTGTCTTGCATGCCCCAAGTTTCACCTCCCTTAAAAACTACTTGCTTACAAAATCAAACACAAATACAAAAGTGTCACAGCACACTGTGACTGAAAAATTGCTGACTTTTTCATTTTTACCATATAATTATAAAATAAATCAATTGGAATATAAATATTGTACTTACATTTCAGTGTATAATATATAGAACAGTTTAAACAAGTCATTGTCTGTTTGAATTTTTAGTTTGTACTGACTTCAACAGTGCTTTTTGTGTAGCCTGTTGTAAAATTAAGCAAATATCTAGATGAGTTGATATACCCCCAGAAAACATCTGTGTACTCCTGGTTGAGAGTCACTAGTTTAAGTGTTAGAAAAGAGAGACAGCCCTTATTGGGAATCCATATGATGCCTGCTCAGCCACTTCTTCCAAATTATAGTTTTTCCCCCCAGTATGCAAGGCTGGGTTACCCCAGATAGATGCTCTTGCATAATGGTGAGGATGGAATTGGTACCTCTTAGCTAGGATAGCCCAGACCCTTTATGCAACCTCCAGATCTGTAAGTTGCACTTTCACGTGTCTGACAAAGTGGGTATTCACCCACGAAAGCTTATGCTCCATATGTCTGTTAGTCTATAAGGTGCTACAGGACTCTTTGTCGCTTTTTACAGATCCAAACTAACACAGCTACCTCTCTGATACTTTCATAATAAAGAGATTGCACTACAGTACTTGTATGAGGTGAATTGAAAAATACTATCTCATCATTTTTACAGTGCAATTATTTGTAATAAAAAATATAAAGTGAGCACTGTACACTTTGTATTCTGTATTGTAGCTGAAATCAATATATTTGAAAATGTAGAAACACATCCAAATATATTTAATAAATTTCAATTGGTATTCTATTGTTTAACCATGCAATTAAAACTGCAATCAATTACAATTATTTTTTTAATCGCAGTTAATGTTTCTGAGTTAATTGTGTGAGTTAACTGTGATTCATCAATACCCATTAAGTTTCTGCCTATGCGAGTGTACTGAGGTTAGTATGCTGGACCCACTTTGGCATCTGACATGATAAAAGCATAATAATAATTTTGCACGTCTGCGAGCCCAACCCTACCCAGACTAAAGGGAACTGGAGCTTTTTAAATGGTAGTCATGGGCATTGACCTGGACCCCGCCAAAAAGCTCTCATAATTTGTTGTTAAATTGTCTAGAATAAGATGGAAGAATGTTTACAGATAGGCTATTTAGAATACAGAGGAGCCTAGGCAGAGTATTCGTTTTTATTGTATTAACCCTTCTCCACAGGCTCAGGGAGAGAGGATGCCACCTATTTGTATCACTAGTTATATGAGAGAAAATAGTTCATTAATGTTTCTTGTTACTTTTGTTTGCCTATGGAAATTCCATTGGGAAAAAGCCCTCTACATGATAACCAGGAGATTTCCAGTAGTTTCAATTTTCCCCAATTTAGTTAGTACTAGATACTGCTCTGAATTTTTGAATTAGTGATAGGAGAGCTGAAATAGTGGTTTCTGGTTTGACTATATACCAAAGGGCATCCGCTGCACAGAACATCAGTTTATATTCCATGGAACCATTTATATGCCTCGGATATCTAGATGAACCTATATAGCTACTGCCAGGGGCTCAAGAGCCAAATCAAAAAGCAATGGAAGTAGCAGGCACCCTTGCCTAGTATCCTAGAGGAGGCTAAGATCTGTGAATTTATCGACTATCCAAATCTACCTGTGTCATTTTACTCCCAGCTAAATCTGTGTAGTGTTTTGTACCATTTTCTTTTCCACATTTGCCCTGTGGTCTATCACATTGCTTTTATTGCTGTGTGCTGCATTCATTCCATTATCCAGTCATTCTTTGTGTAAGTAAGTTCTTCCTGAATTACTCATATGTCAGATGTTTTTTCTGTTCTGACCTCTTGGTTTTCAAATTAGTAACTATCTCTATTTTTGGCATCAGCTCATACTTCCCTTTCAACAATTTTTTTCTACTTGCTGTTGCATCCCTGCTTGGTGTGAATTTTCATCTAGCTGCATGGAACTAGAACTCCTATTAACAGATAATGGCCTGCACAATCAGATGTGAATATATACTGTACCTTGCCCTTCAAATAAACCGCTATTAAATTCTACCGGAATAGCCAAAAACACCGCACTGAATAGGAGTGATAGTGCAATGTTTGATTACTGTAGAATGGTGCAGTGGGAGTCTTAACCCCCTCCTCTAGCGTTGCTCCACTTAGTGGATGACAGTCTACTGCTGCTATCAGTTACTCTTTTAGCTCAGTGCAATGAATCTAAAGGTTCCAACCCTGCTGATGCTCTCGGTGGATGTCAGCATGATGCCACATGGTGGAATTTCTGTTTCCTCTTTGAGAACATGTTTCCCTATCTTATGCTTTGGAATGGCTGAAACTTTCAAAAAAAATTCAGCCTGAGACAGGCAGACACCATGGAAAATTTCAGCACAAATTATTAAAATTTGACAGTGTTGCTTATAAGCAGCTGAAAACAAGAGTCTGATAATGGAAAGTGTCAGGCAATCGTAACTGTGTATATCTCTCTATGTAACCTATAATAAATTGGGGAGGGTCTTCTTTTTTCAAACTGGATTTGATGGCAGCAGCTTTATCTTTCTTTATAGAAAACATGCATCTTCAAAACCTGTGCATTAAAGGGAACAAAGACATCTAAAAGTTTTGTACAGGACTAGAACTGTCAATATGTTAGCAGATAACTATGCAATGTGTGGCAGACCTTTCTTGCAATATTTACACAAATGTCTCTGATTGGACGATTGGAAAAAGGCAAATATAGTGCCCATCTTTAAAAAAGGGACGGAGGAGAACCCAGGGAACTACAGATTGGTCAGCCTCACCTCAGTCCCTGGAAAAATCATGGAGCAGATCTTTAAGGAAACCATTTTGAAGCACTTGGAGGAGAGGAAAGTGATCAGGAACAGTCAACATGGATTCACCAAGGGCAAGTCATGCCTGACCAACCTGATTGTCTTCTATGATGACATAGCTGGCTCTGTGGATATGGGGAAAGCAGTGGATGTGATATATCTGGACTTTAGCAAAGCTTTTGATACAGTCTCCCACAGTATTCTTGCCAGCAAATTAAAGAAGTATGGATTGGATGAAAGGACTATAAGGTGGATAGAAAGCTAGCTAGGTTGCCGGGCTCAACAGGTTGTGATCAACAATTCGATGCCTAGTTGGCAGCTGGTATCAAGCAGAGTACCCCAGGGGTCAGTCCTGGGGCCGATTTTTTGTTCAGCATCTTTATTAAGGATCTGGATGATGAGATGGATTGCATCCTCAGCACATTCACAGATGACACTAGGCTGGGGGGAGAGGTAGATATGCTGGAGGGGAGGGATAGGGTCCAGAGTGACCTAGACAAATTGGAAGATTGGGCCAAAAAAATCTGAGGTTCAGCAAGGACAAGTGCAGTGTCCTGCACTTAGGATGTAAGAATCCCATGCACCTCTACAGGCTAGGGACTGATTGACTAAGCAGCAGTTCTGCAGAAAAGGACCAGGGGATTACAGTGGATGAGAAGCTGGATATGAGTCAGCAGTGTGCCCTTGTTGCCAAGAAGGCTAACGGCATACTGGGCTCCATTAGTAGCAGCATTGCCAGCAGATTGAGGGAAGTGATCATTCCCCTCTATTCGGTACTGGGGAGACCTCATCTGGAGTATTGTGTCCAGTTGTGGGGCCTCCCACTACAGAAAGGATGTGGACAAATTTGAAAAGTCTAGTGGAGGGCAACGAAAATGATCAGGGGGCTGGGGCACATGACTTACGAGGAGAGGCTGAGGGAATTAGGCTTGTTTAGTCTGCAGAAGTGAAGAGTGAGGGGGGGATTTGATAGCAGTCTTCAGCTACCTGAAGGGGAGTTCCAAAAAGGATGGACCTTGACTGTTCTCAGTGGTGGCAGATGACAGAACAAGGAGCAATGATCTCAAGTTGCAGTTGGGGGAGGTCTAGGTTGGATATTAGGAAACACTATTTCACTAGGAGGGTGGTGACGCACTGGAATGGGTTACCTAGGGAGGTGGTGGAATCTCCATCCTTAGAGGTTTTTAAGGCCCA